>NC_041391.1:585987893-586021706 GCF_002162155.2 Triticum dicoccoides | reverse complement strand
ACGCACACACACACTAAGACTCCATATCTCTCTCTCTCCTCTCACTCTCTCTCTCTCTTTCTCTCTCACACACACACACTAAGACTCCATCTCTCTCTCCTCTCTCTCTCTCTCTCTCTCACACACACACACACAGACACACACCCCACACACACACTAAGACTCCATATCACACACACATGCTCTAGGCGGAGCATTTGTTCCTACCACCCTTCATCCAACCTTACCCGTATGATAAACAATCACCTTTATTAACTTGCATAACACGGACAAATTCCACTTTACTTTAGTAGTCAGCAAACTTATCATCTGTACCCTTATAAAAAACGAGTTGGCAATGATGGTGTGCTTGCCATCTTGTAATACAGACCGTATGATCTATATCTGACGGATAGAAAGCAAACTATGATAAATTTACAAAACATACCCGCACCTCTCTCCACATCATTATCTCCTGCAACCTCACTGCTCAGCAATTAAAAAAGGAATAAGTCTCTGGAAAAATCTAGCATGCATGGTGGCCGCTGCCACCTGCCGGTGCCGTCCATCCCTATGCCTCCACCCATTCCGACAACCAGTCACCACCATGCTCCACTCCTCCTCGCCTTATCTCTCATCTTTCATTTCTTCGATGACATTCTCGAGATACCAGTTTTCCGATAAAATTCTTGAGATATCATTAGTTTTTACACATGGGATTACTCCTGCATGGGTCAATCACAACAGGTGTTTTGTAAAAATGCATATCGATGTTTCGTGCAATGCACGGGAATCTTGCTTGTAATTATATAACGCAAATCACGAGAAGGAAGTGACATTTTTTTGACACAACCACGTTAACATGGCCACGTAAATCACTAACTAAAGTAAATACCATTATACTTATATCCCGATGCAAAAGGTTGAGTACATGTCCGAAGAGTAGAGTCGCACACTTGCACTCTGTCTCTCAGAATCTCACACACACACACACACTAGTTACATGACGTCCACTTAAGCAGACACGTATGTTACAATTTGTGCACCCGCGGGTACACGTGATGCTGCACATTTATTTAACCCGGAAGGCGAACCCAAACAATAGCTGCATTCATTCCCCTCCCGCCGCCTCTTCTCTGGTCGCCGTCGCCCGGTAGCCATGGGCCGGCTGAAGGTAACAACATACGCCATACTCCCGCCGGAGCGGCGCTTTAATATGGAAATTTTAGTGGTCATGCATGCATCATTTTGTGCTAGCACTCCTATATAAGGGTTGACCGGTCGCTTCCCGCGGACGTGCGCGGGCGGTGGAAGAGGAAGGAGAAGGGAAGTGGCTGTGGAGTAACATTTTTACCACAATTTCTTAGGAAACTGAGTGCAGTAATTTAGTAGTTTTGCAAACTACCAGTACTACACCTGAAACGGTTCAAAACCTATACTCCCTTGCCAGCGCGCGCTTCCCGCATGAAACGGCCAGCGTTGCCCTGGAGCGTCAGTGCCACATTAATGCCCGGCCAGAGCAGAGGCGACCTCTCACTGGCGCCGGCTTTGAAGTGGTGCGGCGGCCGAGAGAGCGCCGCTTCCCGGTGCACGCGACTGCTCCGCGTCGAGACTGGCCATAGGCCCTGTTTGGATCCATGGGTTAGAGTTAGTTTGAGCTAGTTGGGGCTCAAATAGCCCTAAAGTATCCAAGCATGAGGGTTTAAATTGGAGCAAGTTGCACCGAACCCACCAAAACAAACTATCCCACTCAAGAGGTGCTAACTGGAGATAGTTCTCATTGGGACCACTGAAAAATCTCTTTTCTCTCTCCATGAAGTGCATTTATTGTCAATCTAACCCTGTCACCCAAACACCTTTTTGGCTACAGTTAGTTCAGGGTTAGTCATGAGTTAGTCTAACCTCTAGCTAAGTTAGAGTATCAAACATGAGCAGTATAGGACATGCAAGTTGCTCAAAGCATACAGGCAAATTCGTACGTGAAAGGATTTTTTTCTTTTTGAAAACGGAACATGAAAGGATTTTTTTAGAATGCTCTTGGCATGTCGCTAACATGTGATAGTTAACCGACCTCAATAGATGGGAGAAACGCCAGCCCACCGCACTTTGATAGAGACGAGGAGGGAGAAGCGATACAGGCTGCTGGATTACTAGAGATAGGTGTCATATGGAAGCCAAGACATATGGTGATAGCGTGGGTTAGCCATGTACTAGTATGATGTAACTACACTGGGTTGCTGTGTTTCGTACTCTTCTAGTCCACTATGGAGATGATTGGTTAATTTTATATCGCTGAATAATATTAAATATTATGAGTGCAGACGCTCCACCATGAGGTTCCTTGCTCCTTCTCGGTCGTCCGGAATCTATGTTCTTCCACTCTATTTTTTTTACGTGAGCTTTGTTCATCCTTTTGCCAACACACGAGACTTCTAGCATCAAGGTGCACCTGTTATGCAAGGATCATTCCATCTATATGAAGAACACGTGGGACTGGAACTACGAGACAGACATGTACCCAGGAGTGGACGTACGAACCTGAGTAATGTAGCGCGGTAAGTGAAGTAGAAAGGCACAAATGGTATGAACATGCGTGGCATATAGGGTGTGTTTGGTTGCGTTCTCGTCTCAGCATAGTTGTTCCCTCTTCATGCATGCTCAACTCAACACCCCTCTTCATGCATGCTCTCTTCATGCATGCTTCTAGTGTATTTGTGCTAAACTAGTGTGGACTCATGCACCCTCCATACACTCTACTAAACACCCAAAAGTAGGTCGAGAAGGGAACTCTTGGGCGGCATTTGTCTCTTACTAAATACTACCACAAAATGTTGTGCGTGCAATGCACGGTGATGTTATGGAGTACGTGCCTAAGTACTCTACTACTACTATATTAGTTGGAGGCACATATTAATTTTTATATTTGTTTACGTGTATGCCCAGAGACCTTCCAACTATACGTGTCTTTCTCTCCAAGTCGCACTGTGTATCGTTCATACACTAAGTACTACTACGTGTGGTCTCCGACCCAGAAGTGGAAGAAGTGGTGACGCTCTACCACGTTGTTTTTTTTATGCTGGGCTCTACCACGCTATTCATGTCCCACTCCTTTCGCTGACGTGTGGGACATCCAACATGTGCCATGTTTGGCACCCTTCGTCGTAAGAGTTGAAACGCTAGCATTCATCAAAAATAAAAAATAACTATAAATCGGCAGTGATACTATTTTTTTGCGAACCACAGCAGTGATACTATACCACGCGGTTTTCTTGCTCCTCGATATCGGAAAGAATACTTCCGTTCGCCAACATGTGGGACATCAAACATCCTGGTCCACTTGCCATGCACGCAGAACTCCAAGGGAGAGTCACCCAGGTTGTTGCGTCACAGTAACAATGACTAATGAGCCATCAAATCACAGGCCCACTTCCCACTTTGAAGTTGCTCAGACGAAGGAACCATCATGACTTTGTTGAATTCTGCTTCTTGAAGAAAACTACTATACCGGCAGTACTGCTAGCTACAGTAGTTACTCCAACAGAGGCCTCCTTTCGTTCATAGGATAGGAATATGAAAATCATAGGAAGTGAGATGACATGCATCTCAATTCCTATAGAGAAAGAGATGCCATTTGATGCTTAGGATAGGAATTTTTCCATTTAGTCTAGGCTAATGTACTGGTAATTTTCTCTAAAAACTACAGTAGTAACTAATAGTACTGGTACATGCTCGTACTCAGACACAGACACACACACTAACTACTAATACTACTACTTCTCACATGCTGGCCAGATGCCGTCGTTCTCCTTCCCAGCTTTGTCGGCAACACCCCACCGTGCTTGGATCTCCGCCGACCTCTCCGCAGCAGCGCGTGCGTCCTTTTCTTTCTTGCGACAGCTGTCACATCCCTAGTCTGGTATGACCTAGACTAGCTAGTCATTTGTGCATCATGTTTATATTCCATTTAAATTTGAAATGAGGATTGGTGGAACCCTCAGAATCATTTTTGAAAATGACCCAAATAAAAATTTCTCCAAAAGGGTCCAAGAAAATGCTCATGTTGCTCTCTGAAAATATTGGACAGAGATAAAAATCAAACCAATATTTTTAAGAGCTCATAGGTATTTATTTTGGGCATTTGGATTAATCCGATAATTATTTGCCTTGGATATATATTGTTATATATAAAAAATATGGTCCAAAAACTATGCCATTTATTAAGGAGCTCTGGAATAATATAGTTAGCTCCTGCAAAAATTGGCATAAGGTAATAAAATGATTTAGTATTTTATTAAATCAAAACAAATGTCAGAAAAATAGAAAACAGAAATAAAGAGGAGAAACTTACCTGCGGCCCAGCTCCTGTGCGGCCTGGCCGGCCCAGCAGCCAGCGCCGGCCCAGCCCACTGGTCCTCCTCTGTCGTCTTCGTCCTCGATAGAGGGATGGGAGCATGCCCGGTGCGCGCGCGCGCCACCGCACCACGCCACCAGCCTCCCTGCCTGCCTGGCGCCCTCCTCGTCGCCCTGGAACGCCCGGACGTCGCCATGCCCCCCCCTGTACCCTCTCACTCTCCCCCGATTCTTCCTCTCCTCTCCCTCGCTCTCTCTCTCTCTCTCTCGTGTCCGAACGTGCCGGTCACCGCCGTTCGCCTTAGCCGCCGCCACAGCCTCCCCCTCGCCTCTCCGACACGCGCAGAAGCTCCGCCACGACTTCCTCGTTTCCTCCGTCAAGCCACAAGGCGCCGGACGCCCTGGAACGTCGCCGTCGTCTTCATCACCTCCGGCCGCCGCAGATCGCCATCGCCGTCGATTCGCCGTCTCCAGTACGTCCCCGAGCCCGCTTCGATGCCCGCTGCAACCGCGGTGAGCTCCGCCACCGTTTCCCCCTCTCCGCTTGGTCACCCGCACGCCGTAGCCCTTTCCCCACCACGGCCGAACCTCCGCCGCCGCCGAGCTCGCCGTCGACACAGCTCCGGTGACCATTTGGTCACCCCGGCGAGTCCAACACACTCGTAAGGCCCCGTAGAGCATCCCTAGGGCTTTGCTTCGCTCGTCTTCGAGCTCCAAACGCGTTTTCGTGCACGACCAAACTCCGGCGGCCGCAGCCGAGCTCGCCGTCGTCAACTCCGGCCATCCCAGGCCCAGCCACGGCCACCGGCCGACGCGCCATCGAGCTGGCTTTCCAACGCACCTAGCCGCGCGTCATTTGGAGCACCACAGAGGAAACCCAGGGCACAAGTACGCCGCGGACCTCGCCGGCGACTAACCGCCGGCGGGTTTGACTTGGTTGACCTGGGGTTTGACCCCCCCCCCAGGGTCACTGACGCGTGGGCCATGCCCCTGTTTAGTTTAGGTATTAGTTTAGTTAGCGCTAATTAACTCAGTTAATTAGTTGTCTCACTAACAGTGGGCCCCAGCGCCGCTAACCTTTTTAATTAGGATTAAACTAACCCTGTTTAACCCCCTGTCACTGACGTGTGAACCCCACACGTCAGGTTTGACCCCAGTCAGCCACAGTTGACTGCTGACGTCGTGCTGACGTCATGCTGGCGCAATATATATTTTCTGGAATTAAAATAATTCAGGAAATTCCAGAAATTGATTTAAACTTCAAAAATTCATATCAATTCAACCGTAGCTCAGATTAAAATAATTTATATATGAAAAATTATCAGAAAAATGCAATCTTTCCATATGTACTAGTCTCATGCATGACAAACCAACTTATACATGCTGTTTATGGGAAAACACATTATGGCATATATAAGAGACTTAATTTAGAATTGCATTTGAGCTTTGGTTCAAATGGACTTCAAACCAAATGAGTACTAGTTGCATTAGCACAATCAGCATCACATCTTCATGCCATGTTCATGCATCATTGTGTTGCATATGCTTGTGTTTTGATTGTTGGCACCGTTCCTTCTCGATAGGTCCTGCTCCGGAGACGTTCCAGAGTACCTGTCTGTGAAGCAGTGTCTTCCTTGTTGATTTACCAGGCAAGCAAACCCCCTTGTTCATTCCGATACAATCCTACTCTCTCGCTCCTGCTCTCAGTTATTGCATTAGGACAACAACGATTCACCTACTACTTTGTGCTGCGGTAGTTGAACCCATTCCTTTGCATGACCAGTCATTGCCACAGTAAATAGTTGAAACCCACTAGCATGTGTAGGAGTTGATTGAGCCATGTTGTGTTCCTACCATGCTATGCCTGCTATTGCTTAGAGTTGTGTCAGGTCTGGTTCATTGGGAATGAATTGGAGTGTTACGATATGTTCTGATGCTGAGAGTGAAGTGTGTGAACACGATTTGGTAAAGGTAGTGGTGAGAGGCCATGTAGGAGTACATGGTGGGTTGTCTCACTGGAACCGTCCTTAAGCACCGAGTTCTATGTATGTTGTCCAATGACTCGATACTACCACACATTGGGCTCCGGGCGCTCCAAGCCCTCTCGACTTATTAACTGACTTGATCTCTGTCCAGGAGTCGCAACTAGTTTCTTGTGTTTGTAGGTAGTGCTATTTTTCTACCAAGTGGCACCCGGCAGGGTGGGCTTGGGACAGACTAGGCACACGTGGCCTGGTGTACCGAGTGGCACCCGGATGGTGGGCTCGGGAACCCTGCACACATCGTTTGAGGCCGTGAGCGACACCCCGGCCGGATCTCCTTGCGGATGGAACCCGAATAGGCGATAAACCTGGATTAGAGTCTTGTGTGGTTAGTCAGGTCGTGGCCGACACCCTCGCCAGGCTTCCGCTTGAAGGTTGCCGAGATACATGACGTGTACATGGCGGTAAGTGGCGAGAGCGTGTGTGAAGAAGTACACCCCTGCAGGGTTAACATGATCTATTCGAATAGCCGGGTCCGCGGTTATGGACTTCTTGGATGCTTACATGGTACATAGACAACTTGAAGTGGATACTCTAAAATGCTCAAGACAAGTGTGAGTGCTATGGATGGCCTTCTCGTAGGGAGACGGGGATGAATCCATAGTAGTGTATTGTGTGGTGATTAGTGGACTCGTGTGCGCGATATCACCTCAAGAAGTTCTGGTAGTCGTAGAACAGGATAGCCACAAAGTCAAAGCTGGCTTGCTGCTACTAAACCCCACATTACCCTCTTGATACACATGCATGTATGATAGGATTTAATGTAAGTCTTGCTGAGTACCTTTGTACTCATGTTGCCTTATTTATGTTTTTGCAGCGGAGACTTCGGTCTTACTAGTGTTCTCGTGGACTTCGACAAGTAGCTTGTACCTCAGCTACGATCTTGATCGGACGTTGTAGATAGTCAGGCTTTCAGCCTTTTTCATTTATAGATGTCTGTACTCAGACATGTAATGCTTCCGTTTGTTGCTTGATTGCTCTGAATGTTGGGTCATGTGACCCCTGTTTGTAATAAATGCTATGATGGCTCTTCTGAGCCTTTATCTATATGAGTTGTTGAGTTATGCTGTGATGCCATGTTGTACAGCACATACTTGCATGTTATGCGTACGTGTAATGTGTATTGCTATGTGTGGGATCTGACTATCTAGTTGTTTATCCTTAGTAGTCTCTATTACCGGGAAATGTCTCCTAGTGCTTCCACTGAGCCCTGGTAGCTTGCTACTGCACTGGAACACTTAGGCTGGCCGGCATGTGTCCTTCTTCGTTCCTGTGTCTGTCCCTTCGGGGAAATGTCACGCAATGAATACCGGAGTCCTGTTAGCCCGCTACAGCCCGGTTCACCGGAGTCCTGTTAGCCCAGTGCTACAGCCTGGATTCACTCGCTGATGACCGACACGTTCAATGCTGGGTCATGGATGCCTGTCCCTGTAAGTTAGTGCCACTTTGGGTTTACGACTAGCCATGTCAGCCCGGGCTCTTTATCATATGGATGCTAGCGACACCATCATATACGTGTGCCAAAAGGCGCAAACTGTCCCGGGCAAAGGTAAGGCGATGCCCGTGGGGATACCGTGCGTGAGGCCGCAAAGTGATATGAGGTGTTACATGCTAGATCGATGTGGCCTTGAGCCGGGGTCCTGACAACAGCGGGCCTCTCTTTTCTTGAGTGCTTTCTGACTTTTCCGCTCCCTCTGTGCGGCTTTGGCCGCCTCTTGCTCTACCGCCCATTCGGCCTTTGCATCTTCAAATTCCTCCCACATAGTTGTGAGGTTGCAAGCGGCAATGAACTCGGCACGGCGGGATGCCATCGCTTCCCTACCATTTTGTGTGCAGTCGTGGGTGGCGAGAAACTCTGCGCGGCGGGATGCCATCGCTGCCTTACCGGTTAGTGTGCGGCGCGGTGGCATGAACGATGCTTGGTGAGAGCTCTGGGGTGGAGTGGCCAAACAACCATATAGTGCATTGGTTTGTTAAGAGCTCAAGGACAGAAGACGAAGCAAATTTGGATTCCCCTTCAATCCTGGTCATTTATTACCGAGTAAAATGCATTGGCGGTCATCGAGCTTGTCTTGATAGCTCACTTTGATCATTGTATATGAGATATGGTGATTATACGGTCACTGGCTCAGCGTATAGCTTCGTATTTGCCTGGTTGACTAGTCAAACAATCCGCATGCGCCTCATCAGCTCGTGTTCTTTATCTATCTACGTGGGCCTACCTGTCAAATGAGAAAGAAATACTGTAAAAACTAAAATTATGCGTATGTGGGGAATCAAACCACGGACTCGTCGCTGCAACGCACCCTCGTCAGCCAAATGAAAATGAAATACTTCGCGTCTTACACTCACGCTCACGCTGTCAAATCATGCTAATGCATGCACGTCGCCCTCTAAATCACACTCCTGCTCATGGCACAACGCAAACGGTGAGCCCATCACCTGCGAGCCCCGGCGGTGCCTGACATTACTGTTTAGATGTTTCATGGAGGCCTGCGCGAACGCCGAGCATGTATTCACCTGGCTCAACACCAATGGTCATACTCGGACCGCCTTGCTCATGTATATCATCCATCACAACGACAATCTATAAAACAGCCTAAGCTAGAGAGGGTACTATGGTAGTATGGTACGGAGTGTGTACTATCTTGAGCGGCCGATCTTAGTGCCACTGCACACCGAAACCCCTTCTGTTGGGGATATAACTACTGAGTGTAAACCGCCCAGGAGGGGCCGGTTCACCCTCAACTATATTGAAGCCCACGAAGACCCAGAAGATGGCGCTTTACTGATGAAGCTTAGAGGCCTGGAGCCCAAAGGCGGATTAGGTCCCATAGTGGTAAACTGACATGGTTATGTAACTTGTATTGTAAGATAGGAAAGGAGAGACCGAGCCGGACACTTGTATGAGCCGGCCTCGGAACTCTGTAAACTGGCCGGGCGTCAACCCGTGTATATAAGGGTACGACCCGGCGGCAGTTCAGGGACAAGAAACAACAACTCGAGAGCCAGGCATAGCGTGTTTAGCTCCCTGGTTATCGAGACCCCAATAATCCCATCACAACTAGACGTAGGCCTTTACCTTCATCGAAGGGGCCGAACTAGTATAAAATCCCTTGTGTCCTTTGTCCGGTTTAACCCCTTTAAGCTAACCCGTCACGATGGCTCCACGACTAAGTCCTTCCACGAGGACATCTGACGTGATATTTCCATGACAGTTGGCGCCCACCGTGGGGCTATCGCACGATGGTTTCGAGTTCTTGAAGGGCAACTTTGAAGGACTCAAAAGGTACGCTGTTGGCCGCATGACCAAGAGTCGTCGCGGCAAGCTCTACATCGACGATGCAGGATGGGGCCCCGAGGGCGGCTCAATTGAGTATGGGTACCGGATCCTCTTTGGCGGAATTCACGTTTTCATTGGCAAGATCGGCGAACCGGGCCCTGAGCCGGACATATGCACCAACCTCGTCGAGACGGCTCAGCGTGCAAGCCCCGCTCGGATTCAGCCCGCCGTGAAGCGTGCATTCGTGGGATGTGTCCATGGGATCGGATCTGAACCGGTGTCTGAGGGTGAGACGGTCGCTTATTCCGATAGCGAATCATCCGCTGGTGAAACTGAATCCCTGTACCAAGTTCATGATAGTGTGTTCGAAGGGTATTCCAATGGCACCAGCATTCCGGAATTTCTTGAACCGCCGAACCGAGTCAGAATCTTCATGGCCGGAACACAACCAACCATGCAAAATTCTACTGTGGCAGCCTCCCGACCGGTAGCAGGGGCAGGGGCTCCGCGCGCCGGCCGCTCAAGTTCTCTCTGGTTTGATGGATGCCTGGGCAACCTTGTTGACCACGGCAGTTACTCCGGCGATGCAGGATCAGCACAATGCAGACATTGCAAGGCTAAAGGATCAGATAACACAGGCCAAAGAAGATTTAGCGGCTGAGGAGATCAGGATGGCTGAGGAACGGGCCGCTTTAGATGCCCAGACGCAGAGGATTCAAGCCGAGAATTATCGACTTTTGATGGATCAGAACACTTCGAATCAAGTATTCAGGAGGAGACATCAATCTTGCTTTCCGGCGGATTACAATGCGATGAACCTCTTTGATACGCCAGGAGCAGGGACTAGCAACCCGACAGCAGTGAACCGGACTATTGTGCCAAGGACCGGAGCACTGGATCAACCTCAGGTGATGGGTCCACCTCGACGCACGGACAACCGCTGCGGTATACCACACCCCCGCCGGGTCACTTCTCTACCCCTTTGGACAATATGATAGCAGCAGCATCCCGGCTGGCAGCTATTCCGATAGAGAGTGAATCACCAGCGGCGGTTGAGACACGCCGGGCCAAGGATCTTCTTCAAACGGCTATGACACAGCAGCAAGCTTACTCGTATAGCCGAGACAGGGTTCACTCGACCCCACGTCCGAGCAAAAGCTATAGCGGGCATATAGATGAACCGGAGGTGTCCAGCAGTGTGCGACACCGTATTGTCCCTCAAAGACCCAATCCGGCGCGTGGTGAGGTGAACGCTCAGGACATGGTGGATAATGGCAGAGCTCGAAGGGAGGCCACTTTAGCAGCACAGCATACGGGTCGTTATCAACCCTCCCCGGTTCAGCCAGCAGCATCAGTAGACCGAGGCACCGGGCTTTCTTTCAGTTCTTGGGGAGTGCCGTGTCTTATTCCGGCTCTCCGCAATGTGCGACTTCCTAAGGACTTCAAGGGCCCACGTAAGGTACCTAACTATACTGCTAATCAGCCACCCGAGGCATGGGTGGAAAGTTATGAGATGGTAATGGAGATGCTGGACATGGATGAAGCGGCTTGTGGAAAGTACTTCACGATGATGTTGGAGGGAACAGCCCGTACGTGGTTGAAGAACTTGCCAGCTAACTCCGTCGAATCATGGGTCCAGTTGAAGGCCCGGTTTATAGCCAATTTCAAGGACACATGTAAACAGCCTATGTCCATTGTGGATCTGGATGCCTGTGTTCAAGGGGAGAACGAGTCAACAACTCATTGGGTGCGCCGGATTTCACAGGTTTTGCATTCATCAGACTGGATTAATGCTGGCCAAGCCATCATCACACTGGAATGTAATTGCCAGTTTAAGTCACTGAAGATGAAGTTGGGACGGCTCAAGCGCCACTGCAATGATATGGGCACCCTTATGGCCGCCTTGGTAACATATGCCGATGCTGATCATACCAAGGATCCCGATTCTGATGAGGAGAAACCGGAGAAGGGAAAGAAGAACGACGGTGCAAAGGGATAGCAGCACAACCAAGGAGGCCATGGGAATAATGGTAAGCGCAAAGCAGATTCAGATTTTGTGGCTAATGCTAATGTGCAGCGTCGTAAGGGTAAACCGCCCCAGCATGCCGGCGGAATGAATCTGGAGCATTTATTGAACCAGCCCTGCCCAAAGCATGGGACCAAGAAGGTTCCTGCAACACATCTCTAGAAATATTGTCACGTTATGAAGGAGTTCCTAGCATGACCCGCCGAATGTTTGACAGTTACTCTCATTGAGACCCTGAATTTGTCAAAGTTAAAACGACGATTGGTTAGTTGGAGGCCCATCTTAAAAGGCTTTGTCAAATGGTTTAACTCAGCGGCCTGGCAGCCCACGAAAAGCCTCAAATTTGGGCCTAGCAGCCCTTGAAAAGCCTCGACTACACGGTTTTATTTGCTATTTCTCATGAAGTTCTCTTTTTTGATGAGTTTTATGTTGAACCGGTATCTTTTGATCCGGTCTGGCTCTTTAGTCATCATATTAACCGGCGTTTGTTCACCTGGCTTGGCTTTCAATTACAAGTTGTCAGACCTTATTATTAAGCCGGTGTTTGTTAACCCAGCTTGGCTGTCAACTAACCGTTGTCAGATCTTATTATGAAACCGGCATTTGTTAACCCGGTCTGGCTTGGACTATATGTCGCCAGTTTGATCATCTGGTGTTCATCGTAACCCGGCATGAAGTATTACACACCATCACTACATGACGAGAGTTATAGAAACTCAAGAATTTGGGTCTTCACCCTTACTACAATCAAAGTTGGTAAACCAACTATGTGATGTCATATCACAGGTATGAATTATTTCATATTTATGCAAGTTTGATTATCAATCAGGATTTATCTTGGGCATGACCCGTCCGGTGGTAAACCGCCAGACAAATTTTTTGTATGCAGACATCAGGATCACATGATATTATCAAAGTATAAGCAAACATAACATGTATCATGGTGGATCAACAAAGTCATGCATCACTACCACAGATCGAAGAGTTTTAACTATCCTATTACAAGGCGTTTTGAGACCCAAAATGCTGATTGTTTTTACGCAACAAAGTCTGTCAAAGTAATTCGAATGCCGGATTAAGACTCATTGCCAGGACGACGTGAAGTTGATGGATCTTCCGGGGCCGGTTCAACCTCCTCCTCTCCACCCAGAGGCTGGAAGTCAATGGTGGTCCAGTCAATCCGGGTTAGAGCCTGAAATACAGCTTCTTCACTTATCAGATTGGACGGGTCAACATCAAGGGCGTAAGTGTGCTTACCGATTGGCGGGATAAGGCTTTGCGCTTCGGTCATAGTCGTATCAACTCAATGGTTCCTTTCATTGTAAAAGGACAGATGAACAGTCAAGTTAGCCTCTGCAGCCAGTTGACTTGATAGTGGACGCATCTCCTTTGTTAGGGCTTTGAGGGCTTCGTTGTCAAATGCTGACTCGTCTGCTTGTTCATCTGGAAATCCCTTGGCAATATCAACTGGATCCAAGTCAGATATCCATGCTTTGGCCCGAGTCAGTGCCAGTAAAGCGCCAACCCTGGCAGCAGATTGCTTCACCTCCTCTATCTGAGTTGGTGTCATGGATAATCTTGCTAGTGTGTCCTTGATCAATGTTGGTGCCGGTTTGTTGTATGAGACTGCGCAGATAACCCGTTGGGCACCGATGTATAATTGCTCAATCAAAGTGTATGATGTCTTCAATTTCATCTGCATATCTGTGCCTAGCTGAGCAATGCGATTACCTGCAACGGTTTAAGGATTCAATATTAAACTGGTAGAGTTCAAGATATTTTCAAACCGGTTATGACAAAGTAATTACCAAAGACTGCAGAAGTCATAGCATCCACTTGATGTTTTAGCCCTGCCAGCTCTTCCGTTACCGGTTTAAAAGCTGCTTCGGCATCTTCAGCCCGCTTCAACAAAGCAGCTTTCTCTGTCTCCTAGTTGGCGCGTTCATTTCTGAAGCCATCCTTCAATTGCTCCATGGTTGTCAAAACATCCTTTAGCCCCTCTTTGACTTTAGAGGTCTCTTCTTGCTGGGACTTGATGTTCTCTTGAAGGTCGGCGATTTGAGATTCTTTGATAGTCTTCTCAGTCCGCAAAAGTCAGAAGATGAAATTGTTAAAGTTCCCAGCACATAACAAGTTATGCACTCGGCACTTGGGGGCTAATGTGGATTGCTTTTTACGTGAGTATTTTTCAAGTCCCAAGGCTCAATCCAGGTATTAAGCTTGGCACTTGGGGGCTAATGCACAATTGATCAGTTATAAGTAAAGGCAATTAACAAGGATAGACAGTCCCAGTTTGTCTTCAAGAAGACAAACCGTCCCTTGGGGGCTACTACGTTGAAGTGTTCTTTATATCGAAGTCCCGGTTTATCTACAAGAGATAACCCGGCCCTTGGGGGCTACAATGGAAGACATATACAGAATAGAGTAAATTTCAAAGTGTTCTTGAAAAGTACCTCATAACGCTCCTTCATCAGGTTCACCAAACCGGCTTCAAAGTCACGGCTGGTGTAAAGGCGGTTCAAAAAAATGGAATGAAGTTCTTCGGTGCTAAGGTTGACGAAGTTTGATAAATCCGTCTTCCCTTTCCCCTTGCACATTACAGTGAATTCCTCTTTGGCAGTATGTTTGGCCAAGATAACCGGATTACCAGGACTAGTGTGAGCCGTGTCAGTAATAACAACATCATCATCATCACCTTTTGGTGGACTTGGCGGATTGATGGTACCCCTGACTGGACTTGGCAGATTAGCAGCCGGGCTCGGCGGATCAGCAGCCGGGCTTGAAGGAATAGCATGAGGGCTCGACGGATCAATATGAGTGGCCGAGTCAGCTTCTGTTGGATTAGCTTCAGTGTTCTCACCTTGTGGGGTGGAATCATCCATAACATCAGTATTTCTACCGGAACCCTCAGGAGCCTTCTCCGGTTCAACTTCACCAATAGGGGCACTGGTTTTAGCCTTCTTGCTCATGCGGGCTTTGGAACTATGATATCAAAACAAAAGATTAGCATGGTAACCCAAACTATGAAGGAAAAATATGAAGGGCAGTTTACTTACCCAGGGACGGTTTTAAGGGGAGGCAGCTGAGTGGTTGATGAACCGCCAGACGAATTGGAAGACGCCTGGTAATTCGGATCAGACGGATTAAGTGGGTATCTGAAGAAAGCCTTCAAAGGATAAAGATTTTCGGGAGAACAAGTAACCTCTGGACGATGTTTCTGGGTTGGTGTATCCGGTAAACCGAAAGAGGTGATTTGCTGGCCACTATACCGGGTTGTGCGACGCTCTTCAGCTTGCTATGTCTTCAAAGAAAATTTTGGATCCAAATAAGCAAGAGGGTGAGAGTATTTTACTTTCCGAACTGCACGACGAAATCTTTGAACCGGCACAAGATCTGAATCGGAGGAAAGAGAGATTACCTCAACATGGTCCGCACGGCTGACCGCTGCGTCATCCTGGGAATAGTCATTGTCAATAAGGTGTATGAAAAAGGAACCAAGCGAGTCAAGTTCTACCTCTAGATCTGATTCGTCAACATCTTCTGGTAGATCAGAAGACTCGGCGGTTTTCTTCTTGGCAGCTTTGTTGGTGACCTTGCTCTTTGCACGAGGAGCCCTAGCCGGTTTATTCCGCTTCCAGAAAGAACTATAGGCCTATGAAATAAAAAAAAGGAGTATTAGCACATTGTTAAAGCGGAGGCGAATCAATGAGCATTAAATTAAACTTTACCGCTGGCGGTTTATTGGCGGTGCAAAAAGGTGGCAACCTGATTTGGCTGCATGCGGCGATCGGTTCGTCAAGCATCTTCTTCACAGATTCAGTAACTTCAGTGTCTGTCATTTCTATTTCATGACATCGTTGAGGATCCTTCATGTTGCCACTATATTCATGCATTAATCCGGGGTGGCGACTAAAAGGCAGAATACCCCAAGAAACCCAACAGCGGACGAGATCAATACCAGTCAAACCGTTGGCCAGGAGAGCCCGGAGCTTGGCGAGTTGAGGTGCATAAGTTTGTCGTTCTTTGGTAGTTAAGCGTAGAGGTAACGGGTGGCCATTGCTAAGCCGGTGAGGGCGGTAACCCGGCAAAGGATTCTCTCCAGAAGGGGCAGTGTTCTGACAATAAAACCAAGTTTGGTTCCAATCTTTGGGATGGCTGTGGTGTTTTGCATGAGGGAAATCAACTTCTTTTCTCTTCTGGATTGATACCCCACCAAGATTCGTGTTGGGACCATCAGAGAACTCAGTGCGGCGGCTTAAATGGAAAAAATCCCGAAAAAGCTTCACAGATGGTTCTTCTTGAAGGTAAACTTCACAGAACACTTGAAAGTTGCATATATTGGACACAGAATTCGGTCCAATATCTTGTGGATGGAGTTGAGAGCTCGCAAGGACATCCCGGAAATTTTTTGATCCGGGCGGGCTGAATCCCCGGTCTAAGTGTTGCATAAATACAATCACCTCTCCATCTTGAGGTTCAGGAGGGCACTCAGGGCCCGGGGCTCACCAATGAAGGACCCTTTTTGAGGCTAAAGCGCCAGTGGTAACAAATCCATTGATTTGTGTTTCCGTGATCCGGGACGGAACCCAGTTACAAGCAGAAAATTGTTTGGTCATCTTGGAAAGCAAACTGTAAAGGAAAAATGAAGGCCGGTTTACGATTGACGGTTCAAGTGCCCTAATCAGTGTTAAACCGGGAATTTGATCAAAGCATACATGTGAGATAAACCGGACATTACCATTCAGGTCAAGATGGCGGTTTAAGAGAGGGCTAATGGTAGATGGCAGATTGTCAACTACTAAAGTTAAACCGCCCTTAGCTGGAAGAGCCAGAGCTGAAAATCTACTAAGTGTTGGCAGAAACAGGTTTCACAAAATGACAGTATAAATTTGGATCTACCATGGTTCAGTAAGAAAATTATCCTGAGCCCTAAAGTGGCGACGACAGAACTCCGTAGATCCAGAAGGGAACTATCAAGGCAAGAGGAGATACTACGGTGAGGTAAACTAAAGTTACAAGCTTTGGCCGCCATAGGAGGATGATGAGTTCATATAGATTCAACAGTAAGCGCGAAGGCAGCGAGCAAAGACGAACAACTATGAACACGGATGAACACAGAAACCCTAAGTACAGATCTAGGGTTGAGAAGAGGAGGCTTACCAGATGCGCAGAGTTAGCGGAGAGGAGCCGCAGGTTTCTGGTACGGTCAGGTTGATGGAGCGGCCTTTGTTGAAGCAGTGCTCGAAGGTTGAGGGCGGCGGCGGAGCTTCAGAGCTTGAACATCGCGAGGAGGAAGAAGAGGCACAGAAGGGGAAGAAAGAAAGGGCCCTTGAGCCTATTTATAAGGCAAAGGGATAAATGGTGGGTGCGAGAATCAAGGAGCCTGAAGCGGTAAAAGTGGGCGCGGCTGACGCCTCGATTTTCGGGATACCATTAATGAAGGGAATCTTTTTAATCGTTTTTTACAGGGATGACGTCATGATGATCCATTGCTGTATCCAAAGGATGACGTCACGGCGGTTTAACAAAGTTTATAAGAGAAGACATCATGGCGGTTTACAAGAAATGAAGGAAGATGTTCACAAGATTTTTCTAAGTACTGAAGATTGACATGAACAGGTTCAAATCAATCTGGGGCCTAATGTTGGGGATATAACTACTGAGTGTAAACCGCCCAGGAGGGGCCGGTTCACCCTCAACTATATTGAAGCCCACGAAGACCCAGAAGATGGTGCTTTACTGATGAAGCTTAGAGGCCCGGAGCCCAAAGGCGGATTAGGGCCCATAGTGGTAAACCGCCATGGTTATGTAACTTGTATTGTAAGATAGGAAAGGAGAGACCGAGCCGGACACTTGTATGAGCCGGCCTCAGAACTCTGTAAACCGGCCGGGCGTCAACCCGTGTATATAAGGGGACGACCCGGCGGCGGTTCAGGGACAAGAAACAACAACTCGAGAGCCAGGCATAGCGTGTTTAGCTCCCTGGTTATCGAGACCCCAATAATCCCATCACAACTAGACGTAGGCCTTTACCTTCATCGAAGGGGCTGAACTAGTATAAAATCCCTCGTGTCCTTTGTCCGGTTTAACCCCTTTAAACTAACCCGTCGCGATGGCTCCACGACTAAGTCCTTCCACGAGGACATCTGATGTGATATTTCCACGACACCTTCCATCACTAGCGCGCGCTTCCCGCCTAAAACGGTCACCGTCTCTCCAGAATGTCAATGCCGCATTCACCAGACTTAACTGCAGGTGCAATTGGTGTGTCACTGACATGCGAGCCAGATGCCCGTTGGGACCACATGTTAGTAACTCAAATGGATCTGCAGTTAAGTCACTGAAGTAGCGTCTGCATTCACGCCCGATGAACCTACTCCGGCGCCAGTTGTCCATCTGTCTGCCGCAGCTCAATGCCATTCGCCATCTATATTAACTTGAGCCCCAGCTCCCAGCCATAGCCAAAGACCCACACTTATTCTCCTCCAGTCCCTTCCTTCTGTCGGCACCACTTCAACCATGGCCTCCTGGCGCTCCGAAGCTCTCTTGGACATACTGTTGCAGGAGCAGACGAGGGACATCGGCGGCTCCGCTCCGGGCGCGCTGCAAAGCTCTCTTCAACGTACTATCGCAGGAGCAAACAAAGGAGATCGCCGGCACCCACCCCCCCCGGCCGCCCTCCGCTGCCACGACCATGATGCCGGTGCGCGTGCGCGGGCGCAGCCGGCAGCGAGGAATAGTAGTACATGGTAGGTCGCCGCCGCTCTGGTCCGGGGAAGGCCACCGCTACTCCATTCAGTCGACGCCAAGCTTGGTGGGGTAAACATCGGCGGCTGATTAGCCGCTTGACGGCGACGTGGAGGCAGAAATCTTCAGAACCTTGTGCTCCAAAGGAGGAGGTTATCGAGGCGGATGAGGAGGAGGCAAAGGCAATGGCCGGCTTTCTCGGGTTTATGGCCGGACATGGTGGTCGGGCGTCGGCGATCGTTTAGATTAGGTTTACAGTAGGTTTTAGTACGGTTTGTGCAAAATATGTAATGAATTTCGTCCAGTTTGTAGGAAAAGTTTTCGAAATGTAATGAATTTCATCCGGTTAATTTGAAATTTGCTTTGTTTGCATGAATTTCGTCCGGTTAGTTCATATAGTTGTCGAATGGTATGCGGGCAGCATCGGATGGCATCCATCAGTGTCTTTGGACAGATGCTAGTGTAAATTTGTGGGCCAGCGCTGGAGATGCCCTAACTATCATGCTATAATTGCTAACAATCCTCCACTATTTGGCAGGGAACAGTTATCCCTCGATCAAAATCAGATCCGCGGTGTTTCGCACTCCTCCCGCGTAAGAGTGTAAACTCTTGCTTACATAAAAATGGAGCAAGTGGACGGCACTGTAGCACGTCATATCACTCGAACTAGCCCGCCTAACGAGCGGGAAAGCACTACCCTCGTCATTTTGTTCTGGATTTCTATCGATCGATCACGTGAAAATGTTACGCTTCGCAAGTTCTAAAGGAAAAGGCGGCACACTTACGACTCATACGCGTGGCAACCCCGACAACCCGGCTCGCACGCCGCTCACCAGAGGGGACACACGTTGTCTTGCAATTTCACTAGGCTGCCGTGTTTCACACTCCTCCGTCGTAACAGTGGAGACAATAGCTTTCATCAAAAATAAACAATGAATACTTGTTGCTCGTCCTCTATATCGAAAAGAATACTTTCATTCTCCGACATGTGGGACATCGACCATCCTGGTCCACCTGGCATGCACAAAATTATCCTGGTCTACCCCGGTCGTATCGCAGGCCCAACCTTTCCCACTGTAAGTTGTTCGAACGAAGGAACCATCATGACTTCGTTGAATTCCCCTTCTTCAAGAAAACTTACTGTACCCACAATACGGCTACCACACACGAAGGCTGGACGGCACTGTACCACGTCATATCACTGAAACCCACTAGGCCAAACTAGCCCGCCTAGGTCATCCACTCCCTCCTTTCCGGTTTATAGGGCTTATCTCAAAATTTCAGTTTTTCCATTTTATAAGGCTCAATATGGTTGTTCCCCATTACATGTTCAGATTCCAAGGTGCATTAAATCATTGCATGCATATATTAAGAGAAAATTGACCAATGCATGTACTTTATGCATGCATGCATTGCAATTAATGCATTGGTAAACATAATTTTTTGAGGAAAACAAGAGCATTAATTAGGTGCTTTTGCAAACTACAAAAAGTATTCCACCACTCATCATCTACCTTGGTTGGTGAGATTTTTGAATTGAGCCCTATAAACCGGAAAGGAGGGAGTATTTTGGAACGGAGGGAGTACGTCTCTGCACTGCTATGATTTTGTGTTGCACGTTCTCTGTACTTTTGCTATGATATTCCTACCCTGTGAACCAAATGAGGCCTGAATGTATGTCGACTATTGTCTGATCTATCTCTAAGCCTACAATTTTAGGAGCTAGGGCTATTGGTCGATCGACGAGGGATAAGTATAAGCATACCACGAGCTCATCAGCCCCAACGTTTCTCTTTGGTGAGTGTTTTGCAAGTACTATAGCTCACACAGTAGCTAGCCTACTAACACCAAGAATCATCAAACAAGCCCTGCTGATATGATAAATAGTTCAAACTTACATCTAAGCATGCCATATATGACAGCAAAAGCTGGTGAGGATACATCTGTTTCCATAACTCGGAGAGGGTTCGCATGATTCGTCGCATGATTCACTATCAAACAAAAGTACCAAGATCCGCCCACACAAGACAGTGCACTAGCCCTAAGATGGTTTGATAACATGCATCGTTCTGGTAATTAAACATAGGGCAATGCAAACTACCCTGAAGGATTAGCGCGACCAACTATTTCTTGTCGTCGATCTCTCGGGAAACGACCACAGCACGGACAATGGCATGGGAATCGATTCCTGGGGCGATCTCCCCAGGACTGACCGCGACATCAGAATCGATCTCTGGGGCGATGTCCACAGGATGGACAGCGGCATCGAAATCGATCTCTGGGGCGATGCCAACAGAAAGGCCAAAACATCGGAATCATCAAGGACAACCACCGGCACCTGCACAACCCTAACATATTAGCAAGCACTTTGCAAATAATCAAAAACCACAACTATGGTAATAAGCCATTATTTTTTACCTTGTGCAGCTCACCGGGGGATCTCATCCCTCCGTGCACCATCTCCTCGTCCTCGATGGGGGCCATCACCTTGCCAGGGGAATACTGCTTCTCAACGGCAACTATCTCCTCAAACTCGGTCTTGAGCCTCACATAGGTGGCGATCAGAGTTCCTGGGGTAGGCACGGTGGGGCCCTTGCTGTTCTTCCAACTTTCTTTGAGGAGTTCGTCCGCCAATGTCCTCAACTCTTTGGACAGTGCTTGTTTCTTGGAGTTCTTCGTCTCCATGGGTTGGCCCGCCAACATGGTAAACTCGTTCGTCGGTGCTCGCTTCCTAGAGATCGTTGTCTCCAGTGGGTTGTCCGCCAGCAACTCTTTGCCTAGTGCTCCAGGATCCATCAATGAACTGACAAACAAAAAGCAATCGAAAGGAAACCACAATCGCAATGAAAACGAGAAAAGAATAGGATGTGAGAATCGGTCGGTGCTTCGCAAAAAGAAGATTATTGGAATGAAAATATAGTAGCATAACTGATTCGCCCACCTTTCCGAAGAAAAATGGCAGAAGTGAGTTGCATGGAGTGAGGTTTTCTTCAAAAAAGGGAAGAAAGGACTTGAACGAGCGTCCCAGCTGTGAAATGATGGTTGCTTCGTCCAGTCCAACTTGGAGGCCACCTTACCACTGCTGGTAAAGGTGTGGGTTTTGTGATATGACAGGTCATGACGGCCACACCGGGGTGACATGTGAGTCTCGAATGTAGCACCTCGCTGTGATTTGGTGGATGGCATGCGGTCCCGGATGCTTTGAAATGTCCCACATGTAGATAGAGCGGCTACTCATATAGGAGTGCTCAATATTGTGCACCGCGACCAATGCGGAGAGGAAAATGAGAGAACTACGTAATTAATGCATGAATTTAATTAGGGTAGTTTTGTAAAGTACGAGATACATTCCTCCAATCGCAAAATGCCTTGGTTCATGAGATTTGAGATTTGAGCCCTATAAACCGGAAGGGAGGGAGTACTGCACACGGTGTAGTCTAGTCACTTGTTGAAATCTCTAGAAGGCAAATACTCCTTTCCGGTTTACAGGGCTATACTACTCCCTCCGTCTAGGTGTGTAAGTCATCTTACGAAAACCAAATAGTCCCAAAACACTTAGGCGTGGTGCATTAACATCTACCTTGTTTCTTGTTTCTTGACATATCAACCAATAAGAGATGAGAGGTGTGCATGCTTTTAATGACTTGCAATGGCTAGTCCATTGCATGAAATACTATTAATTAGCAAATAAACATTGGTGACCCCAGGAGGAAATGGTGCTAAGCGCATGGACCTATGTAGAATGAGTATCAACCAATGGATAATGGAGTTATATTGTTAAACAATAGCAATTTTGTCTCATGCAAGAGCCTGGCTAGTATATGCGTGCTCCAAGGAATCGCACCACGCGAGCGTTCGCAACTGCCATGTCCGGGTTGTGCTTGGCTCTTCGCCTCTTTGAGAAGACGAACAATGATGTTACTCCTACTTCTACAGTATCGAATCCACTGCTGCATGTCCGTCCACCTCGTGCGGGAGGGATAGCGTGTAGCGAAAGCTTCTACTTACTGCTCCTGCCTTTGCGTCTATGACAGGTGAGCCCAACGGGTGGTTGGCCTTCCTGTCATGCAGCCAAAGGCAGGTGCAGTTAAGGCACCGGAGCTCAATCCGCGAGGGAGAGGGCGTTGTAGTAATCCAGTTTCTCGGTCTTGTACGAGTTGACGTGACACATCAAAGCACTGCACTCGATATAAGTCTTTTTACACATTTCAAATGGGCTACTTCGTATGTAGGATTAGACATATTCTGCTTCGTATGTAGTCACTTGTTTCAATCTCTAAAAAGACTTGTATTTGGAAACGGAGGGAGTACAACGCATGCGTGCAAGCCGCGACTTTCCTTTTGATACTTGCATGTGTTGATTTGATGCACCTTGCCAAATTTTGACTATAAATTTAACTAACCAAATTTTCATGCATGTCACAAAAAATTACGGGGCTGTTTGGATTGTGACTATGTTTGTCTTATGTTGCCACATTATTTGTCCCACACTTGCCACACTTGCCTAACCTGAGTTGCTCAAATTGTTAGACACACTTTCGCTTGCCTAAGGGAATCTTGCCACAATTTTTGTGTCTATGATATGTGGGGTTCACTGCTAATAAAAAAATTCTTGTCTTAGGTGTGGCTAATAAAAAAGACTTATATTTAGGAACGGAGGGAGTTGAAAATAAAAATAATAATGCATGTTGGGGAAACCCACGTTTCCGCTAATTTTAGCCGTGGGCTTGTTCACAATTTTTACGAGGGGGTGGTTGTTCATTTAATGGAGGGACTTGTAGTACCAGACTTGAACGATACAGAGTGCGACCTGGCACACCATAACACCACTTGGAACAAGCGGGTAGCTATCTGAAAAAACAATCAACAACTAAAAAACCGCGACCTGGCATGTAGTAGTACACAATTTTAAACGATTATTTTGATGGAGTGAAAAAGGAAAACTACCCCACTATGTATATATAGGTCGGAGCCTCCGCACTTGCTTGCTAGGGTTTCTCTATTCACACACTCTCATCCTCTCCAGATCTAAACAAGATAGGGGTAGTAACATTGTCTTTCTCCCTTCAAAAAACACTGGCTTTCTATCCTCACCGTTGGTTACAGATCCGGACTTATCCCCCTCCGCCGGTGAAGGGGAGGAGGGGCGGCGTTTAGGCCGTTGTCGACAGCGAGGGAGGAGACCCACTGCCGACCGCACAGTTATGTCTGGCCGAGCGCCGGCGTGGGAGGTCCTCCGATCCCTTCGTTGTTGCCTGTGGGCGGATCCGGCCTCCCGCCGCCCACCTATCCACATCCCGACGACCTTCAGGTATATCTTCGTTCGAAACCGCCTTAGCTCTACTTCCCCAGCTTGCTACGTCGCTGCATGTGCATCATTTTCTACCTCTCAGGCCCTCTCGATCAGATGGTCCAACATCACCTATTTTTTTTCTATTGTTAGAGGTAAAGCTACTTCATGGAGTCGAATCTTGTATACTTGGTTCAAACAAGACATAAAGTGGGGGTGGGAGAATTTAGTATGTACATCGGACTTGGTACAAACAGGAAGGAAAGGGGGTGAAAGTAGTACAGACTGGTCATCCAACCGGTCTCTTGGTCGAAAAGGGAAATATGGGGGTAACGCTGTACACAGTGGTATGACCAGGACTAGATTTGCTATCCACACATAGGAGTAGGTGGCTAGAGTGAACAAAAATGGGACCAACCCAGATATGTTTCTTGGATGTTTGTTTCTCGGGGCAACAAACTATGAATCACCACTTTATGCCCGTGTTTACGTACATGGTGTTGGACTGTTGGTGCACCCATTATCCCATGCCCTTATACCAAATATTTAGGCTCCGTTCAGAATAAAGGGGCAGAAAACATAGGTCTTGATGAAAATAGAGGAATAGGAAAGGAATGTAGGTATAAAACTATGGAACAGCGAACCGGAGGAAACTCTCAAGAGAATGTGTTCGGATGGACTACGAAATGTACAGATTTGTTTTTTTAGAGTAGCATGCTTGGCAGTATGAGATGCTATTTGTTTATTTAGTTGCACGGTGACTACGCTTGTCCTCACCTCACGTACCACACATAGGTTGATTTTTTTATTCTGGCAAACACAGCACAGCAACCTGTCTAACGGATGGCAGCGAGCGCCTGCCTCGGGCTTCCGCCCAAAAAATGAGCAGCGTGTGGATGTTTCTAATCCTATGGAATCAATACTACCAAACCAGCTTTCCTATGAAACACTATTCACCTTTCCCGTGTTCCGAACGGTTGGAAGGGAAAGAATACCGTAGGAATTGTGTTCCTACGAAAATCCTGCACCAAACCTATGAACCGAACACAGCCTTAGTTGTTCTTAATCTAATGTCCCTGGTAAAAATGAAGCCATGCCACTGTTATAAGCCATGACAAGTTTAGCCAAATGTTTTTGCATGTAATTGTTTGAGACTCTGGTTGTTTCCTCTGTGCCTTTTTGTGCAAACAGGGATATCCAATTCACCTGGTTGCTGTTGTGACCTTTTGGTGCACTGCACAAAACTCTTCTTAAAAAAAGTGACTTTTGTGTTGTTTAACTGGAATGTCAGAATGGAACAGTTGGTTCATTTTGATGGAACTACACAAAGGGAGATCTGTGTTCCAATCCTCATCATCCATACTAGCAAAAGAGCCCGTGCGTTGCAACGGGAGAAAAAAAATACCAAAATTAGTGACGTTGCAATAATTTATATACCAGAAAAGGTGTAATCAAAAGGATAATTTATAAATTACTATTGATCTCACAAAAAAAGAATAATTTATAAGTTGGATGTGAAACATATTTTTTGAGTTCGCCGTGTGTGCCATAACCCCCTCCCAACTGGCGTGCGGGGCGAAACAAGACGCGAGCAAGATGCACTATTGTCACACTCTCTCTACTCTTCATTCCCCCTCTCTCCTCCCTATCTCACCAACGACATCGATGACAAGAAGATTTGAGGTGTAAGTTGATGGTCAGCAAGTACCGGCAGTGGCGGAGCCAGGAAAAATTTAATCGGGGGGCCAACTAATGTTAAATCATGTCGAGAAACACAATATTAGCAACAGGTAATTACTCATGTAATGGAAAAAACTGCATGTTGGCCTCGGCTGGGGCCCCTGCTCGCACCCCTGCCTCCGTCACAGAGTACTCGTGAGCCCCAAATATCTTCTCCCTTAAAAAGTAGTATTTCTTTCCAATTTTAATTAGTCTATTTGATAATGTATTTGTAAGGTGTGGTAGGCATGAATAGTAAACTATGATAGTAACAACAAACAACAACAACAAGTAGTTATAATTGGTGCTCATCCGGAAAAAACGATGCTAGCACGCATAGCATACATCCATGGTTTTGTTTATCATTTTGAAATATTACCACCCTTGAATGAAATGAGCGAATTTTGGAACTTTTTCTGACGATCTTAGGCGAAATGAACAATCCAAAATTTGAATTTTTGGACAAAAATGGGGTGAAATATGAACGAAAAACTATCAAAATTGTACAGATATTTTTTCTTGCGGCAATGGAATAAAGCAGAATCAAACTGAATAACACTATCCTTTATTGATATACACCCACGAATAACTCACAGCAATACAATTAGCAGAAATACCACATTACTTACTACTCATCTTGGTCTGATTAGTACTACATCCTAGGTCCCGTTTCAGCAAGATGTCGCTGGAATTGTTCCTTGGTGATGTCGCTCGGATGACCACGTCTGCATCCTGCAGCTTCTAGTCCGCAGTTGATTAAAAAAAGCAACAGGCACCACCAAATCCCCACCGATGTTACCGCCCACTGCGTGTCCCTTCTTATCCACAACACGTCGGCATTCCTCATCACCCAAGCGCCGCTCCGCCTCCATCTTCCTCCTGCTGCCTGACCACCCATCGTTGCTCCTCCTCCTCTTCTCCTCTTCTCCATCCGCCTCACCACCCAAGTGTTGCTTTCCTATTCTTGGCCGCGGTGGCTGGCCTGAGCCACATCCCAGCTGACAGTGTCGGCGTGCTTTCTGGCTACGGCTGGGGTGTTGGTGGCCTGCTCGTCGGCGCACTGGGGCCGGGGCGGAGCCCCCTTCCTTGAAGTGGTGATGGAGCCCCTCCTCCCGGAGGGTGGCTGGGGGCAACCGAGGTTGCGAGGCAGGTGTGCAGTGGCTCGGTTGCGCCAGATCTGGCGGCTGGCCAGCACGCGCGGGGGGCGGTCTGGTGGTGGTGCTCGTCTGCATGTGGCCACGGATGTGGGAGTGCCGAAGTTGCCTCCGGTGAAAGCCCCTGGGCCCCGGTTTTCTCTTCCATGAGCTGGTCTCTGTACCAGCAATGGGCATCAATTTTCTCTGTATCTTTAGTTCGGCTCTCTCTCCTTCTTTAGGATTATTAGCTCAAATGGCAATTAAGCTAAGACATTTCTTTCTATTAGGCTTGGCACCGATGGTGCTTTTCTTTGGATTCATGTGCATCTCCTCTTTGCTCATTTTCAATTGGTGACACATATATTAGATGCGGCAGGCAGCTTTCTTGATTTCTCTAGGGTAAACATGAACATCACATCCGCTTTTTGTTGGCTTGTTGATCTTGTAATGCATGAAATAAGTTGGTTGGATTTTATGTAATAGAGCAGGTGGGACTATTAATTGGAATCTGAAATTTTAGCACAGGCACAAGACTTGGTTCCTAAGGCAGGGAGAGGAGGAGCTCGGGCGCGCTGGTGAGAGGAGCTGAAGCGGAACGGTAGTGCCGGCAGCGGATTGAGCGTTGCGTGGGTCACGAGCCTAGCGGCTAGGATCCGGAGGCGAGGAAGAGTCCGTCCTCATGTCTGTTCATGTTTTTTTCTCCCTTTAAAAAGGAGTGAATGGAACGCTAGCAGGGCGGCGGGCGCGCGCGCCGCCGGGAAAGGACGGACAGAGAGATGGTGGCGCGGGCAAGGCCGGGCAGGGCGACGGCAGTCTCGGATTCGGGCGAGGAATTGTGCCAGCGAGAGATTTTTTTTACTTGATTCCTGTAGTACTGCGGGTTGATTTCAGCAAACTGCAAGGGCTTTTTTGTAAAAAAGCATGACGGACGACAGAAATCCAATTTACTTTATCTCCCCTATATATATATATATATACTACTACTACTACTACTACATATATATATATATATATATATATATATATATATATATATATATATTAATAAAGCATCTATTGCTTCTGGTGGTACGTCACCTAATTTACCCCTAAAGTTGCTAAATATTACCCGCCAATGCCACCTGTAAGTGAGGAAAAACGTTTCAGTTTTTTTTCACGGCGGTGGTCACTGGTTTATCTAGATGCGGTGTCCAAAAGATAGCAGGATGACTCAAGTAGTGCATTGGCTGGAGCGTTGGTCTTGTATCCGTGAGACGTAGGTTCGAGCCCCGGCTCTGTCATGTTTTTCATCTATTTTGTTTCTTTTCCCCTGAATGATCTTCAAAATATTTATCTTTCAAACACTAACTCAAAATATAACATGCTATATATGAAAAAAAAACTGAGAAAATAACACCAGCTTAAAATATAACATGTTATATATGAAAGAACAAGAGAAATGTGTATAAATTTTAAATATACATACATACTTACCTAAAAAATCCTTTCGTCAGCCTAATATTTTTACGTCTAACAGATTAAAATGGTCTTCGAAATATTTATCTTTCAAACACTAACTCAAAATATAACATGTTATATATGAAAAGAAAACTGAGAAAAATGTGAATACATTTAAAATATACATACATACATACCTAAAAAATCATTTTGTTGGCCTAATTTTTTACGTCGCATTCCTCCGAGTCAGGCACAAAACCATACCATTTATACGTGTATGCATTCCATGGAGAGACCGGGAGAAGAAGTATTGCTACCGCAACTTTTGATCACCCTAAACATACTTGTGATTTGGCATTGATTAGTCTACAAGTGTACAATGAGATGGGGAGCTTGCAGATGTTGGGAACCAAGCTGGCTCTGCATGCCTCGCTTCCCTCGAGTGGGAGCTCACAGGAGAAGCAGCTCTCTGACTGGGAGGCCGACATGGCCATCAACGTTAAATCGGTCACTCAGATATCTTCTTTGACTCAGAGCTCAAGTTGATGTACATGCCTTTGCGTGCTGATCAACTGACCATCAACTGCAACAACACCTGCAGCAACGGATGTCGCAAAAGCTAGGTAGATGCTTTCTACGGGACCATACAATATTTGACACGTACTCCCTCTGTAAAAGAATTAAATGCTCTTATACTTCTTTATAGAGGAAGCATTATTTTTCAAGTTGAATATATTTGTAGGTAAACTACATCTTTCTTACCCTTCATCGTCGATAGTACCAAATATTTCCATGTGCATCATCCCACCCAAATATATTTGATGCAACATCACAGCCTTCTATTGCAGCTATAATTATTACCATCAAGGGATGTGGACACTAGCTCCACGAGGAGCATTTGGTTATATAACCCGGATACAAGCAAATCAAAATCATTAATTATGCTGACAAGGAAAGTAAAACAGATCGAGGCTCCAGTTATTAAGACGGCACTTAGAGTAGGCCTTGACCTCCACCTCTCCTTTCTAACTGGCATTTGCTCAGTATGACGATGGAAACCACAAGGCCGTGTACATAATAAAACTTGCAAAAGGGCGGAAGGATGAATAGGTTGATAACAATGACGAGACGGAGCAATTGTGATAAGTGACAAAACATAATTTTGTTATCCCGTTGCAACGCACGGGCTCTTTTGCTAGTTATTAGGTAAAGATTGGCGCCATAACCTTCCTTTAGGTAAGAATGACATTTAATGCATGTGTTCATCTCTATTTTCCGACTGGCATGAGTAAATAATGTTATTTTTTACTAGTACACTTTTACTCTCTCACTGACAAAACCAATTCTGAATTAGAAGGCCAATCATTACTTGGTTTCACCAACTGGTGTGGAGAAAGAGAAATAGAGCATGAAGAGGAAGAAGAAGAAGAATAAACAGTGCCAAGGCGATCTTGCTGAAGCCAGAGGCCTCAGTCGAGGCTATTCAAGGGCTCCGGCAACGACTACCTTACATGTGAGACGATCCTCCAGGAGCCCTTCCACTTTTGTTGTCTCACTTAATTAATTAGGAGTACATAAGTACCACTAATTTATTACTGCCTAATTTTCTTGTTGGAGATAAACAAATCTTTAGTGTAGGACCCTATGCTGAATCATGTACGTGTGTATGTTTGTCTATGGAGGTGAATCATGTGGTGGAGCAGGGAGGGAATATTATTATTGTCATGACATAATAGTGCTATTGTTTTGCATGTCAATTTATCGCCATTGGTTCAATGAGGTAATGTTTTGCGTATTGTCCATCATGAATTTGATGCTACTGTTTGAGTAATATGCTAATGTCTTCCTATCCTTTCTCACTAAGCTAATGAAGGTTTCACCTTGTTCCTACTTGTACAAACAGGGATCATGTTGTGCCAATCATACATTTTAGTGGAACTACACAAGACAATACAATGAACTGTATCCCAGCCAGTGCTTTAACTCTGCTGAAAGTTCTTGATAATCTTTTGATATAATCTCAGCACTGTTAAACAAGAGTGATTTCAACCATACATTTGAAGTGCACAAAAATGTATACTATTGTGTGATTCCAGTGAGTGCTTTATCATCTCTTATGGGACTACATGAATAAGCTTTTTTCCCAGGTTGGTACAGGCCTAAGGCCTTCATCCATATTAGTTTGTTGTCATCTCTATTTGTATCGTGCTACTGTCATGAGAAACTCCTTTATCTTTGCACGTTAAAGTTTTGCAACCTATGATAAATGGCAATGCTTTGAGTGTTGAGTTGAGCTAATTGGCACTGATTAAATAAACTAATACCTCTCTTTAAGCAAGACTACTATGTTGCTAACTTTACCCATTAAGATAATGAGGGTGCTTCTATTTGTTAGTGTATGTTTCATCAACTAGTCCCACTATTACAGTAATCTCACTCTCTCAATATATGTGCCAATAGGGATGCTCGATTTTGGTGGAACTGCACAAAAACTTTGGGTGCTTCATTGCCTCGACAACTTCCGTCCTTTCCTGTCAGTCGCTAATCTCTACTTGCTTTCTTCCTTTGCTGTTAGTCGCTTGGCTTATCTCGGCTTCCGGTCAAAGGAAATAGTAATTGATATGCTACCTCACATAGGTTGATACTGGTATTTATCCTGATTATTGTGCATGTCATATGTATTGGTAATTTGGTATTGTGCTACTGCTTGCCGATTTCATAAAGGAGTAATTTGGAGCCTGAACTCGTAGGCAAATCATTACATCGGGTGATTTCAGTAGAACTGCACAAAATGATCAGATGGGCAGGTACTTATGCTGCTGCTATGTACTCCAAAGTTCACTCAGACAAGCATCGATGTTGATAAGAAGTGCCTATATTCATTCGAGTATCAACCAGCGTCAACCAATTGTCAAACTCCAAGTATTAGGAGAGTGAACGCCAAAAATATTGCTTGGTGCATAGCCCAGAAAAACGCAGTCCAGTCTTTGGTCCCAACTTGTGCCTTTTGGTTATCGAAACATATGGTAGCGAACTATATGGCATGGAGGTGTAAATATTCCAGACAAGTTGGTTGATGCGTATATTTATCTGGCACTTAATCAGTCTGCACGCCAAGGATGTTCCATTTCAGTTGAACTACACAAAAAATTTGGGTGGTTCATTTTCTCAACCGTCTCCTTTCTCGTCTGCAATGTAGAATTTTGGCAAGATACAGGACCAAGATGAGCCAGTAAACTAGTTGGATGAAAGTAGTGGCCAAGTTGCTCAAACCTCCCTCGGCACAAGGCCACTATTTGAGGATAAACCTACAAGCAAAGTTCAGATTGTTTGTGATGCCTCTTATGTACTCGAAAGTTTACTCGTACAAGAGCTAATTTTAGCAAGAAGTACCTCCGATTGAACACCATTTACCATTCTGTACCCTAGGTAATTAAAGTTCGTCCATGGATCATATTGGCTATGATCTCAATCATTTGGATGCATAAACATACTGAACATGTGTATATCTGAATCTTTTTGTGAATTATGTATGAATATTGTCGTGTGATCTATCAATCATTTGGATGCATAGATATGCTGAGCTTGTGTATATATGAATCTTTTGAGTTATTGATAGTGAATGTTGGCTATGAATATGAACGTGTCCTGTGAACCTGAGTTTGATATGAATGTTTACCTTTTCTGTTGTATGTGTGTGTGAACTTGTTAGTATGCCTACTGTGGGGTATAAAACGCAGGTCTCTTATAAAAGTAATGTTGTGTCCAATTTATGTTTTCCCTTCTAACCACATTATATATATTTATATTATTACTATTATCGTATATTTTATAGAGACTTATATATACATTATAAAAATATCCCACATGTTATTAACTTATAAAAGTAAATGTTTAACGGAAGTTGGCAAGGAAAATCCTGGTTGTTTTTGACTCACAGGCAAGAAAAATCCTGATGATTGCATACAAAAGCTTGCAAAGATTTTAAGGACCAATTTAATAATCCTGTTTTTCTCCCCAGACTACAGCCCCATGCCGCAACAGAACCAGTTATAACCCTTCTCCTCCTCTCAATCTGCGACTCCACTGCCGCGTTTTCCCATCTCCGGGTCGTTCCCGTCCGGGGCCTCACCGTCGTCCACCGCCTCGCTGCGTTCGGTGCGGCGTGGTCAACAAACAAGAGTCATCGGAAGAGGACTGTATGTGGAGAGCATGACGGCTGGGACCCACGAGGTCCATGGTCACACGCAAGGAAAGTTCCTCCTTATTAAGATGGAAAAAATGTTTCCTCCACCTGACAGCTGGGACCCACTGGCTGTATCTTCGCACGGAAGGAAGTGCCTCCTTGTTTTGCAAAAAAAATTATTCATCCCGTTGATAGCTGGGACCCGTCAGATTTGGTGACTGACTTGTGGGCCTACTAAGCGGACATGTACGCACGGCTTTGTCAACTTAATCAACAAATGATTCTAGCAGCTGGCCATTGGATGTTAATCCAACAGGCGTGCTCCTTCTTCAACCTCTGTTCTTGCTCCTGTCTCCCGTGGGCGGCACCGCGGCTGTGCTGCCGCGCACCCAAACCAGTGAAGTTTCCCACTCCTCTCCATCTGCGACTCCACTGCCCCGTCTTCCCCATCTCCGGGTCATTCCAGTCTAGGTGCGTTTGACACGGTGTGGTCAACATGGTCAACAACCGAGAGTTATTGGAAGATGACTGTACGTGAGAGGCTGACAGTGGCGACGCACCACGCCCATGGACGCATGCATGCAACGGAACGTGGCGAGGTCAACGTGGTCAAGGAATGACTTCCATCGGAAGTATACTGTACGTGGAGAGTCTCGGCTGGGTCCACGGCCGCAGCAAGTAAGTGCCTCCTTATTACGTGGAAAATAATCATTCCTCCAACTAACAGCAGGGACCCACTAGACGGGCCACCGTATTTTACTAAAAAACGTTTGCCCCCTGACTGCTGGGACCCACCTAACGGGCCACCGTATTTCGCAAAAAAAACGTTCCCCCTGCTGTCAGCTCGGACCCACCGGAAGTGCCTCCTTATTACGCACAAAAAATGAATATCCTCCGGCTAGCTGGGACCCACCTTGGTGGGAGGCTGACTTGTGGGCCTACTAAGTTGACGGGGACAAAGGGCTTTGTCAACTTAGTCAATATGAACGATTCTAGCTCTAGTGACCGTACGATGTTCATCCAACGGTCGTAGTGCTTCTTCAACCTCTGGTCTTCTTGCTCCAACCGCCCAAAGCTGCGCCGGTCGTGCCACATGCTCCTGCCTCCCGTGGCCGGTTGTGCTGCCGTTGAGGCCTCACCGCCCCTACTATTCCCACCTTTGGCCAGGCCCTGCGGTGACGGCAGCATCACACCGCAGCCGAACCACTGAACCCTCGCACTCCTCTCCACGCGGGCTTCCACTGCCACATCTTCCCCGACTCCGCGTCGTCCCCTTCCTAGGCCTCGCCGTCGTCCACCGCCGTGGTGCTCTCCATCCGGCGTGGTAAACGTGGTCAAGGAATGACTTCCATCGGAAGAGTACTGTACGTGGAGAGGCTGACAGCTGGGTCCACGGCCACAGTCCAGTTTTTTTGTGATTTGCCAAGTAAGTCGCTTTGTCAGGCCTGTTGGGCTGCAAATCTTTCAAGACGAGGAGAGCTTTCATTCGGCTGGCCGAGAAAATGGCCCATCAGTAATGAGAAATGGGTTGTACATTTTTAAAACACATCAAACCGGCAATTAGTTTCAAATATTAAACTACATTATCAGTGAGGAGAGATGGAGGGAGGAGGGATGA
>NC_041391.1:585974598-585987767 GCF_002162155.2 Triticum dicoccoides | reverse complement strand
GGGAGGAGGAGGAAGGAGGGTCATGGACGGAGGAGCGAGGAGGACGCGACCGAAGGAGGGAGGAGGACGCGGACGAAGGAGGGAGGAGGGTGTGGCAGGAGTAGGGAGGAGGAGGAGCGGCGTCACATACCAAGGAAGGAGAAGCGAGGGCGGCGGCGGCAATACGGTGGTGGGGGAGGGTCGTATGTCGGCGGCGGCGGCGGACGACGTGCATGGGAGAGTGAGAGTGGGAGTGGAGAGGGGGAGAGTGAGGGTGGTTGGGGGAAGAAGATAGAATGGGTTCAGCAGTAGCGCTTGTTAGGGGAAAGCGTTACTTCTATACAACTTAGCACTAGCGCGTTTCGGGCGTACGCGCTACTACTACACTTTGCCTGGCGGCAACGGGTTGGAAATTTTAGTAGTAGTGCCCTTCATCCCTGCTGCGCTACTGCTATATCTGTAGCAACAACACCTTATGTGGATACGCACTGCTGCTAAGTACTAGCAGCACCTCTTTTAACCCCCACTACTGCTAAGATTATGTGTATAAGGTTTTCCCGAGTAGTGACTTGTACTCTTGGTGATGAGTGCATGTTATTTAACTCTTATCATTTTGAATGCTCCACCAAGATGTATGTGACATGGAAGAGTGACCCATGATCCTAATTGATTGTGCATTTGCATTCAAAAGCAAATTTTAAATAATGCACAAATTTAGGGGGGGCTCTTGCTTATCACATACTTCTCAAAGCGGCAATGTACTTCATTCATATTATCATTTGTCGAAGCTTTGATCTATATGTTGTCATCAATTACCAAAAAGGGGGAGACTAAAGTGCAACTAATCCTCAGGTGGCTTTGGTAATTCATAACAACATATAGCTCATTGAACTAATATCCATTCAGGTTAACTATTTTAGATAGTTCAATGAATGGCATGGCATGGACTAGAGATGTGGAACCCTCAAAATGCTAAGGACACATATTGGCAAAAGCCCAAGACTCTTCATTTCTATTTTAGTGATCCAAGATCACATTGAGTCCATAGGAAATCCAATACTATTAAAAGGGGATGGGGTATTGGTTAATGGTCTACTTGCTCAAAGTGCTTAGTGATATTGCTCCAAAATCCTCAACCACTTTCTCATTTCCAAATATGTCCAAAACTCAAAGTCAAACTTGGCCCCATCGAAATGATCCATCCGGCACCACCGAGTTCATTTGACATAACCACTGCCAGAAACCCTAACTCCTCGGACACACCGATACGGATCTCCGTCTCACCGATATGGCCTTGCCAGCGTGATGTGAGTTGCTGCATTCTTTCGATCCCACCAAGCCAGTGCAATTGATCACACCGAGTAGGCTAGACATTCACTCTATTGCTTATTGCTTCACTTCGGTCTCACCGGTTGATGCAATCAGCGCCACCGAGTCGATGGTTGCCCTCGGCCCTAGCATATCGGTCTCATCGAGTTGTTCCAGTCGGTCCCACCGAGATTCCTAACATTCACATTTTGGACTAAATTGGTCTCACCGAGTTCTTCTATTCGGTCTGACCAAGTTGGGTCAAATGTGTGTAATGGTTGGATTTTGTGTGGAGGCTATATATACCCCTCCACCCCCTTCTCCATTTGTAAGAGAGCCATCAGAACGTGCCTACACTTCCCCTACTCATTTTCTGAGAGAGAACCACCTACTCATGTGTTGAGACCAAGATATACCAATCCTACCACAAGAATCTTGATCTCTAGCCTTCCCAAGTTGCTTTCCACTCAAATCATCTTTCCACCATATCCAAATCTGTGAGAGAGAATTGAGTGTTGGGGAGACTATCATTTCAAGCACAAGAGCAAGAATCTCATCATCAACACACCATCTATTACCTTTTGGAGAGTGGTGTATCCTAGATTGGTTAGGTGTCGCTTGAGAGCCTCCGACAAGATTGTGGAGTTGAACCAAGAAGTTTGTAAGGGCAAGGAGATCGCCTACTTCGTGAAGATTTACCGAGTGAGGCAAGTCCTTCGTGGGCAATGGCCACAGTGGGCTAGACAATGTTGCGTCTTCATGGATCCTTCGTGGGTGGAGCCCTCTATGGACTCGCGCAACTGTTACCCTTCGTGGGTTGAAGCCTTCATCAACGTGGATATACGATAGCACCACCTATCGGAATCACGCCAAAAATCTCCGTGTCTACATTGTGTTTGCATTCTCCAAACCCTTCCATTTACCTTCATATGCAATCTTTTACTTTCTGCTGCTACACTCTTCGAATTGCATGTGTAGGTTGATTGCTTGACTTGTCTTAATTTGCTAAAATCTGCCCACAACTAAAATAGGCAAAATGCTGGATTTTTTATTTGGTCAAGTAGTCTAATCAACTCCTCTAGACCTACTTTCGATCCTACAACACATCAGAGCTGATAACTTACTTAGCCTAGGCCTGCTAACTTTTTGCATAAAAAAATCGTCAAAACATATCAACATGTGATCTAATTTAATAGGTCTCGACGCGGCGAAGTTTTTATGTGAAACTGATTTTTTGATCGGACCAACGATTAAACTATAAAACATTTTAAAGTTTCAATATATGCAGAATCTAGGATGACATCTAATTTCTCTCTCTAATGCACGCTCGCATGTGCATGCGAAGAGAATTAGTTGGAGGAACTATTTTTATGCCCCGGTATTTTTACGTAAACACAACATAATAAGTTATACACAACTGACATGATAACTTGCGTAATACATGTAACTTTTTACCCAACAAAGTCATCAGAATTCAGAACATATTAACATGGGATCTAGTTTTGAAGGTCTCATCACGGCGAATTTTTTATGTGAAAACATTTCTTCAATTGAGCGACGGATTGAGCTACAAAACATTTTAAATTTTAAATTTTATTAGAATCTTTGCCGACATCAGCTTTTTTTATCTCACATGCATAACATGCACACTTAATTAAATCTATTGAAGGCAACTAGTAGAGGGGAGTCGCGCGGACTAGAAAATCGCTCGACAGCATGCGCATCAATTGAGTGCATGTCAGTTCGGTAATGCCGCGTGTTCGTCTCTGTTCCTAAAAACGAAACGATTGGAAGCTATCGTTGTCCAAAAAAGATAAAGTAGGGTGAGGAGATTTGCAAAAAGGTAAATACATCTGAAATCATAGTATTTGTATTTAATGGTCAGTTTGGTGCATAAATTTATAAAATACATGTTACCGGTCATCTAAGTTGTCATCTCGTTCGTATCCGGTGCTTCATACCATATCCCTACGCATGCCAACGTCGCATGGCTACTGTCAGTGGCTGAGGTCGGGTTTTTTGTAAGAAAGGACCCATACATTCTATTTATTTACACAAAACGTCTTCAAATGAAATGAAAAATGCTGCAACGCATGATGAGATTCAAAGCGACGAGCTACCACGATCCGCCTGGCATAGAGAGCCACTAGACCAACTAACAGTTGACGTTAAAATGTACGGTTAAAGCTATTTAACACGTACTGCATAAACTAAAATAGATATTAAAACAACAAAAGGGTGTACTGAATATGGAAAGCCCCAGTTCGATACTATGACCTCGTGTACAAGTGACAACCATCAGGCCACAATGACACTTATTAATATCATAAACAAATTTTATATTGTGTATTGTTATTTTTTTCTATGTAAGATAGATTTTAGTTTAGTTTATTAGTGATAAATAGAGATAAAAGTGTTATCTATTGTATAGTTTAAAATTTATGTACCCAAATGCGAACGAACTATGTATAATTTTTTTACGCACATGTAGATTTTTTTTGCACATAGTATCTAACTTTAAATTTATATTCCCCGCAAAAAATAGTGCAGAATTAATGAATGCAAATTCTTTTGGACAAACCAATGAAATTTTTGCAGTAATGGTATTCGAAGGAGAAAAATGAGTAAACATGTAATATAATAACAACAAAACAACATTTTTACCGTATGACATTTTACTCATTTTCCATGTATTATAATAAGAAATCATAGCTGGCCACTTGGCATGAATGGTAAGCTATATCAAAAACAATGAACAATAGATAATTGTGATTTCACCAAAAATCATAGCTGAAACTATGAATTGGAAAATTTAAAGAACCAAGTACACCACATATTTTGGAACATATGGAACATTGGATAATTAGATAAGAAGGGCACGATACAACCTTGGCCGGCAAGCTGATTTTTTATTTTTTTTGAAACGGAGGCAAAAGATTTGCCTCATTCATTAAATAAGAGAAGAATAGAGTTTTTACAAGCCCCAGTTTCTTAGCCCCCGTGGTAACCCAAAGATTGGCCTCAACAACTATCCTATTAAGGATGATTGGCGGCGGGGCACTCTTGTGCGGGAAAACTCGGGCTTTTCTCCCGTTTCAAATAGAGCAAGAGACAAGCATGGCGAGGAGGTCATATTACTTGTCCTCGGCGTGCGTGGCTGCGTGTTGTGATATTGACCTTACAAGCTCTTCTATGTGATCGCGACTGTAGCATGGCCAGCACGGTAATTCATTCAATGCATCTAATTTCACACTGAAACGTGTATGTATGGAGTACATCTGTATCTTGACAAATCTAAAACAAGTGATTCAGGACGTAGGGAGTACTTTTTCCTGTATAGTAACATTAATAACACGCACGAATTTGAGTATGTAAATCCTTATCGGTCTGCCCGGCGGCATGTATGTCAGTATGTGCGGGTGCACTACCTGGGCATGCAGTCATACTTATTAGATCAGCCTTGATGTTTCGCTGACGCTTCATCTTTCTCGTTAATTAATTTAGTTTAAAGGAGCAACCGGTAGGTACTTGCTACAAATGCATGATCCCCACGTCGCACCAACAACCGTATTTTTCAGTTAAAAAACGAATATTTTAATTTATCTACTTTAGTGGCAGATACAATATGTTTCTGTTTCTTCATCAGCAATATAAATCATCTGTTTTGTAAAAGTTTTAAATAGCGGCTATAGCGCTGCTACAGCTTATAGAGAGCACACCACTAAAGCTAAGTACTTTTAACGTTAAATTGAAAATGAATGCTAATACCTTGCTAATTTCTGCTACACCCTCAAATTTGGAGGCTAAACTACTGTTTAGCAAAAAAAATCTAGGTTTTTTGAAATCATGTCGTAGCGGACAAAATTTATATCTCACGGAGCAACAAGACCGCTTACCACAACCCTATCCTATTCATTCCTCACCAAAATAGATGTGGTGACCGTTGAGGTCGAACAAGGGACCCAAGTGAGATCCACAAATCTCTACATTTGTCTTCTTCTTCCTTTTTTGTTTTTTGATAGGGTTATGATGTAATGGCGCAAAGCTTGGTTATTGAATTTTGAGGCCCAATCAATGCTTTTGGTTTTTTTTTCTGGCTGAACTTGTGTATGTCAATATATGATATATCATATATGATGTCTGATGTTGTATGCTTATTCTTTTGTGATTTAAACAAAAAAACTCGTTTTTTTTTCTCGAATAGGCATAGCGTGCGTATCATATATTAAAGAAGATAGGGGTAAAGAGCCCAATCTAAGTCACCGGTTTGGTCCGACTTGCATCTGGCCAGGGAGGGTGATGGCGTGAGGCCCTGACGTCCTCAGCTGGATCGGGATTCTCTGCCTCTATCACGCAAGGATTCCAGAGCGGCGGGTGCAACAGGGATCGCGGCAAGACTGATACCTATGAGGGCCTGACCGGCAGTTGCAGGCTTGGCCGGATATACACAGTGGTGTTCAAGGCCGGCGAGGTGGCAATCAGAGGTGAAGTGCTCTATCATCGGTGTTGGTCGAGGATTAACACTTCGACGTGGCAGCGGCCTCATGGCAGACTGCGATAGCGAATGAGAGGTCTTTGCAAGTGATACTCTCCAAGATCCAGTGGTTGCTTTGGTGCTGTTATGCAATCTATGGACGATGTCATGACGCAGAGGGTATGGTTGCGCAGTGGAGGCTGTCAGTTTTCTAAACCAGCACATGTAGCTGATAGGATAGTGGAAAAGTGGTGGCGACAACACATGCTTGACTTTGATGGTGGTGCTTTTTGAGTACCCCGGTCTTGAGCTCCGGGATGAAAACCTAGGTCAGAACCATGTCGGTTATACCTGGCAATGACGATGTTTCGTCGTTGTTACCATGTTGAAGGCATTGCTCGGAGATGCTCGGACAGTTTCTTCAAGGTGAAAACCTAGAATTTGCTCTTTGGTGGTTGGTTCCGGTGACGGCGGTGCTCGAGCATCGCTTCCTTCCTGAGGACGTTGCTGTTGAAGAATGTCGATGTCCTTGTGGTGTGAATATTGTCATTGTTGTAGGTTGTCGATCGCGATTTAGAACGCTTCGGGACGGGTTTTTTCTCTCTCTCTCTCTCTCGCTTAGGCATAGCTTTGGTCTTATATGGCTTTGCTATTTGCCGGCGATTTTTTGTGTGTGTGTTCGTTAAAGTTGGCTGTGTGCATCCTATCTATGCAGAGGTTGGGTGTGTCCTCACTATGTTTGTATTATCTTGATGCTTCATTTTGAGTAATAAAATCCACCCTTTGTCGAAAAAAAAGACCAATCCACCTGGCGGTGTTGCAGATTACAGACGCATTGTACACCACCACAGCCTACCAAATCCTCCCAGCGAACTACTCGCCCCTAGCCCACCTCTCCACTTCGGCGAAGCGCACCTTCCAATTCCCTTTTAGCTTCCCAGCCTGTACCCATCTTCTGTCTCCGTCCACTATCCGTGTCGCAAGGACCGGAACCGATGGCGAGGCTCCGTCGAAGACGATGGCATTCATGTGCTTCCACCAAATCTTTTTTCAGGCAACTTGCACGTAGTTGGTCTTGATTTTTGTCCATACATACATGGAGCTAAGATATGTTTCTCTACGTGAGTGGCAGATATATTTCATTTTCTTAACCAGCAATAAAATATCCGATGTTGCCTATATATGCATGGTCGGGGGGCTATAGGCCGATGGTACCGTTGCTCCAAACGATAGAGGCACTGAACCACCAGCTAATATTGGCAAGTCGGCAAAGCTGGTCGATTAATGGGGCTCAAGCTCCCCGCAGCAGTACTGCTCTCCCAGGTGGCCAAGCTAGGCTCCCTCCTCATTCTCTTCCTTCTGGTGCTGCTGGTGCCTGCCTTCCTCAGAGTCCCCTATTGCTACCTCCTCTTCAACGCCATCGTCCTCGCCCTGGGCATCCAGGCCGGCCTCCTGCGCCGCGGCAGCGCCATGACCTCTTCCGACCCTATCGCCGACGAAGACCGGCACCTGTCTTCGCAGACTGGTCAGGCTGTCACGCCTGTCAGTATCTTGGTTTCACCGATTCAGAGGGCTGGATTAGTCCATCCCAACGACCAGACGGCGGTTGCAGATGATCGTGCGGCATCTGCCTTTGGAGCAAGTAACATAGTTGACCTGAAGACCAAGACCAAGAAGGTGGTGCTGACGATGCTGATGAAGAAGTGCCCATCGGCGGCAAGCATCTTCTTCCTCAGCGCGCTGAACGGAAGCCGAGTCAGCGGAGAGGAGCAGGCATCCGAAGAGAAGCAGGAAGATCGTAAACTCGACGTGGAAATGACTCGGCAGGAGCTGTTTGCCAACACGGAGAGGTTCATCGGGAACTTCCGCAAGGAGCTCAGGATGCAGAGGCAGTAGCTCTCGACGCAAGCTTTGTCTTTCCTTTTCTTATTACTAGGGTGATATACTGTACTTGATAGGCACGCTTCGCCGCGCCGGTAGTATCTGGTTTGTCCGTTGCTACTAACTTTTTGTTGTGTTGCGTGAGAAAAACATGAGGTGAGCGAGATGCGCCTGTAGTTTTGGTAACAAGTATTGAGGAAATCCACTTTAGCAGTTCAACTCTATCATTAAGTAGTTCAGCTTCCAGGTTACATCTAGACCTGCTATACAATCTGAGATGTATAAAGTTCAACTTTGTTTATTTCTACAGGACCGATAACTTCCTTGTTCAGCCATCATGTTGAGGTGCTGAGATGCAGTGTCAGTACAATCTGCTATAAGTAACCTCTTCGATACGTTTTAGCTAGCCACAGGAGCAACATGTAAATAGGACAACAGGAGTATCAAAGATGAGAGGAGAAATATTGTTTAGTGAACAGAAGTTCTACAAAAGTTCCTGCAAAACGAAAGAGGAGAAAGGCATGTCATACATGTGTGGAAATCTGCATTAAGTCTCTCTCACATGTCTCACCGTTGTGAACATAAATCCCCGTCTCAAATGAGGCACATCATAAGCAATATCCTGTTGTGGAAGCGTCATCTGACAATCCCAAGCTTCCTCCTAAACTCAAAGTGGGCCCTCTTACATATAACAGTCCAAACTGAAGTAGCTGAATCTACTTTCTTCGTTCCAAAATGTTTGAAGTTCTAGGTTTTGTGGTAAGTTAGAAAAAAAGAGGTTTGACTAAGTTTATAGAAAAATATATAAATCTCTACAACACCAAATTAGCTTCATTAGATTCATCATAACATATACCTTATACTATATATTAGAAATTGTAGCTTTGAAAACTGTTTATTGTAGATATTAGATAATTATTTTTCTATAAAATTGGTCAAACTTATAGAAGTTCGTCTCAGGACAAACATAGAACTTTAAATATTTTGAAACGGAGGGAGTGGAACACATGTAAACTAGTAAGCTATCTGAGGGTCAAAGATAAAACAATCTAAACATAAGTTGCTAACAATAACACACATGCAAATGCCAAGCGATATATAGCGGCGAATCTTATTCCACACGCGAGTCAGGAGGGGTAGGGAACCAAAATTGCACCCTGCATCTGCGGTAATTGGCCCGCCCATCTATTTTTTTTACTCTATCTTCACATTTGTTTTGGGAAGGTTCTAGAGCCTTACATGAACTGTTTTTTTTTTTCATCTATGTTTTTATTTTAAAATTCATGCATTTTTTCAAATCTGAAAATATCTTGTGAAATACTGAACATTTATTAACATCTGTGAATATTTTTAAATTCATGAACATATTGTAAATTAACAATTTCATAAAAAGTTGATTATTTTAAAAATGTTATCAACTTTTAAGTTTTTCTGAATTTCAAAAATCTGGATTCAAAGAACATTCGCAAATTCAAAAACATTCGTGAGTTTGGAAAGCGTTCATTAATTCAAAAAATTGTTTGCGGTTCCAAACAATATTCAAGAATTCAAAAAAATTACAGAATAAAAATAAATATTCACAAGGTAAAAAATGTTTGCAAATTTTTAAAAGCATGCGTGATTTGTAAAGTTGCTCAAGAATTTAAATATATTTAAATATTTAAAAAATCTACACAAATTCAAAAAATGTTTATGAATTTTAAAATAGAGATGGAAAATAATAATAAAAGGCATAAGAGGAAAATACCTCAATAAAATCCGTGCCAAGGAAGCCAGAAAAAGAAAATGTTGAACCATTAAAATCCCTTGAACCTCACTAAAACTGTTTGGAAGATAGAAAAATATAACAAACAAAGAGCTGTGTGGGCTTTCCATGTACCGCGCGTGATGGGTGCGCTTTGCTTGCTGATCCCTCGACTACACAAGGAATAGGAAATGCAGAGAGCAACTGGTTGGCGAGCCCTCCTTCAGGAGCCTTCCAACGATCACTTGGAGATGGGTTGGGAGCGCGCCAAGTGGGCTCCCTCCAAATTTTATTTTATTTTTCGCATGCGTTTTTGACTTCTTAGATGTTTTTTCCTAGTTTTTCTTGAGGGGCCAGGGCGGTGAGAGCGGGCTCCAGAAGCGGTCCGGACTCTAGCATGGCCCACCTCACATTATCACCATATATTTCTTGGATTCCGTGCGCGGCGGGCGGGCGATCTCTTCTCCCTCCCCCGTTTCTCTCTTCTCAGCCGACGCCCGCCGAGCGATTAGATTTCGGCTATCGACGGTTTATTCAATTACGGTCCTACATGTCAGTGAAATTGCAAGACAACGCGTGTCCCCTTTGGTGAGCGGTGTGCGAGCCGGACTGTCGGGGTTGCGACGCGTACGAGTCGTAAGTGTGCCGCCTTTTCCTTTAGAACTTGTGAAGCGTAATATTTTCGCACGATCGATCGATAGAAATCCAGAACAAAATGACGAGGGCGGTGCTTTCCGCTCATTAGGCGGGCTAGTTCGAGTGATATGACGTGCTACAGTGCCGTCCACTTGCTCCATTTTTATGTAAGCAAGAGTTTACACTTTTACGCGGGAGGAGTGTGAAACACCGCGGATCTGATTTTGATCGAGAGATAACTGTTCCCTGCCAAATGAGGGAGGATTGTTAGCGATTATAGCAAGATAGTTAGGGCATCTCCAGCGCTGGCCCACAAATTTACACCGGCATCTGTCCGAGGACACTGATGGATGCCATCCGATGCTGCCCGCATATCTTTCGACAACTATATGAACTAACCGGACGAAATTTGTGCAAACAAAGCAAATTTCAAATTAACCGGATGAAATTCATTACAGTTCGTAAACTTTTCCTACAAACTGGATGAAATTCATTACATACTTCGCACAAACCGTTCTAAACCTACTGTAAACCTAATCTAAACGATCGTCGGCGCCCGACCACCAAGTCCGGCCATGAACCCGAGAAAAAAAACAGCGTGGTAGAGCCCAGCGTAAAAAAACAGCGTGGTAGAGCGTCTCCACTTCTTCCACTTCTGGGTCGGAGACCACACGTAGTAGTACTTAGTTGTATGAATGATACAAAGTGCGACCTGAAGAGAAAGACACGTCTAGTTGGAAGGTCTCGGGGCATACACGTAAACAAATATAAAAGTTAATATGTGCCTTCAACTAATATAGTAGTAGTAGAGTACTTACACACGTACTCCATAACATCACCGTGCATTGCACGTACAACATTTAGTGGTAGTACGTAGTAGTAAGAGACAAATGCCGCCCAAGAGTTCCCTTCTCGACCTACTTTTGGGTGTTCGGTAGAGTGTATGGAGGGTGCATGAGTCCACACTAGTTTAGCACAAATACACTAGAAGCATGCATGAAGAGAGCATGCATGAATAGGGGTGTTGAGTTGAGCATGCATGAAGAGGGAACAACTATGCTGAGACGAGAACGCAACCAACAAGCACACCCTGTATGCCATGCATGTTCATACCATTTGTGCCTTTCTACTTCACTTACTGCGCTACATTACTCAGGTTCGTACATCCACTCCTGGGTACATGTCGTCTCGTAGTTCCAGTGCCACGTGTTCTTCATATAGATGGAACGATCGTTGCATAACACGTGCACCTTGATGCTAGATGTCTCGCGTGTTGGCAAAAGGATGAACAAAGCTCACGTAAAAAAATAGAGTGGAAGAACATAGATTCCGGACGATCGAGAAGGAGCAAGGAACCTCGTGGTGGAGCGTCTGCACTCATAATATTTAATATTATTCAGCGATATAAAATTAACCAATCATCTCCACAGTGGACTGGAAGAGTACGAAACACGACAGCCCAGTGTAGTTACATCATATTAGTACATGGCTAACCCACGCTATCACCATATGTCTTGGCTTCCGCGCGACACCTATCTCTAGTAATCCAGCAGCCTGTATCGCTTCTCCCTCCTCGTCTCTATCAAAGTGCGGCGGGCTGGCGTTTCTGCCGTCTATTGAGGTCGGTTAACTATCACATGTTAGCGACATGCCAAGACCATTCTAAAAAAATTCCTTTCACGTTCCGTTTTCAAAAAGAAAAAAATCCTTTCCCGTACGAATTTGCCTGTATGCTTTGAGCAACTTGCATGTCCTATACTGCTCCTGTTTGATACTCTAACTTAGCTAGAGGTTAGAGTAAGTCATGACTAACCCTGAACTAACTGTAGCCAAAGAGGTGTTTGGATGACAGGGTTAAGTTGACAATAAATGCACTTCATGGAGAGAGAGAAGTGATTTTTTAGTGGTCTCAATGAGAACTATTTCCAGTTAGCACCTCTTGGGTGGGATAGTTTTTTTTGGTGGGTTCGGTGCAACTTGCTCCAATTTAAACCCTCATGCTTGGATACTTTAGGGCTATTTGATCCCCAACTAGCTCAAACTAATTCTAACCCATGGATCCAAACAGGGCCTATGGCCAGTCTCGACGCGGAGCAGTCGCATGCACCGGGAAGTGGCGCTCTCTCGGCCGCCGCACCACATCAAAGCTGACGCCAGTGAGAGGTCGCCTCCGCTCTGGCCGGGCATTAATGCGGCACTGATGCTCCAGGCGACGCTGACAGTTTCATGCGGGAAGTGTGCGCTGGCAAGGGAGTATAGGTTTTGAACCGTTTCAGGTGTAGTAGTAATGGTAGTTTGCAAAACTACTCAATTATTGCACTCAGTTTCCTAAGAAATTGTGGTAAAAAACCTTACTCCACAGCCCGCTTCCCTTCTCCTTCCTGCTCGTGATTTACGTGGCCATGTTAACGTGGTTGTGTCAAAAAGATGTCACTTCCTACTCGTTATTTGCGTTATATAATTACAAGCAAGATTCTCGTGCATTGCACAGAACATCAATATGCATTTTTTTTACAAAACACCTGTTGTGATTGACCCATGCAGGAGTAATCCCATGTGTAAAAACTAATAATATCTCGAGAATGTCATCGAAAAAATGAAAGATGAGAGATAAGGCGAGGAGGAGTGGAGCGTGGTGGTGACTGGTGGTCGGAATGGGCGGTGGCATGGGGATGGACGGCGCCGGCAGGCGGCAGCGGCCACCATGCATGCTAGATTGTTCCAGAGACTTATTCCTTTTTTAATTGCTGAGTAATGAGGTTGCGGGAGATAATGATGTGGAGAAAGGTGCGGGTATCTTTTGTAAAATTATCATAGTTTGCTTCCTATCCGTCGGATATAGATCATACGGTCTGTATTACAAGATGGCAGGCACACCATCATCGCCAACTCGTTTTTTTATAAGGGTATACAGATGATAAGTTTGCTGACTACTAAAGTAAAGTGGAATCTGTCCATGTTATACAAGTAAATAAAGGTGATTGTTTATCATACGGGTAAGGTTGGATGAAGGGTGGTAGGAACAAATGCTCCGTCTAGAGCATGTGTGTGTGAGATGGAGTCTTAGTGTGTGTGGTGTGTGTGTGTGTTTGTGTGTCTGTGTGTGTGTGTGTGTGAGAGAGAGAGAGAGAGGGGAGAGAGATGGAG
>NC_041391.1:585894579-585974225 GCF_002162155.2 Triticum dicoccoides | reverse complement strand
AGAGGCCACCAATGATGGGATGCGAGAGAGAAAATGCCCGTAGGAGGGAAGAGAAGGTGCGTGCGCGTGAGAGGAGTCGACATCGAGAGAACATGTTTGTTCGAGAGACACCACGGAAGACTACTATATATCGATGGTGCATGTAGGCGGGAATTAAACAAAGGGATGGTCTTATTGGTTTGGGGGATATGGGGGAAGAGTGAGAGACGTGCGGGCGGGGGGGGGTAGCTAGAAGGAGATTGTTAAGTGTGAGTGTGTGTTTTGCCCATCCAGACGGAAGTTATGTGCATAAAAGAGGAGAACGATTCGATGTGGCGTTAGGATTGAGGGTAATTAACTACGTATGGAGACATAGAGACCTTGAACGTGCATGTGTGAGAGGTATACATGTATACGTGGGATGTGTGTGTGTGTGTGCGCGCACGCATGATCGAGATAAAAGAAAGAAGACATAGGTCCTAAGATCAACGACATGGGAGAGACGGATCGGTATAACAATATGCATGCATGTGAGAATGCAGGGAAGAAGGCCCGACAATTGAGCATGTGTTTTTGTCTTTAAAAGATAGTGGCATGGGCTGGAGCATGCATATATGGTGAGCAGAGGCGGTGAGGCACAACGATTGTGCAAAAGAGATCAACCTATAAATGCATATGTATGGATAGACATATATAGTGTGGGTGATAGGAAGCAAGACTCCGTGCGAGAAAGAAATGTTGACGGAGAAACTACAGATAGATACAGAGATGGAGATACTAGATAGAGAGACATCCGTTTGTTTGGGTGTCGGAGATGACCATCGGGTGGTTCAAAGGGTGAAGTTATATATGTGTGTGAGCGGGCACTTGACTGCATGCATGTAGAGAGAAACATATGTAGTGTGTGTGATAGGAATCAAGAATGAGGGTGAGAAAGAAGGTTGATGGAGAAACAGATAAATAGAAAGATAAAGAGGCTAGCTAGTGTGCGCTAGAGATAGGAGTCGAGTGGATCAGAAGGCTGGGTTATGTGTGTGGGTGTGAGAGAGATAGAGAGAGGGTGCATGTGAGTCACATACAAACAAATTTCAGAGAGAAATGAGATCCAGAGAGACGGAGTTTTGCGTCTGCGAGAGAGAAAGATATTTCACAATGAGAGTGGTAGCTAGAGAGACATATGAGGGAACACAAGATCTCTCTAGGGAGAGAGGGTGTGTTTGAGCGACATACAAGAGAACAATGGAGAAATATGAGACCCTGGGAGACAGAGTTTGTGTTTGTGTGTGAGAAAGAGATATTGAAGAGGAAGAGTCGTAGGTTCTCATACCTAAGGAGCGAAAGACATCTCCATATGAGGGGTGTAAGAGTGGCACACATGGGAATAGTTGAGAGAAATGAGACCCCGGGAGACAAAGTTTTATGTTTGTGTGAGAGAAAGAGATTCCACATGGAGAATCATAGCTAGAGACACATAGCAGGGAGCGAGATATACTTAGAGAGAGATAGAGTGATGAAGGTCGATGGAGAGAGTACCGTCAGTGTGTTACGAAGATAAAAGATCATTGTCGACATACAGGTAGCATGAGAGATGCCTGAGAGACGATGAACGCGTATAGGTCCAGAGAGATAGTCCTATATAAGCATGAGTGATAGCTATATGATACGAATATCTGGATTAAAGGGGATTCAAATATTTAAACTGGAGATCACGACATCGATAATATCATAACGCAAATTGGTGTATCAAACATATATATTCATTTGAATTTGGGCACACGTGTAATGTTATATAGTTTATCAATATTGGTGATCCATAGATTCTTCAATTACAAACAATGCTTGGTTTATATGCAATTAATGTCTAAACGGGATTACACTATATGTTGCGTGTGTGAAACACATTATACATGTTTGAGAAGTTAAAAAAACGCATGAAACACACATTAATTGGAGACAGTTTGCGAAGAATGCATACATTGGATTTCAACATAAAGTGGTTTCAAATATTTGAAAATCCAAATTGATGGATACAACCTTATGAATCTGAGATCATGCCATTTGTAAACCATATTTATGTATAAATGGTGTTGTGCTTTTGAAAGTATATATGTAAAAAATGATGTATATAGATTGTAATTCCAATTGAAAATGGATCCCGCCCGAAAAAAATAGTAGAATACAAACGAGATTTGAATTGAGTTGGCACGGTAAACGTGCACTGTGCAAAATTTGAATGCAGCGGGGAAAGTCGTAGTAACCGCCTGAAACCAAAATCTGCGAGATGGAAATCACTACTGCCTATCCCTGCCGCGCAAAGCCTATCTGCTGAAGTTCTATAGGTTTCGATACGGGTAGGTTTGTAATTTCACCCAAACGTGACGTAACCGCCTCTCACCCGGATTCATACACGGTGGGTGCCAAAACACAGTGTGCCCTCGGCCGAAATCAACTCCCTCCCCGATTCATATTCATACACGGTGGGCGCCAAAAACAAACTCTCGTCGGCAAATATTCGGTGTATGCGAGATTACCGTCCTATCCCCAATCGACTAATGTTGTTGTGATGTAGTAGAAATTTGAAACGGGGGCTAAGTTCGTAAATTTCCTTGCATTTGAGACAGGCGCGCCCTGAATACATGGTTCCCCCCTTCCTCTCTACCTTCCTTTTCCCCATCCGTACTCCATGGGCGCCAAAACACCCTCTCCACCCCACCCTCCTCCGTCCGCCGCCGTCCGCCACCCCATCCACCGCCGTCCTCCTCCACCATGCCGGAGCTGATACTCCGATGCTGCCGTCCATTACAAGAGATCGACCTCTCTCATCCACGCCTTCGGACCGGGATCCTTGCATCCCGTCCTCTCGCTTCTTCCCCGCCGTCGCCGCTCCTACGACCGTCTCGTCCACCGCGCCCCGCCGCCACCGTCTACCCTCCTAGATCTGCTTCCACGCCGCCGACAGCCATCGCTACCGCAGCACCGTCAAATTCTCACCAGATGCGTACACGGCATCGCACCAGAGGCGGTACTCTTTCGCATCTGCTCAACTTATTTATCGCAGCAAGAAAATAGATCGCCACTGCTTTACTCTGATTTCTTGTCTTGGTTGCGAAGTTGCCTTTGTCCGGTTTGCACCTTCAGATCCGCCATGGCACGCTCAACACTATACTCCCAATGCTTATGGTTTTCCCCTTTTATATTCCACACTAGTTAAATCACAGTAGACTAAATTTCAAAATTGGGTCAGTCGATTTTTCAGAGCTCGCCGGAGTTCGCCGGTGCGATCCAAGGGGCTCGGGTGGTTGTGGGGCCTCTCCGAACAAAGAAAACTCGACGCGGGTGGGGGGTGGGGGTGGCGGAGGAACACAGGCAGTGGGGGCCGGTGGTCCGGCCGGCGGCCCTTGCGGTGTTCTGTATGGGAAGAATCAGAGACGAGGAAGAAGAAGGGTTAGGAGACGTAGGATCTTCATCCAACCGCCTGAAATGATCGAGAGACAGCTGGGAGTTACATTCTTAATGCGCTCTGGTTCATCATGTGTGGGCACTGCACAACCAACATTTTATTATCCAAAATCCGTTTGGTCTTCTTTACCATGTTCGATAGAGCTATGACACAAAATGTAGGACCGACTCCAGCAGACTGTACCCATACTTCACTGGCCACACCACTAGCCCCACCACACAGGACCTGCACTCCAGCAAAAGGAATACCGATTTCATTTGCCATAGCACCAGCTGTACCACAGAAAAATCCCACTCCAGCAAAAAGTACAGCAAGTCCACCGGCCGAAGACCTATCCCAACTGCAGAGACGGCCAATTCCTGCAGATTGGAACCCCATTCCATTTATTCCCAGTTTAAAAGACAATGCTTTCAATGTTGTTAGGGACTACGTGCATATATTCCCATCATGGGAAGTTTATTGTGAAGACAAACACCATTTTCACATCTTCCTGTCCAACTTACGTGTAAGTGCTATTATTCATGGTTATTATTTTCCTGTTTTCTGCTGATTGAACACATCAATGATTTACATTACATTGTTGTAACTAAGATAGGGTCAATCTGGATGGTCATGACGAGTAAAGCTTGCTTGTGCTTTTCAAGGAAGCATTGCAGCAGTATCGGTATTACCTGAGGAAATCACACTTTGGTGGCAAATCTATAAACGAATTTCCGGTGAAGTCTTCTGTGCTAAATTTAGAAGACATTGAATGGAAAAACATTGTTATGCGCTGGTCTCGTTCCCAGGATGAGGTACTGTCTATGAAATCACATCATAATTTGAACTTCTACTTTTCCGCATGTGCCTTACGGATCTTGTTTGCAGGAAATCTGCTCGAAGAAGAATTCCGTTTTGAAAAGAACGACAGGATATCGCAAATATGCTGCCCGCTGCTTTGCTCTTGTTAGTACATGTTGTCCTGTATCACTGTACTTGCATACATACCTGGTTCATTATGTGACAGCAGTATGCATGATAGCTTGCTTATCAATTATTCGCTCCAAATTATTTGATCTGTATGAATGGTTACATTAGTGTAGAATATATCCAATGCCAATGAATTTTTTTAGCTCTGCATTGTTCTTGTAAGTACATGCTGTCCTTTATCAGTGTATTTATATTGACAGGTAGTTGTTCATGTACCATCACTCTGCAGCTTATTTTCCTTTGCCCTCCATTTTTTACACATCAGATCTATATTTACTCTTACCATAAGGTTGGTACTGAAGAAGTTTAGCTGTGCATTGCTCTTGGTTGTGCCTTTTGCCTGTATCGCTGCACATACATTTATAGCTACTTGGTTATGTAGCATCACTCTTCATCTTATCTTAAATATTCTCCATTTTTTCGTATATTATCACATCTATATTTACTCTTAACAAAATGTAGAATAAAGGCAATGCTTATGAAGAACATCCTGTGCTAAACTTCTTGAATTGCCCCCCCATCAGCATGGACAAGGGCTTTATAGAGCCTGTCTTCACCAGTAATGTAAGTTTGTCCTTCTCAAGGCTTCAAACTTTGTTGTGTATATTTGGTTAGGCATGACTGCAACAGCTGTTTATTTTTGGTGTTTGCATCAAATTGCATGTTTAAAGTTTATTATGTAGTTCATAAACAAAAGTTTGTCCTTCTCAATTTAAGTTTTCAGTTGTACAACCAAGTTCCTTCTTCATACCATGTAAATTAAACTATACAGAGTAAGCGGTCTTCTTTTGCACTGCATGTATGCTTCTATTCTTCATCCGTAATCCAGTGGTGTGGTGAACCTACCCACTACAGCACAATGTCATATTCTGCAATGTCTTAACTATGAACAATGTCATATCATTCTACTATTATTTAAACCATCTCTTTATTTGCCAATCTGAAATGAGATAAATTGACAGCACACTAACCATTGATACTTATGAGTTCTTGATCTGTAATCCAGTGGTGTCGTGAAGCTATCAACTCCTTCACAATGTCAATTCCTGCCATGTCTTGACCTGGACAATACCATATTGTGTTAATGCAATTTTAAACTATGTCACTTTATTCGTCAGTAAGAAATGTGATGAATTGTCAGCACTGATACTTTTATGTGCAAACCCTATCATCTGTTTGCTTGTTTATCTTTCAGAGTGAGGAAGATATAAGTGTTGAACAAGCGCAGTCTCATCATCTTGCTCAGCTGCTTGCGCTGCAGCTCCCCAGCAGGGCTAACCTTTCTTGAACTCTATTGAAGTGCTGTCAGTTTTGTATATTATTTTGTCGGTGTGTTTATTTGCATTGGTGGCGATCTTTGATGCCCAGTGTATGTAATCTACTGTCTGCTTGTGCTTTATTATCATAGTGGCGAACTTTGATGCCCGGTGGATGTAATATGCCGTAATTTCTTTATTGTATAGTCTAGGTTTTTTCTTATTCACGATGCTACAGTTATTTTACTGTATATATATCATGTCTTCGCAATAAACCGGCCAAACCGTAAAATTATGGTACATAATCGGGTCGTCATGCAATCACGATGTATGATCCGCATCATGGGCCCCATCAAACTGGCCCACTAGTAGATTCGGGCCTTTAATAGGCCGAGTAACCCCCGGCCCTCTTTTCGCAAGAAAACTCAATGGGCTTTTAGGAGGCTGAGAAGTAGGCTGGGCCTGAAACGTGCCGAATAGCTCACGGGCCGGCGGCAGCCCAAAATGGTCCCCGGCCCATGATTGTGCGAATCAATTCACGGGCTTTTAACAGGCCAAAGTTGTCTCGGTCCTTGTTTGGCCCAATCAGATATCGGCTGCTAGTAGGCCGGATGCAAACCGGGCCGTAGTTAGGCCCAACTATATGACGGGCTTTTAACAGGCCGAAATTTATATAAGGCCGAAATGTTAAATGGGCCGTTAATAGGCCGAAACTAATATCAGGCCGAATTACTAAATGGGCCTTTAGAAAGTGGGCCCAAAAGCATAGCGTCCAGTCAACGGGCCGAATCTGATATGGGCCATAATTGAGCCCAAAGCCTCTTAAAGGGCCGGACCTGATCTGGGCCGTGATTTAGCCCAAAAAGTGGGAGGCTTTTAACGGGCCGGATCTTATATGGGCCATTACTAGGCCCGGAACGTGGCAGGCCATTAATGGACCGGATCAATTATGGGCCGGCATTTGGCCCAAAACATGGTAGCCAGTTAATGGGCCGGCCTACTAGGGTCCTCAAAATCTTGTGGGCCTATAGCTGGGCCGGCCCATTAATGTCGGCGAAATCTCGTGGGCCTTTAGCTGGGACGGCCCATTATGATCCACAAGAATTTTGTGGGCCTTTACCTGGGCTGGCCCATTATGGCACACAAAAATCTTGTGGGCCTTTACCTGGGCCGGCCTATTATGGCCCGTGAAATCTTGTGGGCCTTTAGCTGGGCCAGCCCATTATAGTCCGCAAAATCTCGTGGGCCTTTAACTGGGCCGGCCCATTATGGGCCGCAAAATCTTGTGGGCCTTTAGTTGGGTCGGCCCATTTAAACTTGATTGTCCATGCCACGTGTCGACGTATCATAGGCGCCTTCTGTCCAATGAGTGGATGACATCTGTCCCAATGATGAGCCGACACGTGTTTCCTCTAGCCAATGATGATTTTACACGTGAAAAATCCCCATTGGTCGGGGCTGTTAACGGGTTATCGGATCCAAAACCCGACCCGATAGCTTAACAGCGTTCCGTTACGGTGGATGCCACGTGCCGGTCACCCTTGACGAAAGCACTTCTGTGACGCGCGATTTATCATCATGGAAGTGGACACTTCCGTGATGATAATTTTGGTAATGTCATGGAACACTTCTATGACAGCACAGGTATGACTATCTTGATTCTGTCATAAATTTGTCATGGATGTACATGCATGACAAAAAACGCGACCTACTGTGACAAACACATATCATCACAAAAGTGTATTTTTTTGTAGTGCAATTATATACTGGCGTCCAACGGGTCATCTACACAGTTTCACATAATAAACCGCCCCCAACTTTAATCAAGGAAACATTGGAGAAATTATCCATGATGCCTGCCCAGCTTGAGGAATTGAAGAAATCAGCTGGTAGGGTCAGTGCTCTAACTGCATTGACTCGGGCCAAGGCTTGGATATCTGACCTTGATCCAGAAGATATTGGAAATGGTTATCCAGGCCAAACAGAGGACGGGTCAGATTTAGATAATGATGACCTCAGGGCCATAATGAAGGAAATGCGTCCACTGGCAAGCAAGCTAGCTGAGGACACTGACTTGTCGTTTTACCAGACGATTTATTATGCCAACAACAAATGGGTTAACGCACCAACTTATGATGTGCAAAATCTTATCCCGCCAATCCGTAAGCATACTTACGCCCCTGATGTTGAACGTCCACCCTTATAAGCGATGAAGCTGTCTTCCGAGCCTTAACTGGGATTAACTGGGCAACCATTGACTTCCAGGCACTGGGTGGAGAGGAGGAGGGTGAACCGGCGCAGGATGATCCGCAGCCTTCAGGTCAGCCTGGTGAAGAATCATAATCCGGAGGCCGATTTAGTTTCTACACACTGCCATCCGTGTGATAAACAATTATTCTTTTGGGCCTTCAAAGCGCTTCTAATAGGCTAGTTTAAACACTTGGTCTGCTATGCCGTCGTGCATATTTACTTTGCATAATACTGTTAATCCGTCATGATTATGCTATGTCTGCTTATGATCCTTAGCAGCTTTATGCAATCTTGTGTCTGCATATAATAAACTTAAATTGTCCTGGCTGTTTACCACCGGACGGGTCATAACACCCAATATAAAGCCAGGGTTTATAACCAAGGCTGTATTTTCAAGAATAATTAAATATGAAATACATCATACCTGTGACATTGAATCACATCGTTGATTTACCAACTTTATTGTAGTAAGGGTGATAACCCAAATCTTGAGTGCTGATAACTCCCACCATGCTTTGCTGGTTTATAATGAAGCCATGCCGGGTTATAATAAACACCGGATGATCATACTAGCAACTTATAGTCAAAGCCAGACTGGGCTAACAAACACCGGATTATAATTGATCGTGTACTGACAACTTATAGTTGAAAGCCAAGCCGGGTCAATTGACATCGGTCATCTTGTAAGTTTGTACTTGGCAACTCAAAAGCCAGACCGGATCAGTAAGCACCGGATTTAATATAAACCTCATCGAAATAAACATCAGAAAGAAAGATTTGCGAAGAAAATATGCAAAAAGGCGAGGCTTTTCATGGGCTACCAGGCCACTGAGTTAAAACATTTTACAAAGCCTTATAAGATGGACCTCACATTAACCAATCGTCAATTTAACTATGACAAGTTCAGGGTCTTTATAAGATTGACTGTCAAACGTTCGACGGGTCTTGCCAGGATTACCTGGATGGAGTGACTTACTTAAAAAGGCAGGATAACCCAGGGTTTTGGGTGAATACACCTAGATTCCAAGCCTGGCTTTTATAGCCTATTGCAAGGTTGTCGACTCTTTGTTCTTGTAGAAGCAAAGAGCCCCCAAGCAATATTTTGAGTTGTGCTCAGTGGGCGCCTATGTTTGAGTTGCACTTTGCAACAAACTCTCTTTGGCTCCTTATGATGTTGGGTATGAAGCCCCCAAGCTCTCTCTTTTTGTTTGTAGCTTTATAAGCCGGATTTAATGGACAATCAGAACTCCGCTTTATAAGCAGAAGCCCCCATGTAACCAAGAAAAACTTTTAAGGAAGAACGGCAGAGGCCCCGCTTTAGCAAGGATGCCGGTTTATTATATTGATCATAATATATACATTGTCAAGAATATGTACATAATAGGAACCTATGGCTCAGGTGTAATAAGGCCGAAGATGAGCAATATTCCACGGCCGGCGGGTCTCCTCCTCCGACTTGCGTGAGTCTTTGTGCTCTCGAACATCGATAAGGTAGTACGACCCGTTGTTCAGATTCTTGATGACCACAAAGGGCCCTTCCCGAGGTGGGGATAACTTGTGCATATCGGTCTGATCTTGGATAAGCCGGAGCACTAAGTCGCCTTCTTGAAAAGCTCTGGTTTTAACCCGGCGGCTGTGATAATGCCGCAGGTCTTGCTGATAAATCGTCGAACGAGCTACCACTATATCCCGTTTTTCATCTAACAGGTCCATTGCATCCTGGTGTGCTTGTTCGTTTTCCGCTTCAACATAAGCTGCCACCCAAGGCGAGTCATGGCGAATGTGACTTGGGAGAACTACTTCTGCTCCATAAACCATGAAGAAGGGCGTATAACCCATAGATCTATTGGGGTGGTATTAATGCTCCACAATACGGAAGGCAACTCTTCCACCCAACAACCCGGCTTCCTCTGCAAAGGGACCATAAGTCGGGGCTTGATGCCTTTCAGGATTTCTTGATTAGCTCTGTCAGCTTGACCATTAGACTGGGGGTGAGTCACTGATGACACATCAAGCCGGATGTGCTCATGGTGACGGAACTCTTCCATAGCACCCTTGGAGAGGTTCGTGCCATTATCTGTTATGATGTTGTGTGGAAAACCAAAGCGGAGAATCACCTTCTTCATGAATTGAACCGCCGTGGCTGCATCACACTTGCTGACTGGCTCTGCCTCCACCCACTTAATGAATTTATCAACTGCCACTAAAAGGTGGGTCTTCTTATCCTTGGACCTCTTAAAAGGCCCAACCATATCTAGCCCCCAAGTTGCAAACGGCCAGGAGATTGGAATCATCCTCAACTCCTGAGCCGGAACATGGGCTCGGCGTGAAAACTTCTGACAACCATCACACTTCCTAACTAAATCCTTAGATTTAGCCACGAGGGATTTTGAACCGGCATGATGACCAAAATCCCCTTCGTGGATTTCACGCAAAATCTCACAGCCTTCTTCAGGAGAAACGCAGCGCTGAAACACCTCCGAGACACTGCGATGATGTAACTCGCCATTGACAATAGTCATGGACTTGGACTGCCGGATTACCTGTCTGGCCAAAACTTCATCCTTGGGTAACTCGCCCCAGGTCATATACGCCAAGTATGGCACCCTCCAATCAGGGATAGCACGAAGAACCGCCACCAAGTGAGCCTCCGGGTCGAGAACAGCCAGATCCTCCTCCGTCGGTAGTTTGACCGACGGGTTATGCAAAACGTCAAGAAAGACATTGGGCGGTAACGGTTTATGCTGAGACCCCAGGCGGCTTAAAGCGACCGTCACTTCATTCTTGCTCCGATCAATGTGCTCGACCTGGTAACCCTTGAAGTGACCAGCAATGACATCCACCTCGCGCCGATAAGCCGCCATGAGTGTATCCTTAGAATCTCAAGTACTAGAGACTTGCTGAGACACTAAATCGGAGTCCCAAAAGCATCGTACCTGGATTAAGTTCATTTCCTTAGCCATCCGAAGACCGTGGAGCAAGGCCTCATACTCAGCTGCATTGTTAGTACAGGGAAACATCAAGCGGAGAACATAACAAAATTTGTCACCTCGAGGGGAAGTAAGAACCACTCCAGCCCCCGAGCCCTCCAATTGTCTGGACCCGTCGAAGTGAATAGTCTAGTATGTGTTATCCGGTTTATCCTCCGGCACCTGCAATTCTGTCTAGTCATTGATGAAATCCACGAGCGCTTGGGACTTGATGGCCGTACGAGGCATATATTTTAACCCATGAGGTCCAAGCTCGGTAGCCCACTTAGCAACCCGGCCAGTTGCTTCCCTGTTCTGGATGATATCTCTCAAAGGAGCGGAAATGACCACAGTGATGGGATGGCCCTGAAAGTACTGCTTAAGCTTCCGGCTCGCCATAAAAACTCCATACACAAGCTTCTGCCAATGTGGATATCTCTGCTTTGACTCAATAAGCACCTCACTGATATAATAAACCGGCCGCTGAACTGGATACTCCTTACCTGCCTCCTTGTGCTCCACCACAATAGCCACGCTGACAACCCGGGTGTTAGTAGCCACATATAACAACAATGGTTCTTTATCAATAGGGGCAGCAAGAACAGGCGGCTCGGCTAATTGCTTCTTCAGATCCTCGAACGCTGCATTAGCAGCATCACTCCAAACAAAGTTGTCTGTCTTTTTCATCATCTGATATAGAGGGATAGCCTGCTCTCCCAACCAGCTGATGAACCAGCTTAGTGCTGCAATACGACCCGCCAGACGTTGAACATCCTTGATACACGCCGGTTTAGCCAGAGACGTGATCGCTTTGATCTTTTCTGGATTAGCTTCAATGCCCCGATTAGACACCAGAAAACCCAAGAGCTTGCCTGCTGGTACACCAAAAACACACTTGGCCGAATTAAGCATCATCTTATAAACCCAAAGATTATCAAAGGATTCCTTCAACACAGCTATTAATGTCTCTGCTTTCCTGGATTTCACCATGATATCATCCACATAAGCATGAATACTGCACCCAATCTGATTATGAAGACAATTCTGCACACATCGCTGATAAGTCGCCTGGGCACTCTTGAGCCCAAAAGGCATAGACACAGAGCAGAAGGCTCCAAAGGGAGTTATAAAAGTTGTCTTCTCCTCGTCCTTAACTGCCATTTTGATCTGTTGATAACCAAAATAAGCATCCAGAAAGCTTAAATGCTCACAACCCGCTGTAGCATCAATAATTTGATCAATGCGAGAGAGAGCAAAGGGATCAGCTGGACAAGCCTTGTTCAAATCTGTGTAATCGACACACATACGCCAAGTGTCGTTCTTCTTAAGTACCATCGGGTTAGCTAGCCACTCAGGGTGAAAAACCTCCACAATGAACCCTGCTGCCAAGAGCCGAGCTACTTCCTCACCGATGGCGTTGCGTCTTTCTTCATTGAAACGGCAGAGAAACTGCTTGACCGGTTTGAACTTAGGATTGATATTAAGAGTGTGCTCAGTGAGTTCCCTCGGTACACCTGACATGTCAGAAGGTTTCCATGCAAAGATGTCCCGGTTCTCATGGATGAACTCGATGAGCGTGCTTTCCTATTTTGGATCGAGGTTAGCGCTGATGCTAAACTGCTTGGATGAATCGCCAGGAACAAAATCAACCAACTTAGTCTCATCAGCCGATTTAAACTTCAAAGCCGGATCATGCTCTGTAGTTGGTTTTTTCAAAGAAGTCATATCCACCGGATCAACAAGTTGATCTCCTGTGGGAATAAACCCATCAACAAGTTGATCTCCTGTGGGAATAAACCTGATATCAAGTAGCTTTCGAGCCACCCATTCTCTGAAAAAATGGAAATCAACTTCTATGTGTTTTGTTCGTGCATGGAAAACAAGATTTGTTGAAAGATAGGTTGCACCAATTTTGTCACACCATAACCTTGCAGCTTGTGGAACTTTTATTCCAAGTTCACATAGCAGAGTCTGAATCCACATGACTTCAGCAGTTGCATTCACCAGTGCCTTATACTCTGCTTCAGTACTGGATCTAGAGACAGTAGCCTGTTTTCTTGCACTCCATGATATAAGTTTTGATCCCAAGAATACAACAAATCCACTTGTGGACCTTCTATCATCAACACACCCTGCCCAGTCTGCATCAGAATATGCACTCACTAGCATAGATGGTGACTTAGTAATTTTAACTCCAAGTCCCATTGTAAACTTAAGATGCCTCACAATCGGCTTAACAGCCATCCATTGAACTGTACTAGGAGCATGCAAATACTGACATACCTTATTCACAGAATATGAAATATCTGGACAAGTTAAAGTCAAATACTGAAGTGCTCCAACAATACTTCTGTAATTTGTTGCATCCTCTGGACCAAGAACCTCTCCTCCCTCAACTGAAAGTTTTTCTGAAGTTGAGAGTGGTGTACTCACAGGTTTGCAGTGTTCCAGTCCAATTCTTTTTATAATATCAGCAGTATATTTTTTCCTGTGTCAAAAGTATTCCATCTTTCACCAGTTTTACTTCAATACCAAGGAAATAGTGAAGGTTGCCCAAATCCTTCAATGCAAACTCCATATAAGATCCTTAAGAAGACTTGTAGTAGCATCTGGATTGGAACTAGCAACAATGATGTCATCAACATAAACAAGAACAAATATAGTTATGCTACCTTTGTTATAGAAGAATAGTGAGGTATCTGCCTTTGATGGAGTAAACCCAAGTTGTTGTAACTGAGTACTTAACCTTGAGTACCAAGCTCTAGGCGCCTGCTTTAATCCATACAAAGCTTTATGTAACCTGCAAACATGATGTGGTGTGCTTTTGTTTTCATACCTTGTTGGTTGCTGCATGAACACTTATTCCTCAAGAACACCATGAAGAAATGCGCTCTGTACATCTAGCTGTCGTAAACTCCAACCTCTAGAAATAGCAATAGACAATCCAAGTCAGATGGTAGCTGATTTAATAACAGGGTTGAATGTGTCCTCATAATCAATCCCAAACCTTTGTTTAAACCCCTTTGCAACTAGTCTAGCCTTGTATCTGTTTATGCTTCCATCTGCCTTTCTTTTGATCTTGTAAACCCATTTGCAATCAATCACATTTTTACCTTTTCCTAGTGGAACTAAGTGCCAAGTTTTATTTTTCGTAAGTGCTTGATATTCTCCGTCCATAGCTTCTTTCCACTCTTTATGTGCTAGTGCATCACTAAGTCTTTCCGGTTCACCAATACTAGTAAGAAAAGCATGCTTGCGTTTGTCATACCTTATGGTGCCATCTTTGTATTCATTCGGCTTGAATATCCCAGACTGAGATCTGGTACTTCGCTGAGACACCTCAGGTGTAAGGGCATTTCCCTATCTTATGTTTGGGATGATGATGACAACCATTTGTTGGTCTAATCCTGTGCTAATTATTTCAGGTTCTCAATGATTAGGCTTTCATCGATTAGTGGTTCTCTCTCGAAGGAATCATTTGAAGAAAGGATCCTCTACGCTTTTATCTCTTTGGTCGTAGGGATCCCGTACACTCTAGAGGGAATCCTCTGTGGATAGAATAGGGGAGTCCTTTCTCGTTCTCTTCCTTTCCTCCTTTTCTAGTCGAGAGTGTGCCTCCCTCCTCATCTAATCCTTGCTGTGTGTTCCCAGTGGTTGTACCGCTCGTCCGAGCGGTTGTACCGCTGGATCTTGACGCTACTCTGCTGCTGTCGAGCGGTGGTACCGCTGCCTCCGGGCGGTGGTACCGCCATCTGACTCTGCATAGTCCAGCAGCGGTTGTTCCGGCCATGTACTGCCCATGTACCGGTCAGGGTTCTGTCCTGATGCGGTGGCTGGGCGGTGGTGGCCCGGTTGGTCCGGTTGATCCTTTTCAACCGGTACAACCGGAGGTTCGAGCGGTTCTTCCGCTTGTTCCTTAGCCGCTCTAGCGATCAAGACCAGGCGGTTGCACCGGCCCTGCACCGCCCAACTACCGCCCTCAAGGGTGACTCCGTTCTGTTTAGGTACGGTAGTTGTGCGGTAGCTGGGCGGTTGGTCCGGTTATTTGCTAATGACCGGTACTACCGCCCGATGGCTCGGTTGTACCGCCTGGTAGGGTTCTGCAGTTGCATCGTGAGTCCCGGTTGTACCGGGACAAGGAGCGGTTGTACCGCTGCAGTACTGAAAACACAGTAACAGTTGGATTTTAGTGGGTTGCTATTTAAGGTGGTTCCTCCACCTACCATGCCCCATCTCTTACCTCTCTCACTCCACCATTGATGCTCTCAAGCTCTCTTGCCCGATCTCTCTCTCTAGCCACTCAAACTTGTTGATGTGCTAGGGTTTGAAGGAGGAGACCTAGATCTACACTTCCACCAAAGGATATCTACTTCCCCCATACTTTCTTGTGTGGATTTCGTTACTCTTGGTGCTTGAGCACCCTAGACGGTTGAGGTCACCTCGAGGCCATATTCCATTGTGGTGAAGCTTCGTGGTTTCGTTGGGAGCCTCCGATTGTTGTGGAGATTGCCCCAACCTTGTTTGTAAAGGTTCGGTTGCCGCCTTCAAGGGCTCCAATAGTGGAATCACGGCATCTCGCATTGTGTGAGGGCATGAGGAGATTACGGTGGCCCTAGTGGCTTCTTGGGGAGCATTGTGCCTCCACACCGCTCCAACGGAGACGTACTTCCCTTAAAAGGAAGGAACTTCGGTAACACATCCTCGTCTCCACCGGCTCCACTCTTGGTTATTTCGTGCCTTTACTTTTGCAAGCCTACTTGTTGTTACATCCTTGCTTGCTTGTGTGCTAGTTGTTATTGCATCATATAGGTTGCTCACCTAGTTGCACATCTAGACAACCTATTTTGTTGCAAAGTTTAATTTGGTAAAGAAAAGCTTAAAAAATTGTTAGTTGCCTATTCACCCCCCCTCTAGTCAACCATATCGATCCTTTCAATTGGTATCAGAGCCTCGTCTCTCTATTAAGGACCTTGTCGTCCGAAGAGTATGGTTGACGTCAACGACGGTGCGGAGGAACACTCCGGTGTGAATCCCATCTCGTCTTCGGCCGAAGGGGGAACCTCGGTCTCTAGTGAGGAATTCAATGTGGCTTTAGATACATTGAAAACCTCCATGACGGCCGAGGTTAAAAGCATGTTTACTGAATTCCTAGAGGGACTCAAACTATCTACCTTGCCGATGAAAGTGGGTGATCCCACTAACAAGGTGACGGATGCTAACCCCGACAAGGGGGAAGCTAATAGTGAAAAGAGTCCATCTACTAGTGGTAGAAATGGCACCAGCATCTTTGCCCATGTGGAACCCCTGGTGTATAAAGGATCGATCCCCTCTATGCATTTGAATCATGCCGGTCCTCCTCCTAAATATGTGAAAAATGAAGATTTTGATTCTTGGGTCTATCGCCTCAAGCGTCATTTAAAACATGTGAATACTAACCTTTGGAGAATTATTGAAGAAGGTTTCTATCCTCATGATCCAAGCAACTTCACCCCTTGAGAAGAAGTGGACAACCAATTCAATGAGAGTGCTCTCTTCATCATCCAAGATGCTATCCTTCCCGAAGATCTCCCTCATCTTCGACCTCATGTCATGGCTAAAGAAGCATGGAAGTGTGTCGAGCGTATGTATAGAGGAAGTGCTAGCATTCAATGCTCCAACTATGAAGTGGTGCAAGATGAAGCCGATGAGTTTGCAATGAAAGAGGATGAAGAACCTCGTGAGCTCTTTCGAAGAGTGACCAAACTTGCGGTCGCACTCCGAGATCATGGGAGTAAAGACACGGATGACAATTGGATCAAGCGCAAGTTCCTCAAGGCCATGATGCCCTACAACAAGGCCATGTCCTCCGTCATCCGCCAAAGACCGGACTTCCACTGCATGACCCCTGGTGAAGTGTTGGATGAGTTCATTGCAATGAACAACTTGGATAAGACCGCTGACAATGCGGTGCTCCGTTCCCAAAGGGCAAAGAAGCCCAATCTTGCCTTGAAGGCCAAGGTTAGTGTGGAAGAAGAAGAAGAAGAGGAAGATGAGGAGAGCAACCCCGAGGACACAAAGTATGATTATCATGAGCACATGGCTCTTGCCTCAAGACAGTTTTGGAGTAAGAAGACTACAAGACCCAACTTCAACAAGAACAACTCAAGTGGCCTCAAAGGGAAGCAACGAGTTAGAACTTGTTTCAACTGTGGCAATGTCAGTCACTTCGTTGACGATTGTCCATACGAGAAGCGGGAAGACAATGGTGGCAAGTTCATTCGAAAAGACAAAGCCAAGTCCTTCCCCAACAAGAACAACTACACCAAGAAGAATCCTTCTCGCGGATTGGTGGTTCAAGAAGAATACCGTGAGGATGACGATGATGATGAAGATGGTGAAACAATGGCCATGGCATCCGTTGCCATTGTCTCAACTCCTCGGGTGTCTCTATTCGATGCACCTAACGAGAACATCACCGCCAAGTGCCTCATGGCTACGGCCACCAACAAGGTAACCCCCAACATCAAAACCACCATTATTCCTAACCCTCCTTCAATGGATGACTTTGATAATGGTAAGGGGTCTAATGAGGAGATCAATGAATTTGAGTCCTTCATGAGTAAGCTCAAGGGCAAATCCAAGAAGCATTTCGTTGCTCTCTTGGAACAACTTGGTGAAGCCAATGACATGATCGAGGCTCATGAAGAAACCATCACTAAGATGGAAAGTCATAGTCGTGACTATGCCGATGAGATATCGGATCTCTCTAATGCTCTTGAGGAAGAGCGTGAGCATCGTTTGGCTCTTGAGGAGTCACAAAACGATGGTCACGCTAAATTAAAGAAAGATCTTGATCATGCTCTTGTTGTGTCTCGTGTTCTAGCTTCCGAGAAGGCTAAACTTGGGGTTGATCATGTTAGACTCATGGAGGAGTTTGATGTACTTGACAAGGCCCACAAGGTCTTGAAAAGTGCTCATGCCACCCTCAAGGAGTCTCATGCTCAACTCCAAGTTAAGCTAACTAAGGAAAAGGCCACATTTCCTCACATGGTCTTAATTGATAATGCAAATGCTACTAACCCATGTTGTGAGCATGTGCATCTTGTGGAGGAAAATGCCAAGTTGAAGGTACAACTCGAGAAAGGTCTTGTGTCATGCATACAAGGCGAGAAGAACCTAAATGACCTTTTGAGCAATCAAAAGGAAGTTGTGGGAAAGGAGGGAGTTGGGTTCGCACCCAAGTCCAAGAACAAGAAGAAGAACAAGGAGAAGAAGAGCAAGACCAATCGACCTCCTCCGCTCACGCAAACCTTTGTAAAGCAGGGAGAAGGTGCTCCTAAGGAGAAGAAGAACAATGGGAAGAGCGGTGAAGCCAAAAAGCGCAACGCCATCTCTCCCAACAAAGACGGCGACTTTAACCCCTCTTATGTGTTGTGCCATGCTAGTGATGGACATGTTTATGCTAAATTTGTTGGTTCTCCTTATGAGTACATTGAATGGTCTATTTGGGTTCCTAAGACCCTTGTTACTAACATCAAAGGACCCATTACTCAATGGGTACCTAAAACCAAGCATTGATCTCTTGTAGGTGTTTGCTTCCGGTGGAGGATCATGGTTGCTCGACAGTGGAGCAACAAATCATATGACCGGGAGCAAGGACTTGGTGGTGGACGTGCACAATATCCCATCTATGCCCACCAATGTCGAATGCGGTGATGCCTCACATTCTAAGGTATTGGGTCTTGGCAAGGTTGTCATTTCTCATGATCTAACGATCAAGAAAGTCATGCTTGTTGAGTCCCTTGCATTCAATTTACTTTCCGTTCGTCAACTCGCACTCATGGGTTTTGCCACCTTCTTTGATATTGATACCGTGGCCCTCTTGTGGAGCAAGACTCTTAAAGTAGCCTTTGTTGGGCATGTCGAGAACGGTCTCTATGTGGTTAACTTCTCGGAGCAACCCACTAAGACCGCGACATGCCTAATGGCTAAAGTTGATGTGGGATGGCTTTGGCATCGCCGTTTAGCCCATGTCAATATGAGATCTTTGCAAAGTCTTCTCAAGGGGGACCATGTTCGTGGACTAACAAATGTTAGTTTTGTCAAAGATCGTGCTTGCAGTGCTTGTATCGAAGGAAAGCTTCATGAAAAGGCTCACCCTCCTTCAACCATCATCTACTCGAAGAGACCCTTGGAGCTCCTTCACATGGATCTCTTCGGGCCTCCATCTTTTGATAGTCTTGGAGGGAGAAAGTATTGCTTGGTGATTGTGGATGATTATTCAAGATACACTTGGGTATACTTCTTCAAGAGGAAGAGTGAGACTCAACAAACCGTCATCGACTTTGCTAATGAAGCTCAACGTCAACACAATGCAAAGATCTTGACAATAAGAAGTGACAACGGCACCGAGTTCAAGAACTACACCTTGGATGAGTTTCTTAGTGATGAAGGGATCAAGCACCAATATTCCGCACCATATACCCCTCAACAAAATGGTGTTGCGGAGAGGAAGAACCGGACGTTGATGGATGCGGCAAGGACCATGATGGCGGAGTTCAAGTCTCCATACAACTTCTGGTCCGAAGCCATTAACACAGCTTGTCATGCATCCAATCGGCTCTATCTCCGCAAAGGCTTGAACAAGACTCCGTATGAGATACTCACCGGGAACAAGCCCAATCTCAAGTACTTCCGGGTGTTCGGGTGTAAGTGTTTCATTCTCAAGAAAGGTGTTCGTTTGTCTAAATTTGAAGCTAGAGCTCATGAGGGCATATTTGTTGGTTATGCTACAAACTCTCATGCTTACCGTGTTCTCAACAAGTCCAACGGACTCACTGAGGAAACGTGTAACGTGGAGTTTGACAAAAATAACGGCTCCCAAGTGGAGCAAAGTGGTACTTGTGATGTAGGTGATGAAATTCCTCCCCAAGCCATAAGAAGAATGGGTATTGGTCAAATCCTACCCATTGAGGAACCCCTTGTGGCCGAAGGAGAAGGACAATGCTCTACTCAAGTAGAGCCATCACCTCATCAAGACCCACACGCTTCCGAAGAACAAAGTGAAGGCCCTCAACCTTGTGAACAAGACCAAGGGCAAGATCAACCTCAAGATGGTGGTGAACCTCTAAATGATGCCCAAGGTCAAGTTCTCCCCCTCGAGAAAGCTCAAGATCAAGAACAAGCTCAAGACGGCGCTCAAGATGATCAAGTCAACCCTCCCTCCACATCCGAGGAAGAATTAGAGCGTCGTGCCGCGAAGATTGCTTCCAAGCTCACCACTCAAGGCCATCTCATGGAAAATGTATTTGGAAGCCTAAGAAAGGGGGTAAGCACTCGTAGACAATTAGCAAACTATTGTGAACATCACGCGTTTGTCTCTTGTGTTGAACCCCAAAAGGTCTATGAGGCGCTCGAAGACTCGGATTGGCTCAATGCCATGCATGAAGAACTCAACAACTTCGAGTACAACAAAGTTTGGAGATTGGTGCCAAGGCCATCGGGGAACCACAACGTCATTGGAACAAAGTGGATCTTCAAGAACAAGCAAGATGCTCATGGGAACATCATTCGCAACAAGGCAAGATTGGTAGCACAAGGCTACTCCCAAGTCGAGGGTATCGACTACGGTGAAACCTTTTCTCCCGTTGCTCGTCTTGAATCCATTCATTTGTTGATTGCATATGCTTCCCATCACAACTTTAAGTTGCAACAAATGGATGTGAAAAGTGCTTTTCTTAATGGTCCCATTAATGAGTTGGTCTATGTCAAGCAAACCCCCGGGTTCGAGGATCCCTACTTCCCGGATCATGTGTATCAACTCGATAAGGCACTCTATGGCCTTAAACAAGCCCCACGTGCGTGGTATGACCACCTTACCGAGTTGCTACAAGATCGTGGCTTTGAAGTAGGACAAATCGATCCCACTCTTTTTACTAAGAAGGTCAAAGGGGAGTTGTTTGTATGCCAACTATATGTTGATGATATTATCTTTGGTTCTCCTAACAAAGCTTTCAATGAGGAATTTGCCGCTCTCATGACCTCCAAGTTCAAGATGTATTCAATGGGAGAGTTGAAGTTCTTCCTTGGTTTTGACATCAAACAACGAAGAGAAGGAACCTTCATCAACCAAGCCAAATACACTCAAGACATGCTTAAAAGATTCAAGCTAAGTGATGTCAAGCCGGCTTCTACTCCAATGCCTACCAAGTGCCAACTTGACATCGATCCCAATGGTAAAGCGGCGGATCAAAAGGTATATCGCTCCATGATTGGCTCCTTGCTTTACCTTTGTGCATCTAGACCGGATATCATGTTGAGTGTCGGGATGTGTGCACGGTTTCAAGCCGCACCAAAGGAAAGTCACTATGTGGCGGTCAAGCGAATCTTTCGATATTTGGCTCATACCCCAAACTTTGGCTTATGGTACCCAAGAGGAGCAAATTTCAAGCTTGAAGGTTTCACGGATTCCGATTGGGCGGGGGACAAATTGGATAGGAAGTCCACTTTTGGAGGGTGCCAATTTCTTGGTTGCTCTTTGGTAAGTTGGTCTTCCAAGAAGCAAAGTTGTGTGTCCCTCTCGTCCACCGAAGCAGAGTATGTGGCGGCTGATAGTTGTTGTGCTCAACTCCGATGGATGAGGCAAACTTTAAAGGAGTACGGTGTCATTTGTGACAAAGTGCCCCTTTGGTGTGATAATGAAAGTGCCATCAAGATTTCTCTCAACCCGGTACAACACTTCAAGACGAAGCACATTGAGATTCGGTATCACTTCATCCGGGATCACATTAGGCGAGGAGAGATCGAGCTCAAGTATGTCAACACTCATGATATCCTTGCAGATATTTTCACGAAGCCCTTGGATGAAGCAAGATTTCGCGAGTGAAGGCATGAGCTAAATATCATTGATTTGAGCAATGTGACTTGAACCCGTACACCCCCACCACATTCAACGTGTTGTCTAGTTTAGGTGTAGGCATAGACATAGGGGGGGTGTTGTTCTATCAATGAACTCTCCCTCCCCCCATCATGCATAAATCGATCACCTCTTTCACATTAGCCATTTTTGATGGCATCTGTGCTTCAAAGATGAGTGTTGGTCATGGGCCCAAGGATAATTCTTCGCGGTGCCATACCACTTGACTCAAATATAGGTGGCTTCGGCCATCGCCCTCTCTTAATAGAGAGGACTGAGCTCGCTCAACTTGTGTGCGGTTGCTTTTGTTTTCCCTTCGTGTTTCCTTTTCTTTTGTGTTGTCCCGTTTGTCTTGTTTCTTTTGGTCTGGGCTTTGGTGGTCGGGCGGTACAACCGGTGTCACGGGCGGTTCTACCGCTGATACCTGGTTGTGCTGCCCCAGTTGGGTTGCCTTCGGTGCTTGGGCGGTTGTACCGCCCATTTAGGGCGGTACTTCCAGTCACCTGACTTGCGGTACAACCGGTCCTAGGAGCAGTTCTACTGCCACGCGGCTACGGGCCTATTTATATCTGACGGGGCGAAGGGTTTTCTTTTTCTCCCTTCGTCCCCAGTCGCCTCCTCCTTGCCCTAGCCGCCGGTCACCTCTGCCTCGTCCCGGAGTGCGCCCCGCGCTTCGGTCCCGAGGGTTCTCCGCGGATTCTCTCCGTGGAAGCCTTCCGGTCTTCTCCCATGGATGGTGGTAATGTCCTTGTTCTTCGTTCTTCGTTCTAGGTTTTCTTCTTGTTCTAGGGCATTACCTTATCCTCCTAGTGTGGTGGTTGTTCTTTGGTTGGGAGAGACTGTCGTTCTTCTTGTGTCTGTGTAGTACTTAGAACTCCGAATATTGCTTGAGTGATTTGCACATCTTGAACTGATCTAACTACCCTGGTAGTGCCACTGTCAGCGGTTCTACCGCCCAGACGGGCGGTACAACCGGTGGGGCGGTTCTACCAGTGGGGGATCTGGTTCATCCGGTAGATATGAACCACAGCACTGTTCTGGTTTCTTTGTGTTGCATTTTTTTTCGTGTGCTTTCCTCTCATTCCTGTTGGTTTCGTGTGTCCCCTTCGTGTTTGTGTTCAGGTGGCTCCAGCTCTCGCCCTGCTCCTCGCAAGACCAAGAAGAGGGTTCGACGGGCTCCGCGCCCGACTGACTCTGGAGATGAAGTTGTGATCCCCACCAAGCCCACTCGCCGTGAAAAGTATGCCGCTGTCAAACAACGTGTGATAATGCCACTCCACCATTGGAAAGCCAAGGATTGGGAAGCCTTCCGCTCAAAGAATCCTTATGTGGTTCCCGTAGCTCCTCGTTGGACCACTGTTCAGTTTCGGAATGATATGCAAGTACGAATTGTTCATGAACTCCTTGAGCACAACAAGAACAGATATGCCAAGCAGTGGACCATCGATCTTGATCATTGGCGGAACAACCTGGAGTATTTTGGTGAGGCTTTGGCTCTCTGTGAGGAGTTTGATCTTGTCAAGCTCATGTCCGTCAACTGTGACTTTGATGTTCAACTCATCCATCAGTTCTATGCCACCGTTCACTTTGGAGAAGATGACGCGCGCACCCTCACTTTCATGTGTCGTGATGAGCTCTTTCAAGTTCCCTGGAGGACCTTCTGCAATGCTATTGGGTACGATGATACCGGTCTGGAAGGAAGGGGTGGCATTCGCCCCCATGATCATCCTGACCCCATGCCCAAGGAGAAGCTTGCCCCTCTGTACATTCAGGGCCGTGGTATTATTGGTGAATCTAAGGATTTGGTGAAGGTCTATGACATCATGCATCGTGTCTTTCGCAATGTACTTCTGCCCAAAGTGGGGAATCAAGATGAAATCCATGGCTATCTTGTTGACTTGATGGTTGCTATGAAGACCAAGGTTGGATCTGGGGAGACGTTTGATGTGTCCAACTGGCTGTGGCACGAGATGTACAACATGGTCATCTACAGGAAGGTCCCCATTTATGCTCCTTTTGTCATGTGCTTTCTGAACTCAGTATGGGGAGTTCGCCGTCCTGGAGAGCCCCTCACCTCTCCTGACAATCTTACCAATCATGAAGTCAAGCTCCTTAAGAAGAAGAAGCATGCCGAGCCACGTTTCTCGGCTAATGCTCCTGACGATGTCTATGCCACTTCTGATGATGATGATTTTGAGTTGGAACCAGGGGCCAAGCCCTCGTGGGTGGACAAGCTCGCTGCCAAGGTAAAGAAGACCTTCTGCCTCCAGTCTGACATCCATAAGAGGATGTATGAGGCACATGTCAATGAGAAGCTTGCGTGGCGTCGCCAAATTGCTTTGATGAGGCACCTAAGCATGTCAGTTCAGAGTGGTTCTGAGAAGAACATCACACCGGAGGAGCGTTGGATATCCTCCCACAGCACCTGGACTGATGATGAAGCCCCTCCTCAGCCCTCCACCACCGTCACTGCTGCTGGTGATATCATGGAGGACTCAGATCGGGATGATGATGAAGTTTCTGATGATGGTGAAGATTCTAACAATGATGAAGACCTTGATGCTACCGAGGAGTCAGAGGAGGACGACTGAGCCTGGGGCGATAGCTTCGCTCTCTTCCTTTTTGGTGTCTTGATGCCAAAGGGGGAGAGAGTGTGATAGAACTCAGGAGTTGCATGGGTGGTTAGTGTGAGTGTGTGTCTCGTTTCGAACTTGTCTGTGCTCTCCAGTTGAACTTTGGTCGTTCTCGTTTGTTGGTCTTATTTGGTGTCCTGCTATCTCTTCGTTATGCTTATTGGTCTTATTTGGTAGTATTGCTCTTGTTTCTTTGTGTTGGCTACCTTCATGTTATATGCTTTATATGTCTAGCCTATAGAATCTAGGGGGAGTCTCGACCTGGGGCTCACATCTAGGGGGAGCTCCATCTAGATTCTATACTCTTCTATCTTATATCGTGTTGTTGTCATCATCCACCAAAAAGGGGGAGATTGTAAGGGCATTTCCCTATCTTATGTTTTGGATGATGATGACAGCCATTTGTTGGTCTAATCCTGTGCTAATTATTTCAGGTTCTCAATGATTAGGCTTTCATCGGTTAGTGGTTCTCTCTCGAAGGAATCATTTGAAGAAAGGATCCTCTATGCTTTTATCTCTTTGGTCGTAGGGATCCCGTACACTCTAGAGGGAATCCTCTGTGGATAGAATAGGGGAGTCCTTTCTTGTTCTCTTCCTTTCCTCCTTTTCTAGTCGAGAGTGTGCCTCCCTCCTCATCTAATCCTTGCTGTGTGTTCCCAGCGGTTGTACCGCTCGTCCGAGCGGTTGTACCGCTGGATCTTGATGCTACTCTGCTGCTGTCGAGCGGTGGTACCGCTGCCTCCGGGCGGTGGTACCGCCATCTGACTCTGCATAGTCCAGCAGCGGTTGTTCCGGCCATGTACCGCCCATGTACCGGTCAGGGTTCTGTCCTGATGCGGTGGCTGGGCGGTGGTGGCCCGGTTGGTCCGGTTGATCCTTTTCAACTGGTACAACCAGAGGTTCGAGCGGTTCTTCCGCTCGTTCCTTAGCCGCTCTAGCGATCAAGACCAGGCGGTTGCACCGGCCCTGCACCGCCCAACTACCGCCCTCAAGGGTGACTCCGTTCTGTTTAGGTGCGGTAGTTGTGCGGTAGCTGGGCGGTTGGTCCGGTTATTTGCTAATGACCGGTACTACCGCCCGATGGCCTGGTTGTACCGCCTGGTAGGGTTCTGCAGTTGCATCGTGAGTCCCGGTTGTACCGGGACAAGGTGCGGTTGTACCGCTGCAATACTGAAAACACAGTAACGGTTGGATTTTAGTGGGTTGCTATTTAAGGTGGTTCCTCCACCTACCACGCCCCATCTCTTACCTCTCTCACTCCACCGTTGATGCTCTCAAGCTCTCTTGCCCGTTCTCTCTCTCTAGCCACTCAAAGCTTAAAAAATTGTTAGTTGCCTATTCACCCCCCCTCTAGTCAACCATATCGATCCTTTCATCAGGTATGCTAGACGTTTTTGACACAGCAACTATAGCAGCAGAATTGCTATTTTCTGAAACACACACCTCTAATGTAGAAAATCCTGGGACAGTAGGGTGCACCACAGAGGATCCAGGCACATTACTCGGAGAAGATCGGCCGCTCTGGCGCTCCAGATCCGAGGAATCCAAGCCGACAGAGGTGACCAACCTCGTACTGGGCGACCCAACCGAAGAGCTCCGTGTGGCATCCACCAAAACACCTGTTCGGGTGTGCGGCAGATCGCCTTGTGCGCGGGCCCTGCCTTGGTCAGCTTGTCCCCTGTGAGCCTAGCTATCCCATGTGTGGCGACTGTAGAGTCGGCGAAGGCCGCCCACATACATGCCCGCGCCTGGGCTAGCGGGGCCACCTGCTGTTGAAGCAGACTCTACTATAGGATCCTCCTCGGATCGCGCGTCCTGAAGGCTGCTGCAATGCACCGAATCTTCATGGGATCCAGTGTCGTTTTCGTCCTATTCTGCACACATAAAATCATGCCTGGAAACTGTATTGTTGTCATTAGATGCACTGTTTTCATCCGAATTTTTTTCTGTTAGGCTAATCTCATGATCAGTTTCAATTAATTCACCCCCGTGATCAGGAGAATCCAAAGGATCAGAAAGAAGTGAGATTTCTGCATGAAGGAGAGCGCCTGCATTGGGATGAAGTTGAGCAAAAGGAAAAAAGAGTTTCATCAAAAACAACATCTCAAGAGATATAGACTTGTCCTGTGGAAACTTCAAGACACTTGTAGCCTTTGTGAAGATTACTATAGCCAATGAAAACACATTGAGTTGACCGAAACTCAAGTTTGTGACGATTGTATGGTCGAAGATTTGGATAACAAGCACACCCAAATATTTTTAGGGAGTTGTAATCTAGTTTTTGATGATACAGACGCTCTGGAGGAGTTGAATTACCAATGACTTTGCTAGGGAGACGATTGATAAGATATGTGGCAGCAATAAAAGCCTCATCCTAATATTTGAGGGGCATAGAAGCATGAGCAAGTAGAGATAACCCTACTTCGACAATATGATGGTGTTTGCGCTCGGCAGAACCGTTCTGTTGATGGGCATGAGGACAAGATACATGATGTTCAATGCCTATACTTCGAAAGAAGGAGTTAAGTTTCTCATACTCCCCTCCCCAATAACTTTGGACTGCAAAGATTTTCCTGCCAAAGTGACGTTCAACAAGCTTTTGAAATTCTTGAAAAACAGCAAAGACTTCAGATTTGTGTTTAAGGAGATATATCCAAGTGAACTTGCTAAAATCATTAATGAAGCTAACACAATATTTCTTTCTTCCAAAAGAATCTCTTGCATGACCCCATACATCACTAAATATAAGTCCTAAAGGAGCATGAGAAACACTACTAGACTTCAGATAGGGAAGTTGGTGACTCTTGGCACATTGACAAGCTTCACAAACGGACTCGCTATTTTCTCTACGTGACAATGGAAGATTGTCTTTACTAACTACTTGCTCAACTATAACAGAAGACGGATTACCTAATCTTTGATGCCATCTTGCCAAGGAGGGCTTGACGACGGAGTAGACTTGACGATGATGCTTGCAACTAAAAAACCTTGATGTAATGGGATAGAGACCAGCGATGCATCTACCATGATGATGAAGTTCCCTCGTTGCCCGATCCTTGATGAAAAAATATTTAGGGTGAGTTTTAAAGAAGAAATTATTATCAGCTGATAAACGAGACATAAATTCAAGATTTTTGTTAGCTTGAGGAACATGAAGGACATCTTCAAGAACAAGATCACGTTTAGAGGTAGGGGAATTAATGAAAGCACGACAAATATGATGTATGTCCATACCTCCACCGGTTGCAGCAGTATTCACTTGATCGTTGTTGTAATATCTTTCACGAGTTGCAAGCTTCTCAAGCTCACCCGTGATGTGATCGATTGCTCCAGGGTCAGCGTACCACACGGTCTCTCCTTCTCCTCCTTGTTCTCTCAAGGCAGGAAGGACATGGCGCTCTTCAGGCACATAGTCCTCATCATACCTATGCCAGCAGTCAAGCACTTCATGACCAAGTTTCTTGCAAAGCTGGCATCGGGGTCGAGGCTGTCTACCAGATCGTCCACCATTGTTGTTGTTGAAGGGGCATGCACCATTGTTGTTGTTGCTGGAGCGTCCACGCCCGTTGTTGCTGGGCCACCATAGCCACGGCCGCGAGTCAAAGCGTTTACCAAAGATTGACGCAGATTTCCTTGTTGGAGCAGATTGATGCGGGATTCAAAGCTAATAAGCTGGTTGCAGAGCTCGGTGACGGTGACAGGCTTGACGCGGGCAGAGAGGGCCGAGACAACCGAGTTATACTCCATGTCCAAGCCCTTCAGAATGAAGGAGACGATCTCGCCATCGCCAAGCGAAGACCCAGTGTAGGCGATCTCGTCCGTCAAGGCTTTGATCTTGGCGAGGTACTCTGGCATCCCCATGTTGCCCTTCTAAAGATTTGCAAGGGTGATGCGAGTGTTGACAAGCTGCGATTGTGTTTGCGCAGCAAAGAAGGCGTGGATGGCGCTCCACACCTCGGCTGGCGTCTGGAGAGTTACGACCTGCACAAGAACCTCACCTGATAGAGATCCCATAAGGTAACCTTGTACCTGCTACTGCTGGGCGTACTAGATCGTCCTGGCATAGTTGAAGACCTGCTCTTCCTTCCCATCCTTGGTGATGGTGATGGTGGCAGGGGGCGCCTCGTTTGCGGCATCCAGGAAGTGCTCCATCTGTGCCCCCTTGATCTGGGGTAGCACGATGGCCTTCCAGAGAAGAAAGTTCGTCCTCGTCAGCTTCTCTGACGGAGGCGACCCGAGGGAGCTAGCGCCGTTGCTGGAGGTGGAAGAAGATGCGTAGGATGAACCGACGAACTGGGTAGTCAGGGCGCTCATGGTGAATGTGGTGAGGGTGGAGACGGTAGAGGCGGCGATGGATGCATCTGCCATGGCTTTGATCTACAACGAATATAGCAGCTAGGTTGGTTTTCCTCTCGGGCTAATGGCTTTCTCTCAGGTTGCTATATGCGATGAGGATAGGCTCAGACCATGTAAAGATTGGAGGAAGCGTTGAACCCTTTTGCCTTGGGCTGCTGTATATATTGAGAGAATATCTTGGGATACAAGTTTGGGAGGTCGTTAGGACTCTCCAGAGTTACACGAGAGGAAGAAGAGATAGAAGTTTGAATACAACACATATGTCTCTATCTATCTATCTACTCCCTCCGTTCCAAAATAGATGACTCAACTTTGTACTAAAGTAACAAGTAGGCCCGTGGAAATTGTATCTTAAAACTAGGTTCAACTTAGAAATAATAGTCCCTTTGTCTCTTTTTCTGATCAATGATTGTTTTGTTCAATATAGTATGTATTTAGCCTACCGGTTTCTTGATTCTGTTGCTCTGTCACTTCTGCAAGTTTTGAGTTTAAGTCTGATTTGTTTTTCCGTGGAATAAATATACTGTTGATGTTACATGTAAAAATTCTAATGCTTAATTTTTCTGTGGAATATCAAGTTACAGAATGGCCCAAAATTTGTTTTTTTCATACATATGACCATGGACATGAAAGAATATGCAAGTAACAATACCTGATGTATTTGTTGTTGCTTGTGGACTGCAAGTAGTTACATTTAAATTGTCATTTAAGTTCTTATTGTGCGAATGACTCAACTTATGTAAACCCAAAAGTGGCAGAGGATAATTTATTAGGACCATCTAATTAAAATTTATTACCACCGAGGCCATGTCAACAAGTCAACATGTCAGATTTATTACCGTAATCAGTCAAGGCCATGTATAGTTCTGTCCACGATGATGGCATGATACTTATTTTTGACTCCTTCCATCAAACTATGTTACTCTATATGGTGCTGAATGCAGGCCATGAATATTGACTTCCATAACATAATATTTTGTTACATTTGCTCAAGTACACCGAGAATGGAGTTATAGAACATCTGCGAGAATTGCGTAAGCATATTTGAAGTTACTGAGATATTTACTTGTGTGGTTGCTCTATGCACACAATGCTAAATTATAGTGTTTCTTGAAACTCATTTGAATTCTAGATTGATTTGTAGTTTTCTTTAGTGCTATGAGAGTATCTTTTCTATGCATGTCTATTCTCATATCGGCTAACAGTATTGGTCAAGTCATGTGTTGCACGTGCACCACAAGAGCACCACGTAGGTGACATTCATCGCGGAACCACCGACCACCGCCTTCCTTGGACTTCAAGCGTGCGCTCAGGCCCGCCCGGAAAAGAGAAGAATAGAAAAGGCGATCTCCGGCCACCGATCCGGCAAAAAGACGCCCCCGGAATCGATACCATGAGTGCGGCAGTTATCACAAGCGGTACTACGTGTGAGGCGTAGTTTAACCGGCAGCTCGAGCTGGAAAGAATGGAAAGGAGGCAGGATGGATCGAGTGAGTTGTATCAGCGTTCAGCGGCGAATGGTCGCCCACACGGCCGGCCATGTCCGGCACTACCACCACTCCAGTGCACTTTGGACGTCGACTTTTGGCGCGGACATCATTTCCCTTCCAAATTCAGGATGGAAGCCGCCAATGACAGTAAAGCAGTGCCATAATTAGTGGTACTAATCGCAATGAGCTTAGTTATTAGATGATCGCGACGGTTTTGATTTCCTGCGAACGAGAGGCAGGGCAAGCCTACCGCCGGTTGAGCTGGCAGTTGTCCAGGGCACTGCACAGAGGTTTCGGCATTGGAGAACGTGCGCTCGTGCCCGGATTTATTAGAGGAACTGCTTCCATGTTCACTTGTTTGTGATGCTTCCCAAGTTGGTCGAAGAAACTTCAGAACCGATAGAGGAAGAAGAGGAAGAAACTGTGCCTTGGCAAGCGACGGCCTACGCGACTTCTCTGCAGTTGAGACGCCCGGCGGCACCCTACGTCGCTACGACCGACGGCAGAAATCACATATTTGATCTGAGGGCAAAATCAAATCACAAACTAACCTGCTTTCGAAAAAAATTCACTCTGCTGACCCTTTCGTATGGCGCCCGACTGCAAGGCGTCGCACCCTACAGTGCAGCGCCCTTTCCTTAGGCGTCGCATATCCAGCCAGCGTGGCAGCCCCGGTCCTCTTGCGGCCCCACAGACAGCAGTGCAGCGCCTAAGGCTAGGGCGCCACACTTGTAATATGCAGCGCCTGTATCTTAGGCGTTGCACTGTCTGTGTGCCACTTAGGCTGGCCCCACCCTCTCTCCCCTCCCACCCCCACCCCACCCAAACCCTTAGCCTTGCGCCCCTCCTCTCTTCCCCTCTCCCCCCCTCTTAAATCCTTATCAAATCTTACAAATCCGGAGTATTTGACCGTGGATTTCGAAGCCAACCCCTCCCTTAAGGTAATCTCCTCCGATTCCCTCGTTTTCATCCATAGGAATTGTCACATTTGCTCAAATCTTGCTAGTTTGGGGAAACCCTAGTTTTTGCTTGGATTTGGAAATTTGTGTTGAATCATGTTATGTTTCTTTGCTAATTTGGTATGGTTAGGCTTTCATAGTATGCTAGGGTTAGGGTTATGTGTGTTTGATGTTGGTGTTAGGGTTATGCTATGGGTAGGGTTGTGGTTATTGTTAAGTGGGGGTTAGGGTTATTAATTCATATATATGTTAGGGCATATGTATTTTGTGCAAATATTTTTGTTAAGTACTTACTTGATATATGTGTATTTTTGATTATTGTAGGGATGGGGAGAACATGTGTTTATGTTCATCATGTGGATAAAAAGGCCTTTTTGAAAGGCAATGTTGAGCCGGACCCGGATGAGCTTGACATGGTGTTTGAGAGTAGTCCTAGCTATGCGGAGTTCTTGGAACAAGTGAGGAATGATTTGAATTGGATGGACCCAAAGTGACGTTGTTGAGTTCGAGGGAAGGCATAATGTTGGTTTTGAAATGCACATCCGTTGGAAGACAATGCGTGTGAACTCCGAGCAACGTTGGGTTGCATACAAGGAGACGGTTGCCGAATCTCTAGACAAGGCTCTTGAGTTATTTGCCTCCAAGAAGGTTGAGTCTACTTTGAATTTGGACTTGAACCAGAACCCCTCCCCGTTGGTTGCTAGCACTCCCCCACCCATGAACCAAGATCAAATGAGTGAACCTCATTTCACGCAACAAGATTGGCCAAAATTGAGCCCGACTCCAAACAACCAAAATGAAGCTTTTGAAGAGGAGAATGATGAGTACGAGGAGGATGACAACGAAGTTGGTCTCCATGACAACATTGTGGGTGATCTTGACCAATATCATGTGCAAGAGACAATGGACCGATCCATCCCTTTTTCCTGTGCATATGCATCGGACTTTGATGACGATGGTCCCGATGAAGAAGTTGATGAGGAGGGGTTCACGCCCAAGGAGGCCCAAGCATTCAAGAAGGTATTCGGGCGGGATCACAAGACACCATTGTTTCAGGATCTTAGTCTTGCGGATGAAGCCGTTGTGGATGGTGGCAAATGCATATCTCTTGGATCTAGGCCAAGTTCTCACCGTGATTTGGAAGACGGCAAGAACGGGATATATCCCGGTTGTGAGTTTCAATCCTTCTTGGAATTGAAGATGTGGCTCGACAACTACTTGGTTGTGCATTATCGTCCACATAAAGTGGCCAACTCGGACGTTAAAGTGTGTTACACGGTCAAATGTGAAGTGCCAACATGTCCATGGATTGTGCGTGCAAGGCCATGGAAAGGAGGTCCCACTTGGCACATAGTGAGTCGTCTACCAAGTCACATGTGCCGGCACAAAAATGCGGATGGCAAGCTTGTGTACCAACAACACAGACAACTCACGTCCGAGTTCATTGCTTACAAGTGGTGGAGTGCCAAACCAATCAAATCAAACAAGCCAACGAGGAACTAGGCAACAAAGAGGGAGTCAACTGGGTCTTAGAAGAGGCCGTGGTGATGGTCTTGGCCGTGGTGGTGGTAGAGGCCGTTGTGGTGGTAGAGGACGTTGAGGGAGTCTTGGATAAGGGGGTATCCAGACAGCCGGACTGTATACATCATCCGGACTATAGAAGCGTCAAGATACAAGACTCAAGACTTCGGCTCGTGTCCGGATGGGACTCTCCTTTGCGTGGAAGACAAGCTTAGCAATCTGGATATTATGTTTCCTTCCTTGTAACCGACTCCATGTAAACCCTAGCTCTCCGGTGTCTATATAAACTGGAGGGGATGGTCCATAGAAGGCCGATCACAATTACAATCATACCATCATAGGCTAGCTCTTAGGGTTTAGCCTCTACGATCTCGTGGTAGATCTACTCTTGTATTCCACATATCTTCAATATTAATCAAGGAGGAAGTAGGGTTTTACCTCCATCGAGAGGGCCCGAACCTGGGTAAACATTGTGTCCCTTGCTTCCTGTTACCATCAGCCTAAGACGCACAGATCGGGACCCTCTACCCGAGATCCGCCGGTTTTGACACCGACATTGGTGCTTTCATTGAGAGTTCCTCTGTGTCGTTGCTTCGAGGCTTGATGGTGTCTTCAATCGTCAACAACACGGTCCAGGGTGAGACTTATCTCCCCGGACAGATCTTTGTGTCCGGCGGCTTCGCACTGCGGGCCAATTCGCTTGGCCAGTTGGAGCAGATCGACAGCTTCTCCCCTGGCCACCAGATCAGGTTCGGAAACTTGAACTACACGGCAGATATCCGTGGAGACTTGATCTTCGACGGATTCGAGCCTGCACCAGGAGTGCCGGACAGCCACGACGAGCATGGCCTAGACCTGCTATCGGACATTGTCCGGGACATTATCCCCGAAGCAGCCTTGGATCTAAATCCAGGACAGGTTGCGGTGCCTGTGGACGGAGGGCTGGACCCCGCTCCACGGGCCGCACACTTATCGGTGGTGGAACCGAACATGGGTCCCACCTCTATGGAGGCCTGTAACCCCGGACCCTCGGACTCGTATCCGACTATTGGTCCTGGTCCGCTCACTCTCGAGCCAGTCGAGTCAGGTTGGGCTCCGGTAATGGAGTTTACCGATGCGGACATCTTTCAGCACTCACCCTTTGGCGACATGCTGAACTCATTGAAGTCTCTCTCTCTCTGTCAGGAGACTCTGGGCCGAACTATGTCCGGTTGGAGTGGGAAGCGGGCGACGAAGGAATTCGCTGCCCACCCACCACCCACTTTGTCGCCACGATCGATGATTTAACCGACGTGCTTGACTTTGACTTCGAAGACATCGACGGTATGGACGACGATGCAGGAGATACTCAGGAGCCACCGCTCACAGGGCGGTGGACAACCACCTCTTCATATGATATATATATATGGTGGACACTCCGAAAGAAACGAATGGCGAGGAGGCAACAGAGGATAACCCCTCCAAAAAGAAAGCAAAGCATGGGCGTCGCCAGCACTGCTCCAAGCCCCGTGAGGGAGTTCCGGACTAGGGGGTGTCCGGATAGCCGAACTATCATCATCGGCCGGACTCCAAGACTATGAAGATACAAGATTGAAGACTTAGTCCCGTGTCCGGATGGGACTTTCCTTGGCGTGGAAGGCAAGCTTGGTGATACGGATATGTAGATCTCCTACCATTGTAACCGACTCTGTGTAACCCTAGCCCTCTCCGGTGTCTATATAAACCGGATGGCTTTAGTCCGTAGGACGAACAACAATCATACCATAGGCTAGCTTCTAGGGTTTAGCCTCCTTGATCTCGTGGTAGATCTACTCTTGTAACACACATCATCAATATTAATCAAGCAGGACGTAGGGTTTTACCTCCATCAAGAGGGCCCGAACCTGGGTAAAAGATCGTGTCCCTCGTCTCCTGTTACCATCCGCCTAGACGCACAGTTCGGGACCCCCTACCCGAGATCCGCCGGTTTTGACACCGACATTGGTGCTTTCATTGAGAGTTCCTCTGTGTCGTCGCCAATAGGCTCGATGGCTTCTTCGATCGTCATCAACGACGCAGTCCAGGGTGAGACCTTCCTCCCCGGACAGATCTTTGCATTCGGCGGCTTTGCACTACGGGCCAATTCGCTTGGCCATCTAGAGCAGATCGAAAGCTACGCCCCTGGCCGTCAGGTCAGATTTGGAAGTTTGAACTTCACGGCTGACATCCGCGGGGACTTGATCCTCGTGGGATTCGAGCCGCGGCCGAGCATGCCGCACTGTCACGACGGGCATGATTTAGCTCTGCAGCCGGACAGTACCTTGGAGGCCGCACACGAACCCGCTCCGATCTTCAATTCGGAGCCGGCTGCGCAGATCGAGGACGGATGGCTAGACATCGCCTCGGGGGCTGCAACCTCTACGGCGATAGAGCCGAACATTGATCTTGTCCCTCGCATAGCTCATGACTTCGAGGTGCCGGACTCCTTGCCGGACTCCGAACCTCCCGCGCCCTCACCAATCGAATCCGGTTGGGCACTGATCATAGAGTTTACTGCCTCGGACATCTTTCAACACTCAACTTTCGGCGACATCTTGAGTTCGCTAAAGTGCCTCTCGTTATCAGGAGAGCCCTGGCCGGATTGCGGCCAGGACAGTTGGGATGCGGATTACGAAGAAATTCAAAGCCCACCCACCACCCAATTAATAGCCACTGTCGACGATCTAACCGACATGCTAAACTATGACTCCGAAGACATCGACGGTATGGACGACGATGCCGGAGACGACCAAGAACCAGCGCCTACCGGGCACGGGAAAGCCACCCCAACACATGACGTATATATGGTGGATGCACCAAAAGGAAGCGACAATGAGGAAAAACGGGACGTGGCAAAGGACAACTCCCCCAACAAACAACCAAAACGGCGACGCAAGCGCCGCCCGAAGACCGGCCTCGATAAAAACGGCACCCATACGGACCCGGCCTTAGAGCAGGGCGAAGTAGTGGACGACGCACATGCCACCAAGCAGCCATCCGAACATGATGAACTGGACAGACAACTCATCCCTGGCAAAGATGATCTCACATCACCAGAGCATACGAATCTTCAGAAAAGGCTCGTCGCCACGGCAAGAAGCTTGAAGAAGCAAAAGCAGAAGCTCAAAACAGCGGAGGACGCACTCAGAATAAGATGGAGCAAAGTACTCAACAACGCAGATGAACATGGCGCTAGTCACCAGACAAAGAGCTACCCGAAGCGAAAGTTGTTGCCCGAATTTGACGAGGAGGCCTTAGAGCCCCCGCAGTCAAAAAAGAAAGAAGCCGCCTGGCCGGATAGACGACCAGATGACAGGCCAAGAGCAACAAGGGGCGCCGCACTCAAACCGGCACACGACCAGCATAAATATCCTCGAAAAAAGGACGACCCAGTCAGATCTATTTATGTGCCAAAAAAGAAGACTCCAGGAAGCAACATAACCCGCAGAGCATTTGAAGACAACGGCACACCCAAATACAGGGGCGCCGCACACCCACTATGTTTCACCGACGAGGTACTGGATCATGGATTTCCAGCGGGATTCAAACCCATAAACATAGAAGCATATGACGGAACGACAGACCCCGGAGTCTGGATTGAGGATTATATCCTACACATACATATGGCCAGAGGAGACGATCTCCATGCCTTAAAATACCTACCCCTCAAGCTCAAAGGGCCAGCTCGGCATTGGCTTAAAAGCCTCCCAGAAAATACCACTGGAAGTTGGGAAGAGCTTGAAGATGCGTTTCGAGCAAATTTTCAAGGGACTTATGTCCGCCCTTCGGATGCAGACGATTTAAGTCACATAACTCAACAGCCCGGAGAGTCAGCACGCTGAAGTTGGAAAGAACCAAATAGTCGACTGTCCGGACGCTGAAGCCTTAGCAGCCTTTAAACACAACGTCCGGGACGAATGGATCGCCAGACACCTCGGCCAGGAAAAACCAAGAACAATGGCCACACTAACAAGCCTTACGACCCGCTTTTGCGCGGGGGAAGATAGCTGGCTCGCTAGATGCAGCACCAGCGACCCGAGTACATCCGAAGTCAGAGATGGAAATGGGAAATCTCGACGCAGAAAGGATCAGCACCGGAATAAGGAAAATGGCCCAAACAGTACGGCGGTCAATGCCGGATTCAAAAACTCGCGGCTGAACAACAAAACGCTGTCCCTCAAGGACAACGCTGATGAGCTATCCAACCTAACAAGATTCTAGACAGGCTATGTCAAATACACGGTACCTCCGGAAAGCCTGCAAACCATACCCACAGAGATTGTTGGGTCTTCAAGCAGTCCGGCCGACTTAACGGCGAACACAAGGGGCTCGATACACCAAGCGAAAGTGACGAACCCCAAAAGCAGCACTCCGGAAAACAGAAGACTTTCCCACTAGAAGTCAAAACAGTGAACTCACTTCATGTGATAACACGACAACACAGCGCGGCTCCTGTCATATCAGGACACTGTCCGCAGAATGGGGATAGACCCTACCAACATTCGCCATAACAGCACTCCCTTTAAACGAGCGACGCCAGGCCTTTAAGCCAATTATACAGGCTCTGTACCACTAGAGGTTGTGTTCGGTTCATCCGACAAACCGCCGTCGCGAAAGGCTCACTCTTCATCGCGCCCCATTATGCAGTGCCCATCAAGCACTACTGGGACGCAAAGCTTTCGCCCGCTTTAACGCCATACCACACTACACGTCTCCTATACCTACAATGCCCGGTCCACAAGGCATAATCTCATTAAAGAGTAAATACGAGTGTTCCTCGACCACGGAGAGCGTGGGGCTCCTAAACATAGGTCCTTCAGACCCCGGACACGGTTAGGCGAGTCCGACAAGGGGCTTCCCAGCCGCATACCCTCTTTATAAGGGGCCGCGCGTTTCAGCAATGAGAGCCAATAAAGCTCAACTTTCTTTGTCTACCAAAGCATACTTTATTTTAACACAACTTTTGCACGATATTTCTTAGAAACTAAGTCCTTCTCTTTTACAGATGAAGCACGTGCTACACCCGTCCAGGACACAGGCACACAGCACAACGGAGACACAGGCGCAGACGTGCAGCAGGGACCCATTGCAAGGATTCTTTTCAGATTAAGACCCTGCGTAAACCTTTCTTACTGTCTCTTGTTGATACACATCCCCCGGTTTCCTACCATAGCCGAGGAGGAGGCTGGCGTTTTGGCATCGGGCACGTCAGAAGTTCCCGTCTGTACCTGGACACTAGGGGCTTAGGGCATTGTTCTGCCCGTTATCATAAAGACCGAACACCTCAGGGAGTGTTCGGCGTCTCGAGTTAGGCCTTATATGCATCAACTCCGAATCATGTCTTTGGTCAAATGTTGGGTTTGCCCGGCTCCTGTGTTTTGCTGCCTTACGTTCCATATCATCGGCTAACGTGGCACCAGGAGAACTACTGCGATTGTGCCCCGGTTCGGCCAGGCGAGCACCTCAGTAGAGAAAGCCGAAAACTGACTGTCATGATATAGCGAGAAACTGGTCAACCACTCGATCGACCATTGGAATGTTTAGAATTCCTCCGCTTTGACGAAGGGCCGCTTCCCGGTCAGGCACATACGCACCCTGAGTTCGGAGATGAGCGGTGCCGCCAGGGGCTATATAGTAGCCCCACATTCGAGCTCCTATGGCTAAGTGAAAGTGATAAAGCATTATAGTCCGGTTGCCTAGTTTGCTACGCTATCACCTCCTTAAAAGGACCAAGACATTGGATTAAGTGTGAAAAAGCATTTGTCTTTTTGCAAACACCCCCGCACCATGTACGTGGGGGCTGAAGCCAAAGACTGCCATCTTTCAGATTATACATAAAATACAGCCGCACAGGAGATAGTTAATACTTGAACGCACAAGTATAAAAAGCTATTGTATTATAAACATGATCTCAGAAATCATACATGTCATTCAAACATAACATTTTTTGAGAACTGCGACTCTATTAAACGAGCGCCCTGCAGGACTTCCTCAAAATAGTGCTCGGTGGGGAACCGGCTTCTATCCGAACCCCGGGATGCAACAGCGGTAGCATCCATCTCAGCCCAGTATGTCTTACCACGGGCAAGAGCCATCCGCACACCTTCTATACACGTCGACCGCTTCATCGCCCCAATACGCGGCATCGCCCCAAGGAATTGCTGCAACAAGCCAAAATAACTCTTCGGCTTGGGCCTTCCCGGCCACAGATGAGCGACCACATCCGTCATGGCAAGTTCGGACAATCTATTTAGCTCGGCCCACTCAACCAGCCGATCACTCAGCGGAAGTTGGCGCTCCGGACTATGGAATTGAGACCAGAAAAGCTCTTCCATTTCGTGATCCTTCTAGCCTCGGAAGTGCACGACTGCGTCCGCCGCACTCGCTGCCAAGTCCAGATAAGGATCCTCCGCACCATACAATCGGCCCAGCTGAGCATACTTCGGATCCGTGAACTTCCTGCGCAGCATAAAAGGCTTTCCAGCCACAATGTCTCGATCCTGACGCAGTTCCTCCTTCATAGCCCGCATCGCACTACGGGCATCCTTGGCTTCGGCGTTGGCCTTCTTCAGGTCCTCTTGCTCCGCTCAGCGTTCTCTTTCAAGAAGCTCCTGGCGGTCGGTAGCAACTTTTAAATTCGCGGCCATTCCGGCCATCTCCTCCATGCGTCGGCAGTGAGCAGCCTTCTCGGCTTCTAGCTCTTCCGCTGCCTTCGGGGCAGCCGCCTCACTTTTTCTGGCTTGCTCCTTGGCCCGAGCAAGTTCTGCTCAAAGGCCTTCCATAGCAGCAGCACCATCTGCATCAAGCATACAAATTGTAAGGCATGGGCGTCAGCTCCCTTACTAGGCGACCGCGGAGCAACCACGTACCTTGTGACTCATCAAGTCGTTTATTGACCAGCGAGATGTCCGCATCCGCAACGTCGAGTTGCCTTCTCGGCTCGGAAAATCCATCAGTCCGGCTGGCCTCCGGACGATCCGCCACCTGCATAGGAAAGGCGACATTCTATAACTGAGATTATGATCCTTGGCACGCTCTCGCTTTCAACAGCATACCAAGTCTCAGGGGCTACTATCTATACAGGGCGCACTTCATGTGCAAAACTATCAAAAGGTATGTCATTTTTTGCATACCTCAAAGCCCGTCAGCAAGCTTCCGACGGCCTCATACAACCCGCTCTCAGCGGACGTTATCCTTTCAATAACCATACTCATTAATGTACGGTGATCTTCCGAGATGGACGCCATCTTAAGTAAATCCTGCAGCTCCACCGGCCGTATTCCAATGGGCGCCGAACTCTCTGGCCCCGCCGGACTCGGGGAGACCCTCCGCGATGACACCTCGGGGTCGTCCGCCCCGCACGATGGGGCGGCAGATGGAGGCGTTTCACTTTCCATCATCTCTGGATGAAGGTCTCCCGAAGATGAGTTGTGCTAAGACGGGCTGAGATCCAAACTACAAGATGAAAACTTCGGTTACCCTTAAAAATTAAGCAGGGATATCCACTATTACAAAATTCCTCCTTTTCTACTTACGGCTTGCTGGAGGGTTGATTCCTCCGAGGAGACAGTGCGGCCGGGACTCTTCCCGGCACAGGACCTTCCGGTACAGATTTCTTTCCCCGCTTCAAGGCCTTGGCCTCCGGGTCTTCGGAAGCTGTCCTCTTCTCCCCCTGGAAGGAGGGACTCTTGATTCCTCCCTTACTGAAAGCCTCCTCGGAAGAGGTGGTAGTTCCCCTGTGCCCCCCTTCGCTCTCCTCCGAGGGCGCAACCTCCAACATTTTAATTAGCACGGGATCCTGCGTGGTCTCAGGGAGGGGGGCCGGACACCGTATCAGTTTTGCTAGCGCTATCCACTCCTATCCAAGGGATAGCTGGTTAAAAGGCAAACCCACGATAAATAAGTGGACAGTGTGTCCGGACATAGGGCTACTTACTTGAGTCTCCGGGCGATTGCAGCTTAGGCCGGCGTCCTCGGACAAGACCGGACACGTCTCTTGCGATCCGAAGAACAGTTTGTACATCTCCATGGGTGTCAAACCCATGAAGTGTCGAAGAGCTCGTGGCCCCTCCGGGTTAAATTCCCACAGGCGGAGGGGGCGACGTTTGCAGGGCAGTAGGCGCTAGATCAGCATAACCTGTACTACTGCGACCAGATTGATCTCCCTTTCTTGGAGGCCTTGAATCCGGTCCTGCAAAAGGGGCACGTCTTTAGGCGGCCCCCAGTCACGCCTAAGGGAGTCCTGGATTAGGGGGTGTCCGGATAGCCGGACTACCATCATCAGCCGAACTGTCATCGGCCGGACTATCATCATCGACCGGACTCCAAGACTATGAAGATACAAGATTGAAGACTTCGCCCCGTGTCCGGATGGGACTTTCCTTGGCGTGGAAGGAAAGCTTGGCGATACGGATATGTAGATCTCCTCCCATTGTAACCGACTCTATGTAACCCTAGCCCTCTCCGGTGTCTATATAAACCGGATGGCTCTAGTCCGTAGGACGTAACAACAACCCTTACAATCATACCATAGGCTAGCTTCTAGGGTTTAGCCTCCTTGATCTCGTGGTAGATCCACTCTTGTAAACATCCACAATATCAATATCAATCAAGCAGGACGTAGGGTTTTACCTCCATTAAGAGGGCCCGAACCTGGGTAAAACATCGTGTCCCTTGTCTCCTGTTACCATCCGCCTAGACGCACAGTTCGGGACCCCCTACCCGAGATCCGCCGGTTTTGACACCGACATTGCTGCTTTCATTGAGACTTCCTCTGTGTCGTCACCGATAGGCTTGATGGCCTCTTCAATCGACAACGACGCAGTCCTGGGTGAGACTTTTCTCCCTGGACAGATCTTTGTATTCGGCGGCTTCGCACTGCGGGCCAACTCACTTGGCCATCTGGAGCAGATCGAAAGCTACGCCCCTGGCCGTCAAGTCAGGTTCGGAAGCCTAAACTTCACGGCCGATATCCGCGGGGACTTGATCTTCGATGGATCTGAGCCACAGCCGAGCGTGTCGCGCTGTCACGATGGGCACGACCTAACTCTGCCGTCGGACAGCACCTTGGAGGCTGCACACGAATCCGCTCCGACCCATAGTCCGGAGCCGATCGCTCAGATCGAGGATGGGTGGCTGGACACCGCCTCGGGAGCTGCAACTTCTGCGGCGATGGAGCCGAACACTTACCTTGTCCCGCTTAAAGCTCATGACTCCGAGGTGCCGGACTCCGAACCTCCTGTGCCCCTGCCAGTCGAATCCGATTGGGCGCCGATCATGGAATTCACCGCTGCGGACATCTTTCAGCACTCACCCTTCGGCAATATCTTAAATTCGCTGAAGCATCTCTCGCTATCCGGAGAGCCCTGGCCGGACTACGGCCAGGACGGTTGGGACGCGGACGACGAAGAAATTCAGAGCCCACCCACCACCCACTTCGTAGCCACCGTCGACGATCTAACCGACGTACTCAACTACGACTCCGAAGACATCGACGGTATGGACGACGATGCCGGAGACTATCAAGAAACAGTGCCTACAGGACACTGGAAGACCACCTCGTCATACGACGTATACATGGTGGACACCCCAAAAGATGGGGACGGCGAAGAAGCAGCGGAGGCCGATTCCTTAAAGAAACAGCCCAAGCGCCGACGTCAGCGGCGCCGCTCTAAATCCCGCCACAGCAAGAATGGAGATTCCGGCACAGGAGATAATAGCACCCCGGAAAGTGCCGAAGACAACCCCCTCCAGCACGATCCAGCGCAGGAGGAGGCAGAAGCAAGCCCTTATGAGAGGGCGGCAGACGAAGAGGTCGAGGATGATAATCACTTACCTCCCTCCGGAGACGAGGCAAGCCTCGACGACGACGAATTCGTCGTGCCTGAGGATCCCGTCGAACAAGAGCGTTTCAGACGCAGGCTAATGGCCATGGCAAACAGCCTAAAGAAAAAGCAGCAACAGCTTCAAGCTGATCAAGACCTACTGGCCGAGAGATGGACCGAGGTCCTCGCGGCCGAAGAGTATGAACTCGAACGCCCCTCCAAAAGTTACCCAAAACGCAAGTTGCTCCCCCGACTAGAGGAGGAAGCGTACAAACCTGCATCACCAGCGCACAATACGGCAGACCGACCACCTCGTGGCCGCGACAGGGAGGCATGCAAGCCCTCCACCAAAACCGTACCCCGGCATCGCTCAAAAAGCATGAAGCAATGGGGGAACGCGCCAGACTTGCAAGATATATTGGAGGACAAGGCAAGACAATCTAGATCTATCTATGGATCACGCGGGCGCCCCAAGACCCACGACGAATACCATCGCGCCGGATACAACTACTCCGGCCGGGCCAAACACAGCAGACAACGCTCTCTCGAGCTACGTCACGATATTGCTCAATACAGAGGCGCCGCACACCCACTATGCTTCACTGACGAAGTAATGGATCATCAAATCCCTGAAGGGTTTAAACCCGTTAATATCGAATCCTACGATGGGACAACAGACCCCGCGGTTTGGATTGAGGATTATCTCCTCCATATACATATGGCCCGCGGCGATGATCTTCACGCCATCAAATATCTCCCGCTCAAGCTTAAAGGACCAGCTCGGCATTGGCTTAACAGCCTGCCCGCAGAGTCAATTGGATGCTGGGAAGACCTGGAAGCGGCATTCCTCGACAACTTCCAGGGCATGTATGTGCGACCACCGGACGCAGATGACCTAAGCCACATAATCCAGCAGCCAGATGAATCGGCCAGGAAATTCTGGACACGGTTCCTAACAAAGAAAAATCAAATCGTCGACTGTCCAAATGCAAAGGCCCTTGCTGCCTTCAAACATAACATCCACGACGAGTGGCTGGCCCCGCACCTAGGACAGGAGAAGCCGAAATCCATGGCAGCCCTCACTTCACTCATGACCCGCTTCTGTGCGGGAGAGGATAGCTGGCTAGCTCGTAGCAACAACCTCAGCAAAAACGCTGGCAGTCTGGATACCAAGGACCGCAATGGCAGGTTGCGTCGAAACAAAAACAAACGCCGCATTAACGGCGACAGCAATGAAGATACGGCAGTCAACGGCGGATTCCGAGGCTCCAAGCCCGGTCAACGGAAGAAGCCATTCAAAAGAACCACTCTGGGCCCGTCCCATTTGGACCGAATACTCGACCGCTCCTGTCAAATACATGGAACCCCCGAAAAGCCAGCTAACCACACCAACAGAGATTGTTGGGTATTCAAGCAGGCAGGCAAATTAATCGCCGAAAACAGTGACAAGGGGCTACACAGCGATGACGAGGAAGAGACCCGGCCACCGAACAACAGAGGACAAAAGGGATTCCCCCCTCAAGTTCGGACGGTAAACATGATATACGCAACGCATATTCCCAAGAGGGAGCGGAAGCATGCACTAAGGGACGTATACGCGATGGAGCCAGTCGCCCCAAAATTCAACCCATGGTCCTCTTGCCCGATCACTTTCGATCGAAGAGACCATCCGACCAGTATCCGCCATGGCGGATTCGCCGCATTGGTTTTAGACCCAATCGTCGATGGATTTCACCTCACGAGAGTCCTGATGGACGGCGGCAGTAGCCTGAACCTACTTTATCAGGATACAGTGCGCAAGATGGGCATAGACCCTTCAAGGATTAAACCTACAAAGACAACCTTCAAAGGCGTCATACCAGGTGTCGAGGCCAGTTGTACAGGCTCAGTTACACTGGAAGTGGTCTTCGGATCCCCGAATAATTTCCGAAGCAAGGAGTTAATCTTCGACATCGTCCCGTTCCGCAGTGGCTATCACACTCTGCTCGGACGAACCGCATTCGCAAAATTCAACGCGGTGCCGCATTATGCATACCTTAAGCTCAAGATGCCAGGCCCTCGTGGAGTCATCACGGTCAATGGAAACACGGAACGCTCCCTCCGAACGGAGGAACATACAGCGACTCTCGCGGCAGAAGTACAGAGCAGCCTTTTAAGGCAATTTTCGAGTCCGGCCGTTAAACGACCGGACACGGCCAAACACGCCCGGAGCAACATCAACCAAGACCACCTAGCACGTTCCGAGCACGCGTAGCAATGCAGCCTCAACCCCAGCCCTCGCTCAATTGTAAGACAAACTCTCCGCGTACATAATTATGCTCTGGAGATACCGTGGGCATAGAGGGAGAGGCACAACCACAACAGACCCAGAGTGCGATTCGACCACACCAGGGGCTCCCAAGTGTGTCGCTCTTTTTATCTTTTATTTTTTTCCTTTTTTTATATATACAGAACTCTGTCCGGCGGTGAACCTGCCGAACTCATGATGCAACAGCCAGGGAGGGACAAAGGCCGCGACGAACACTCAGGTGGTCTCCATTACGAGCATTAGATTTGTTAAATACACCATTCCACGGCCTACCCCTGGAGGGAGACGCCTTTAATTCGTCCAATCCCTTGCTTTCCGCACTATTTGTATCATTCCGTACTCATAACAGATCTTCTCGAATAAAATGAAGCACTTTTTGCCCATAATTGCATTACATTATATATATATATGTTCATTTATGACATGTTGCATCCGTACATTTTGGTACGGCCAAATACACCAGGGGCTTATGTTCCCCGCATTATGGTGTGATAAAGTCCACACACTTTCACAAGTGCGGCACCCCGAACTTATAACATTATATGAATCGGCTCCGAATCATGTCTTGGGTCAATAGTTGGGTTTGCCCGACTCCCATGTTTGGCGCCTTATGTTTCCGTTCTATCGGCTAAGGTAGCACTGGGAGAACCACTGCGATTGCGCCCTGTTGAGCCGGGTTAACGCCTCAGTGGAGAAAGCTAAAACTGACTGTCATGATAAGGCGAGAGACTGGTCGCTGTTCAAGAGGTCCTTTCGGGTCCTTAAAGACCTATGCCGCTTCGAGCGAAGTTCCGGATAATGTCCGACGAAGGCATGGATAGCGCCCCTAATTTGGTCTTCCGAATACTAGGGGCTTCGCCGAAATTTAAAATTATAGAATTCTATGGCTAAGTGAGAGTGTTCAAGCACTATAAGTCCGGTTGCCTTGTTCGTTGTGTTGAGCGCCTCCCTAGATGGACCCAACAATGGGAACAAGAGTGCTCAAGTTTATCCCGAACACCCCAGCACTCGTGGCATGGGGGCTAAAGCCGACGACTTGCCATCTCTCAGATTTAATAAACGGCCGCACAAAAGGTAATATTTTAAATTAACAAGCGTTGCTTAGCGCATATGAACAAAGTTTTCAGCGCACAGGATAACACATTGCGAATTTACTCAATAATTACATCCCTGGGGCACTCATCCGCAATCTTGCAGGCACCATTCAGGACAGTCTTATAGTACATCTCGGGCGTACGATATTCCTTGCCCGTTGGTGGCGCGTCAGTGATTAGCTTCTCCGCATCGAGCTTGCCCCAATGCACCTTTGCACGGGCAAGGGCCCGACGAGCACCTTCAATACAGGCGGAGCGCTTGATAACCTCCACCCAGGGGCACGCATCCACCAACCGTCACACGAGGCCGAAGTAGCTCTCAGGCATGGCCTCTCCAGGCCACAGCCGGACTATGAGGCCCTTCATGGCCTCCTCGGCCACCTTGTGGAGCTCGACCAGCTGCTTCAGCTGGTCGCTATGGGGCACCGGATGGCCGGCCTCAGCATACTGAGACCAGAAGACCTTCTCCGTTGAGCTCCCCTCCTCGTCTCGGTAGAATGCGGCGGCATCAGATACGCTGCGAGGCAGATCTGCAAACGCCCCTGGAGAGCTCCGAATTCGGGTAAGTAACACGTAATTTACATTCACATGCTTGCTTTGCATGAAAAATGCCTTACCCGCCGCTATCTTCCTCACCAACTCAATCTCCTGAAGGGACTTATGGGCATCGGCCTTGGCAGTCTTGGCACTTTCGAGAGCCGAGGCAAGCTCGGACTCTCGAGTCTTTGAGTCACGCTCCAAACTCTCATGCCTTTCCATGAGAGCCTGGAGCTCTTGCTGAACCACCGTCACCCGTGCCTCATGCTTTTCTCGCTCTGCTCGTTCCGCGGCCGCATTGCGTTCGGCCGCAGACACGGCCTCCTTCAGGGTCACCACCTCGTTCGTGGCCCCTGCAGTACCCATGTTATCCTTGTTATTTTTTGTTGCAACCTAAATCATTTTCTGTAAGGTACAATTTCAAAGTGGTGTTACTCACCTTCTTTGTCCTGGAGCTGCTTCTTGGCGCGGCCGAGCTCTTGCTCGGACCGCTCGAGCTCCTGCTTGAAAGCACCGACCTCCGCAGTCAGTGCGGCAGAGGTCAGCAGCGTAGCCTGCAACCCATATTGACATAATTTTTTAGCAACCCTGCGTATATCTTTTTTTTCAGATCCTCAGTCCGGATTTTCTTTCCGAACACCGAACCGAGCATCAGGGGCTACTGTCTATGCGGTATTACATTGCATATTTTTAACTTCTTACCTCAAAGCCTGATAGAAGGCTACTGCAGGCTTCGGTCAGCCCGCTCTTGGCGAGTTGTACCTTCTGAATCACCGCACTCATAATAGTGCGGTGTTCTTCCTCGATGGAAGCGCTCTGGAGCGCCTCCAACAAATTGTCTGGCGCCTCCGGTTGGAAGGAAGCCGCCGGCGTCACGGTCTTGCCCTTCGTGCGAAGGGGCTGCCGGCCGGACTCCGGAACCACTGCGGGTTCTGATATGGAGTCCGGCACAAAGTCCGGGAGGCCTCCTTGTGGCGCCTCCGGAGCCTCCCCCTGAGGGGTCCCTTCTTGGGATCCCACCTCGGCGTCCTCGGTGTCGCGAGGGGTAGAGGCGGTCGGGATGGAGTCTACCTCTGACGGAGCCAACGACCCGCTCGATGAAGCGGGGAGATCATCATTGGCCGGACTACAGGCAGCATGCGGCATCAGAATGACACTATGTGACGCAGAAAAAGAAATTATAACTCATTCAGGAATCCGGATACTTACGATCTCGCCGGAGGCCTGGCCCTTGAAGGCCATTCTTCCTCGCCAACGTTGATGTTGGCGGAGCTGTCCGGGGGAAGAGTCCTTCCCCTCTTGGACCCTTCGGCCTTCCCTATTGGGGAAGCCCTCCTCTTCCTCTCTCCCCCCTCTGGGAGAGAGTCCTCTTTCTCCTCCTCGTTTTCGGGGGAGGAGTCCGCCCCGGAGTCGTCGGACACCTGAAAACGGGAACTCTTTCGAGCACCCGTGGCCTCCTTCTTGGCCTTCTTCTCCGGCACCACATGCGGTGCCGGAACCAGCAGCCTCGCTAGACGGGCGTCTACTGCGTCTTCTGGCATAGGAGCCGGGCAGATAATCTGCTCCGCCTTCCTCATCCAGTCCTGTCAAAGGAAAAGGGGAAATTAAAACCCGCATAGAGTCAAACTATGAAAAGCAAGTGTCCCGTAAAGGGGTAGAATAACTTACCTCGTCGGCTTGGCGCTGCGAGTGAAATCCGCGATCTTCAGTCGCGGATGCGGGGGCTTCGGCGCCCTTAAACAGCACCCTCCAGGCGCCTTTGTACGTCGTGTCGAAGAGCCCGCTCAGCGCCTGGTGCTGTTCCGGATTGAACTCCCACAGATTGAATGCCCGCTCTTGGCATGGGAGAATCCCGCGGACGAGCATGACTTGGACCACGTTAACCAGCCTGAGCTTCTTCACCAGCTTCTGGATACAGGCTTGGAGTCCCGTCACCTCCTCCGAACTACCCCACAGCAAGCCCTTCTCTTTCCAGGAGGTGAGCTGCGTGGGGATACCAGATCTGAACTCGGGGGCCGCCGCCCACTTAGGGTCGCGCGGCTCGGTGATATAGAACCACCCCGATTGCCATCCCTTGACAGATTCCATGAAGGCCCCTTCGAACCAAAGGACGTTGGGCATCTTGCCCAACATGGCGCCTCCGCATTCCGCTTGAGTGCCCTTCACTACCTTCGGCTTGACATTGAAGGTCTTGAGCCACAAGCCGAAGTGGGGCTGGATGTAGAGGAAGGCCTCGCACACGACGATAAACACCAAGATGTTGAGGATGAAGTTCGGCGCCAGATCATGGAAATCCAGGCCGTAATAGAACATGAGCCCCCGGACAAAGGGGTGAAGTGGAAAGCCCAGTCCGCGGAGGAAGTGGGGAAGAAAAGAGACCCTCTCATGGGGCCTGGGGGTGGGGATGAGCTGCCCCTCGTCGGGCAGCAGGTGCGCGATGTCGCCGGACAGGTATCCGGCGCTGCGCAGTCTTTCAATGTGCTCCTCTGTAACGGAGGAGGTCATCCACTTGCCTCCCGCTCCAGACGTGACTGGGGAAGGTTGAGACGGGATGTGCGGGCTTGGGCGCTGGAGCTCGAGTGTGCGGAGATGGATAAGCAAAGGAGGAAGAAGGCGTAGGTGAAAAGGTGAATCCTTATCCCTTATATGGGCGGGCGAAGTCTACGCGTCCCCCACCGGCCTGGTAAAACTCGCTTATCCCCCAAGCGTCACCATCAATGGCGCGGTTGGGTTACCCACGTCCGTATTGATGAGAATCCCGGATTAAGGGGGAACACGATCTCTGCTTCGACAAGACGTGCCAAGGAAATCGCTTCGCTAAATGCGCTGAGGTGGTAGAGTAAAAAACGATTCAAGTAATGGCTTGGTAGTGGCGTGACGTCATGCCGCAAAAAACGTCAGCAGATTGAACTTGTGTATATAGTATTCTCTCTACGGTGGAATGTGGAATTTATTCTGCAGAGTCGGACACTATCCTGGTGTTCACAATCTTCTATCATTCGGAGGAGGAACCCGCCTTGCAATGCCAAGCAATATACGCGTCGGACTTATCGTCATTGAAGCCTGGTTCAGGGGCTACTGAGGGAGTCCTGGATTAGGGGGTGTCCGGATAGCCGGACTACCATCATCAGCCGAACTGTCATCGGCCGGACTATCATCATCGACTGGACTCTGAAGATACAAGATTGAAGACTTCGCCCCGTGTCCGGATGGGACTTTCCTTGGCGTGGAAGGCAAGCTTGGCGATACGGATATGTAGATCTCCTACCATTGTAACCGACTCTATGTAACCCTAGCCCTCTCCGGTGTCTATATAAACCGGATGGCTCTAGTCCGTAGGACGTAACAACAACCCTTACAATCATACCATAGGCTAGCTTCTAGGGTTTAGCCTCCTTGATCTCGTGGTAGATCCACTGTTGTAAACATCCACAATATCAATATCAATCAAGCAGGACGTAGGGTTTTACCTCCATCAAGAGGGCCCGAACCTGGGTAAAACATCGTGCCCCTTGTCTCCTGTTACCATCCGCCTAGACACACAGTTCGGGACCCCCTACCCGAGATCCGCCGGTTTTGACACCGACAACACCCCTTGTTGACCCATGACGTCAACTGTTGTGGAGGGCCCGAGCAGAAGACGGGCGGCGGCCTCTGCTTGCTGCCCTGGGAGCGGTGATATAGAACCACTCCTGTTGCCACATGTCGAGCTCCTCTTGAAAAGAGCCCTCGGGCCATGGAGCATCGGCCCTCTTTCTTATAATCGCCCCTCCACGCTCTGCCTGACGCCCCTCGATCATCTTCGGCTCCACATTGAAGGTTTAACCACAAGCCGAAGTGAGGGGTAGTGCGGAGGAAGGCCTCGCAAACGACAATGAACGATGAGATGTGGAGGATGGACTCCGGAGCCAAGTCATGGAATTCCAGCCCATAATAAAACATGAGCCCCCTCACTAAGGAGTCCATCGAGAAGCCTAAGCCCCTACGGAGGTGAGATACAAACACAACGCTCTCGCCGGGCTCGGGAGTAGGAATAACTAGCCCTCGGGCAGGCAACCTATGCGAAATCTCATAGGTCAAGTACCTGGCGTCTCTCAGCTTTAACACGCCTTCTTCCCTGATGGAGGAGGGCATCCACCGGCCCCGTGGGTCGGAGCCGGACATTGTCGAAGATCGAAGGTACTCGAATCTGGAGCCCTGGGTGTTGGAACTCGGGGGCGAGGGGCGGATTTGATTGAGGATTGAAGAAAAAGAACTGGCCTCGGTCTCATTATAAAGAGGAAGAATACCGAGAGCCGTCCCCGTGACCGTTTGGAACCCGCCTTCGATGGAGGGGGCGTGGCAACGGGCGCGGTTGGGTTACCCACGTTCGTATTGATGGGAATCCCAGAATAAGGGGAACACGATCTCTGCTTCGACAAGACGTGCCAAGGAAACCGCTTCGCTAAACGCGCTGAGGTGGTATAATAAAAACAATTTAAGTAAAGGCTTGGTTGTGGCGTGACGTCACGCCATCAAATACGTCAGCAGATTGAACTTGTGTAACTATTATTCTCTCTACGGTGGTATGTGGAAATTATTTTGCAGAGCCGGACACTATCCTGGTGTTCACAATCTTCTATGAATTGTTCGGAGGGAGAACCCGCCTTGCAATGCCGAAGACAACATGCGCGCCGGACTCGTCGTCATTAAAGACTGGTTCAGGGGCTACTAGGGAGTTCCGAACTAGGGGGTGTCCGGATAGCCGAACTATCATCATCGGCCGGACTCCAAGACTATGAAGATACAAGATTGAAGACTTCGTCCCGTGTCCGGATGGGACTTTCCTTGGCGTGGCAGGCAAGCATGGCGATACGGATATGTAGATCTCCTACCATTGTAACCGACTCTGTGTAACCCTAGCCCTCTCCGGTGTCTATATAAACCGGATGGCTTTAGTCCGTAGGACGAACAACAATCATACCATAGGCTAGCTTCTAGGGTTTAGCCTCCTTGATCTCGTGGTAGATCTACTCTTGTAACACACATCATCAATATTAATCAAGCAGGACGTAGGGTTTTACCTCCATCAAGAGGGCCCGAACCTGGGTAAAACATCGTGTCCCTTGTCTCCTGTTACCATCCGCCTAGACGCACAGTTCGGGACCCCCTGCCCGAGATCCGCCGGTTTTGACACCGACACCCCGCCAAGGCAATACCGGCGCCGGAGACGATAATAATCCGGACGGTGCCGACGATGAATACAACCCCGAACAGCCCGCCTTTGAGCAGGCCCAACAGGAAGACGGGCATGACAGCCCAGACAACAGGCGACGGACGGGTATCCGGAGGAGGACAACTACATGCCCCTCTCCTAAGACGAGATTAGCCTCGGTGACGACAAGTTCGGCTTACCCGAAGACCCCGCAGAGTAGGAGCGCTTCAAGCGCCAGCTTATTGCCACTGCGAGAAGCCTGAAGAAGAAGCATCAGCAGCTCTAAGCTGATCAAGATCTGCTCATAGACAGATGGACAAAAGTCCTGGCAGCCGAGTAATACGGACTCGAGCGCCCCACGGCTGACCGACCGCCTCGAGGTCGGGACAAAATGGCATATCAGCCAAAATACCAGCATGTACCCCCCCCCCCGCCGGTTTACTACGACCCGGTGCAACTCTCAGGACCTGCACGATAAACTGGATAACGCCGCAGGACAACCAAGATCGATCTACGGATCACGGGAGCGCGCCGAAACACATGATGATGACCATCATACCGGATACACTAACAGCAAATCCGGCCAGGCCGAATACAACCAGTCAGATGCAGCCGGACTGCGCCGCGACATAGCCCGACATAGAGGCGCCGCACACCCCCTATGCTTCACTGATGAAGTGATGGATCATGAATTCCCAGAAGGGTTTACACCCGTAAACATCGAATCGTACGATGGCACCACAGACCCCGCGGTATGGATCGAGGATTTCCTCCTCCACATTCACATGGCCCACGGAGATGATCTACATGCCATCAAGTATCTTCCCCTTAAGCTCAAAGGACCTGCCCGGCACTGGCTAAACAGCCTGCCCGCAAATTCCATTGGCAGCTGGGAAAACCTGGAAGACACATTCCTTGACAACTTCCCGGGCACATATGTGCGACCTCCGGATGCCAATAACTTGAGCCACATAACTCAACAGCCCGGAGAATCAGCCAGGAAATTCTGGACCTGGTTCCTAACTAAAAAGAACCAAATAGTCGACTGTCCGGACGCCGAAGCCCTGGCGGCTTTCAAGCATAATATCTGTGACGAGTGGCTCGCTAGACACCTCGGCCAGGAGAAACCCAAGTCCATGGCAGCTCTTACGACACTAATGACCCGCTTTTGCGCGGGCGAAGACAGCTGGTTGGCTCACAGTAGCACTATGCCACATTCTGGAACTTCAGATGTCCGGAACAATAATGGCAAGCCACGGCGCAACAGACACAAGAGATGGAACAACGGCGACAGCACCGAGGATACGGTGGTTAATGCCGGATTCAGCGGATCGAAATCCGGTCAGCGGAAGAAGCCATTCAAGCGCAACAGTCAAGGATCGTCCAGTCTGGACCGTATACTGGAGCGCTCGTGCCAAATTCATGGCACCCCGACAAGCCAGCCAACCACACCAATAGAGACTGCTGGGTCTTTAAACAGGCCGGAAAAATAAACGCCGAAAACAAGGACAAGGGGCTACACAGCGACGATGATGATGAGCCCCGGCGTCCGAACACGAGGGGGGGCAGAAGAAATCCCCCCCAGGTGAAAACGATCAGTATGATCTACGCCACCCACATCCCCAAGCGGGAACGAAAGCGAGCACTGCGGGACGTATACGCGATGGTGAGCCGGTCGCCCCCAAATTAAACCCATGGTCATCTTGCCCGATCACCTTTAATCGTAGGGATCATCCTACTAGCATCCGTCATGGCGGCTCAGCCGCATTGGTTTTAGACCCAATTATAGACGGAAATCACCTCACAAGAGTCCTTATGTGCGGAGGCAGCAGCCTGAACCTGCTTTATCAGGACACAGTGTGGAAGATGGGCATCGATCCTTCAAGGATCAAGCCCACCAAAACCACCTTTAAAGGTGTCATTCCTGGAGTAGAAGCCCGTTGCATGGGCTCTATAACATTGGAAGTGGTCTTTGGATCTCCGGATAATTTCCGAAGCGAAGAGCTAATCTTCGATATCGTCCCTTTTCGCAGTGGTTACCATGTCCTGCTCGGACGAACCGCATTTGCTAGATTCAATGCGGTACCACACTATGCATACCTCAAGCTCAAGATGCCAGGCCCGCGTGGGGTCATAACAGTCAACGGGAACATGGACCGCTCTCTTCATACAGAAGAACATACTGCGGCCCTTGCGGCAGAAGTACAATGTGGCCTCCTCCGGCAAAGCACCAATCCGGCGAAGACATTTTCAAGCCCCACCAAGCGAGGGCGGAACACCCCGCAGCAAGATCAGCAGGCACGACAAGAGCAGGACTAGCAGTCCGGCCTTCGCTCAAATCCCATCAAAGCAGCGTTCGTGCCACGCGTACACAATTACGCACTCAAAATACCATGGGCATAGGCGGAGGCGTATCAAGGGCTCACTCAATAGTATGGTATCACTTCATAACCTTTCCATTCACCTTCAAGGACATTGCTTTAGTGCAGCCTCTCTAGAATATCTGGATTGTCGGACTTACATAGGAGAGGAAACCCAGGAGGCAACAGGCTTTGGGCATAGTAGGAAACACCCAGGTGGAATCTATTTACGATCATTTTTCCCGCCTTATCTATCTATATGTAGCCTGCCCCTGGATAGGATATGTCAAATCATCCTATTTTGTCTCCGCTCAATGTACACATTGTAAACATATGTTTAAACATATTATTCCTCAATGGGAGACCACATATAGCGTCAGCTTACTTATTTTTACTTGAGCATTTTTATATAAATGTCTATTTAATTTTGCGTCCGTACACTTTGGTACGTGTAGTTTGCCAGGGGCTCCTTATAGTACCCTATAATACGGCAAGTCAAGTCCGAACACTTTCAACAGTGCGGCACCCCAAACTTATAGTATTATATGCATCAGCTCCGAATCATGTCTAGGTTACGGTTGGGATAGCCCGGCTCCCTTGCTTTGGTGCCTTACGTTCCGTTAATTCGGCTAAGATACCGCAGGGAGAACTACTGCGATTGTGCCCTGGTTCTGTCGGACGAGCACCTCAGTAGAGAAAGCACAAAATTGTCCAACAGGATGTGCCGAGAGACTGGTCGCTGTTCGAGAGGTCTTAAAATCCTTAAAGATTTTTTCCGCTTTAGGCGTTAATTCGGCTTCATCTGATATAGGCGTGTATAGCGCCCCAATTCGGCTTTCCGGATTCTAGGGGCTTCGCCGAAATTCAAAATCATATACTTCTATGGCTAAGTGAAGGTTATAAAGCTGTATAGTCCGATTGCCTGGTTCGTTGCGCTGGACACCTCCTTAAGGGACCAAAAATTTGGATAAAGAGTGTCCGGGTTTTCCACGAACACCCCAGTACTAGTTACACGGGGGTTGAAGCCGACGACTGGCCTACTTTCAGAATTTGATAAACAGCCGCATAGAAGGTAATATTTTAAATCATAAAAGCGCTACATAGCGCAAGTAACTTCGTCTTTAAATTACAAACATGACAGAAGTGAATTCATTCAAAAATTATGTCTTTAGTACATTCATCGGCCACAAGGCAAGCACCCTTCATGACGCCATCATAATAGTTCTCGGGGACGCGATGCGGCTTGCTCTCCGGTGGCCCGTCCTTCACCAGCTTCTCCGCATCCAGCTTGCCCCAATGCACCTTGGCGCGGGCAAGGGCCTGGCGGGCACCCTCAATGCAAACGGATCGCTTGATGACTTCCAGTGGCGGACAGGAATCCACCATCCGCTTGATCAGGCTGAAGTAGCTGGTGGGCAGAAGCTCGATAGGCCATATCCGGACTATGAGGTCCTTCATAGCCACTTCGGCCACCTTGTGGAGTTCGACCAACTGCTTCAGTTGGTCACTCAGAGGCATTGCATGTTCGGCCCCAGTATACTGGGACCAGAACAACTTCTCCGTTGAGCTCCCCTCCTGGGCACGGTAGAACTCCACGGCATCGAGTATGCTGTGTGGCAGGTCTGCGAATGCCCCTGGAGAGCTCCGGATTCTAGTAAGTAAAAGAAACATCTCCTCCACATGTTTGCTTTGCATAAAAAATCTCTTACCCGCCTCTATTTTCTTGGCCTCTTGGATCTCTTGCTGAGCCCTCTCGGCTTTGGCCTTGGCGTCTTTTGAATTTGTAAGGGCCTTCGCAAGCTCGGCCTCTTTTGCTTTAAGCTCCCGCTCCGCAGACTCGAGCTTCTTGCCGAGCTCCTGGAGCTCTTCTTGTACCTCGCCCACTCGGGCCTCTTGCTTTTCGCGCTCCTTAAGTTCCAAGGCAGCTTTGTGTTCGGCCTCAGACAGCGCCTTCTTGAGAGACGCCACTTCGGTGGCAGCCTCTGTTACCACATCACGACGTCTCGTCGTTAGCATAAACAGATTTTATTTGTTATTTATTATATGAGAAAGGGAAATCATTCACCTTTGTTCTCTTCAAGCTTCCTCCTCGTGAGGCCGAGCTCTCCCTGTGCCCGCTCTAAATCCTGCGTCGGGACGGCGATTTCGTCCATGCGAGCAGCAGTGGCCAGCAGCACAACCTGTTTATTTACACTCAACACTTATTGTTAGATTCCTGTGGATTCATATTGACCCTCCGTTTGGTTTTTCTTCTCGAACACCAAACACAGTATCAGGGCTACTACCTATCGGGTGGTGATTTTACACATTTTTACTACTTACCTCAAAGCTTGTTAGGAGGCTGGTGCAGGCTTCGGTTAGTCTGCTCTTGGCGGACGAAACCTTCTGAATCACCGCACTCATGAGAGTACGGTGCTCTTCATCTAGGGAAGCGCCTCGAAGCGCTTCCAGCAGACAATCCAACGCCTGGGGCGCATCGGAAGTCCTTGATATAGACAGCCCTCCCTCCATAATGAGGGGCTGCACGCCTAAGTCCGGAACAACTGAAGGCTCCGAAATAGCGTTCGGCTAAGAGCCCGGCTTGCCGTGGCTCTCATCGGCACGATCCGCGGGGACCTTGAACCCCGCGATTCCGACGCCTGGGACGCCGCCTTGAGGCGCCTCCAGGGCCACCTCCGTCATCATCGGGAGCCTTCGACACAACACCTCTGTGTCGTCCCCAGGACGAGGAGACGTGGCCGTCAGGAGTGAGTTCATTGCTGACTCACTCAAGGACCCGTCCGAAGACGACACTCCCGGATGGGCCCTGGCCGGACTGCATACAAATTCGGCATTATAAACAAAATTATGAAGCGAAAATTACGATTGAGTGCGGATACTTACGATCGCACAAGGGGCTTCTTCCTGGGCAGCCACCTTTCCTCGCTATCGGCGGCGGTGGCAGAGTAGTCCGGAAGGGACGCCTTTCCCTTCTTGGACGTCCTAGTCTCCCCCACCGGGGCGACCTTCCTCTTCTTCCCTCCCCTGATATGGGGAGGTGGTGTTTCTCCTTGTTCTTCCCCGCCTCCGTGGGAGGAATCTGCGTCATCATCGTCAGACGACAAGGGTATGACGGCCTTACGCCGGAGGCCTCTCCTGGCCCCCTGGTTCGCCGTCTCAGGCCCCCCATCCTTTCCAAACGGGGCAGCCTCCTCTTCTTCTTCTTCTTCTTCTTCCCCTTCGGGGAAGGAGTGCGCCTCGTCGTCTTCGGACGAGGCTTGCGCAGCTTTACTTGGAGACCCTTTCGGGTCCCCGGGGCATTCTTATCGGCCTTCTTATCCGGCCCCTTGTAGGGCAACAGGACCAGCATCTTCGTCAGAAGATCACTGGCTGGGCTTTCTGGCAACGGAGCCAGACTGTTGACCCGCTCCGCCGTCTCCACATACTCCTGAAACAAATGTACACAATCACTTAGGAATTCCCCCATGAGTACATTAGGAAGAACCAGACCCGGTGGCGGCCTGAGAACTTACCTGGGTAGGTTGCCGTGCGGCGTGGAGCCCGTGGTCCTCGGTTATGAGAGGAGGTACCTCGGTGGCCTTGAACAACACCTTCCATGCGTTCTTATGCTTCATGTCGTAGAGCCTCTGGAGCGTCCGGTGTTCGGCCGGGACGAATTCCCACAAATTGAATGACCGCCTTTGGCACGACAGTATCAGGCAAATAAGCATGACTTGGATCACGTTGACAAGCTTGATGTTCTTGTCCTTCATGCCTTTGACGCAGGTGATGAGTCTGATCAGCTCTGCAGATTCGCCCCATAGTAGGCCCTTCTGTTCCCAGGAGGTGAGCCGCATAGGGGGTCCAGATCGGAACTCGGGGGACGGTGCCCAGTTGGCGTCGCGTGGCTCAGTGATATAGAACCACCCCGATTGCCACCCTTTCACGGTTTCCGCAAAGGAGCCTTCAGGCCAGGTGACATTAGGCATTTTGCCCACCATGGCTCCTCCGCACTCCGCTTGCTGGCCGCTCACAATCTTCGGCTTCACGCAGAAGGTTTGGAGCCACAAGCCGAAATGAGGCTTGATGCGGAGGAAAGCCTCGCACACAATGATAAACGCCGAGATGTTGAAGACGAAGTCCGGAGCTAGATCATGGAATTCTAGCCCGTAGTAGAACATAAGGCCGTGGACGAAGGGGTGGAGTGGAAACCCCAGTCCACGGACAAAGTGGGCAAGGAACACAACCCTCTCGTGGGGTCCTGGAGTTGGAGTGACTTGCCCCGCGTCTGGTAACCGGTGCGCTATGTCTGCGGCTAAGTATCCGGCCGCCCGAAGATTCACGATCTTCTTCTCCGTCACGGTGGAAACCACCCACTTGCCTCCTGCTCCGGACATGACTAACTGTGCGGAGAATACCTGGACTAGGGTGCTGGAGCTCGAGGGGGCAAGAGTATGCGATGGGGGGAAGAAGGCGTGGGTAAAAATGAGGAACTCTTATCCCTTTATAGAGGCGACGAAAGTGGTGCGCCTCCCCACTAACCTGTTGAGAATCGCTTACTTCCCAAGCGCCACGATTGATGGCACGGGGGGATTACCCATACCCGTATTGATGAGAATCCTGCGATAAGGGGACATGATCTCTACTTTGACATGATGTGTCAAGGAAACCGCCTCGCAATACGCATTGTGGTTGGTTGTGGAAAAACGGTTCGAGTAATGACCTGGCCCTAGTGGCATGTCACGTCGTCTAAAAGTTGTCAGCTGAAATATCATTCTCTCTATGGTGGTATGCGAAGATCATTTTTGCAGATCCGGACACGATTTGCGTGCTCGATTGTAACCTTGGAGTATTCGGAAGGAGGAACCCACCTTGCAATGCCAAAGACAAGACTGTGCACTGGACTCACCGTCATTGAAGCCTGGTTCAGGGGCTACTGAGGGAGTCCTGGATAAGGGGGTATCCGGACAGCCGGACTGTATACATTGTCCGGACTATAGAAGCGTCAAGATACAAGACTCAAGACTTCGGCTCGTGTCCGGATGGGACTCTCCTTTGTGTGGAAGACAAGCTTAGCAATCCGGATATTATGTTTCCTTCCTTGTAACCGACTCCATGTAAACCCTAGCTCTCCGGTGTCTATATAAACCGGAGGGGATGGTCCTTAGAAGGCCAATCACAATTACAATCATACCATCATAGGCTAGCTTTTAGGGTTTAGCCTCTACGATCTCGTGGTAGATCTACTCTTGTATTCCCCATATCTTGAATATTAATCAAGCAGGAAGTAGGGTTTTACCTCCATCGAGAGGGCCCGAACCTGGGTAAACATTGTGTCCCTTGCTTCCTGTTACCATCAGCCTAAGACGCACAGATCGGGACACCCTACCCGAGATCTGCCGGTTTTGACACCGACAGCCATGGTGATGGTCTTGGCCGTGGTGAAGGCCTAGGCCGTCGTGCTGGTAGAGGCCGTGGTGATGGTCTTGGTCGTGGTGCTGGTAGAGGCCCTGGTGGTGGCGGTAGAGGCCGTGGTGGTGGTCTAGGCCGTTCAGCCACATCCATGGAGCGTTCTTGCCAGTGGAGTCAGGAAACAAAGTCCTCGACACAATGTACCACATATACACACGAGCATGTGTCTAGATCACATCATCAGTGGCATCCGGAAGGCACGTTGCAAAGTTATTTTGAATCCACGTGAAAGCAGCTCCGGCTGCTTTCATTTCCCTCTTCTTCTTCTCTTCTCCCTCCTCTACATCAGCCTGAGCCTCAGTAGGAGCCATACCGATAAGAGCAATCATCTACTCGCGCCACCCATCAGAATCGGTGCTCATACAGAGAGGCCTCCTGTCGATAGCAAGACCGGTGATCAACGAGACATCCTCGAGCATCACGGTCATCTCCCCAGTCCAAAGATGGAAACTGTGTGTCTCCGGCCTCCACCGATCAACAAGAGCGGACACCAATGGAGCGTTCAGATTCGGCGTGGACCGGCTGACCAACTGAATCCATGGGAGTAGTCCTGCCTGCTTGATGTATGGTGTGTACCGCTCATCGTAAGGCATTGCAGGACCAGAGACCCTGTTATACCGAATCTACAGAGGTTCAAGCTTCTGCAAAAAACAAGTAATGACAAATCTTAGGGCATGTAAATTTCAACTAAAGGCAAATTTGCAAAATATTTAGATTACTAGTTATTACCTTCTCCTTCTCGCGCATTATGTAGGCCCGGTGTTTTGTGTCGTAGACATCGTCCAGAAGCCAAACCATCCTTACAAATTTCAAACAATAAACATATATCAGTTCATCTCAAATATCGGTAAACACTCAACATTTCATATGTGTTCATTTAAACATCTGATATGTATTCATCTACAAGAATCTCAACATCTCCTTCTCACACAATGAATAAATGATTGTAAATTCTCATATATATCTCGTATGACATATGTGTTCAAATAAATCAACATCTCATATTTCAAATAAACTCAACATCTAATATATATCTAAAAAAAACTCAACATCTCACATATAGCTACAAAACTCAACATCTCATAATTATCTACAAAACTAGGCATCTCATATATATCTAAAAAAATAAACAATCTAGGTTTCACTAACAAGAATCATATACTACCGGATATGACTACACATCCTCCATCACAACACACAATCTTGGACAAACAAAGATCCAAACCAAGCAAATCAAAGGTTCCACCTAATCTTGGGAAAATCCCTAAAATTGCAACGAATTTACGGAGGAAAAGAAAGGGAACGGAGGAGTTTACATACTAGTGTCAGTTCCAAGGCACTGACGACAGTCACGAACGACGGCTAGCAGAAGACAGGAGAAGAGAGCAGGTAATTCAAAGTGGCTAGTGGGCCTCGAGTGTGTGTAGGCGTTGAGTCATGGGCCGGCCCGGCTTCTAATCGAACCGTGCGTATATAAGCAATGGTCGACTTCTGTACGAAGGCATCGATGAATTGAAAAGAAACTCTGAACCTTATCCCCTTGCTGCCTTCTCCTACCTTCCGATCCCGTCTTCCCAATCCAGATCCTCTCCTCCGTCGTTGATCGCTACTCCGGCGAGTCTAGCCGCCTCTAGGGTGTGACAAACTAGTATCAGAGCCGGCGCACCGCCGCGCCCAAATTTTTTCCCGAATCGTACCTGGCAAATCCAAGGCGATGGTCGCGGATCCCCTTTGGGTTGATCTGCGTAATTCCCAACCTGAGGTGGGTTGATTTGCGAAACGAGCCGCGACGACCATGACATTCAAGCCGAACCCGCGGATGCGCTTCCTCACGGACGAGATGGAGGCGCTGCAGGAGCGGATGCTGCAGGAATTCGCCGAGCTACGCACGGCGCAGAGCAAGCTGACGTTCGTCGACGGTATCAGCGCACAGCTCGAAGCCCTCGACGCCAAACTCAGCGAGCAGTCAGCACGCATCGACCAGGTCCAGATAAAGGTGAACCTCTCGTGTGACGCCCTGGGCAAGGTTCAGCCAGAGCAATCACACGCCGTGCACCTGGGGAAGCAGCCCATGCCGCATGAATTTGGCGAGAGTTCATCCCCAACCGCCTTGGGAGTGTCGAACGGCATATTGGGCGCCATGCCAGGGCCACCACCACGCCCGCCTCTGCGTTTCTCCCAGTACATCCCCCGGCACTAATAGATCACGCGGCAGTTCCGGTGACGGAGGATCAATCTAGCAGACGACAGTGGATGCCTAAGATGGATTTCCCTAAGTTTGATGGCACGGATGTTCGGATCTGGTTGGATAAGTGCGAGGCATTTTTTCGTCTATATCATATTCCTGACAATTTCAGAGTCACACCTGCTTCTCTGTACCTAACTGACAATGCAGCACACTGGTATCAGGCGTTCAAACAATAGAGTGCCTTTCATACATGGGAACAGTTTTATGTTGCGGTGTTACAGGAATTTGATGTTAATATACATAGGGAAAGGATGAAAGAGCTAATGCTGCTCAAGCAAAGTGGTACAGTGGAGGAATATAAGCAGCAGTTCTAGCAACTGGTGTATCACATCAGACACTATGAGCCGACAATAAGCAACACCTTCCTGGTCACTCGATTTGTCATGGGGCTGAAGGAAGAGCTACGTGCAGCCGTGAAAATACAGCTACCAGCAACAGTGCAGTTGGCCGCTATGTATGCAGTGGTACAAGAGGTATTGACACATCAACACATATCCAAAAAAATACAGTAACAGGAATGAGAATAAGCAAAATTTTGCTCCTGGGGAGTTGTGGAAGGCAAAACAACTTAAAGAGTATCGCAGAGCAAATGGGTTATGTTATGGGTGTGGAGATAAGTATGTTCCAGGACATGCCTGTAAACCCATAGCTGCACCTGCAGCTCAGTTGAAAGCAGCAGAGTTAGTAGATCCTCATGAAACTATTTCAGATGCTGTGCTGGATACCTTGGTGGACAACTACCAGGAAGAGTGTGCCACCATCTCTGACACAGCTCTTTCTGGAGCATCCCATCCCAAAACCATTCAGCTAAGAGCTCTGATTAGAAATCAGGTTGTGTTAATACTTCTGGATTCAGGGAGCACTCATACATTTGTGGACCAAGCATTGCTGGACAGAGTTTCAGTACCTGCCCAGACAATGAAGAAACCCATGCAAGTGAAAGTAGCAAATGGAGGACTGGTGGATTGCACCAAATTTGCACCTGAACTGACCTGGTGGATTCAGGGGCATAGTTTCTCCAGTGCCATGCAAGTTCTTCCACTAGGAGGGTATGATATTATCCTAGGAATGGACTGGCTGGAGAAATGGGGTGTGATGCAGTGCCACTGGGCTGAGAAGTGGATTCAGTTTGAATATCAACAGAAAATTGTCAGATTGCAAGGAGTTCTGCCTACTAAAACAGAACCAATTAAGGAAGTTTCTATGGAACAACTTAAGAAGTGGGAAAAAGGAAATGACATATGGGCAACAACTATGTTGCATCATATTGTTGTCAGTCCTCGTTCTGAAATACCTGAAGAAGTTTAGCAAGTGCTCCAAGCAAACAAAGATGTTTTTAATGATCCTAAAACCCTACCCCCACAGAGAGAATTTGATCATGAGATACATCTGGTACCTGGAGCAGTTCCTATTAACTGCAGGCCTTACAGGTACTCACCACAGCAAAAGGATGAAATTGAACGACAAGTGTCTGAAATGCTACAGTCAGGGCTTATTACCCCCAGTTTAAGTCCTTTTGCTTCTCCTGTCCTACTGGTCAAGAAGAAGGATGGCACCTGGAGGTTTTGTGTGGGCTATAGAAGGTTGAATGAGGTCACAATTAAGAACAAATTTCCACTGCCTGTAATTGATGAGCTGTTGGATGAGTTAGGAGGAGCTAAATGGTTTTCTAAGCTAGATCTCAAGTCAGGATATCACCAAATTCGTATGGCCGAAGCAGATGAGTTCAAAACAGCATTTAAAACTCACAATGGAAAGTACCAATTCAAGGTAGTGCCCTTTGGCCTCTCCACAGCGCCAGCCACATTTTAGTGCTTTATGAACTACATATTCATAGGCTCTATCAGAAAGTTTGTGTTAATTTTCATGGATGACATATTGGTTTTTAGTGGCACTTTAGAGGAGCACATAGTTCATTTACAATCAGTATTTGATACATTGAAAGCAAACAATTTAGTTGTGAAGGAAAGCAAGTGTTCTTTTGCACAGCAGTCTATGGAGTATCTTGGTCACATTATTTCTGACAAATGAGTAAGTATTGATCCTGCTAAAACTGCTGCAATGTTAGATTGGCCAACTCCCACCAATGTCACTGAACTGAGGGGTTTCCTAGGTCTCACTGGCTACTATAGAAAGTTTGTTCAAAACTATGGTCTGTTGGCTAAGCCTCTCACAGCATTACTGAAGAAACAATCCTTTCAGTGGACAACAGCCGCTGACACTGCATTTCAATCACTCAAACAAGCTATGGCCACAACACCTGTATTAGCACTACCATATTTCAACAAGACTTTCACCATTGAGACAGATGCTTGCAATACTGGCATCGGTGCAGTGCTCACACAGTCAGGCCATGCTGTAGCTTACTACGGTAAGGCTCTTGGAGTGAACAGTCAAAAAGTGTCCATATATGAAAAAGAATTTCTGGCTATAATGATGGCCATTGACAGGTGGAGATCCTAATTGTCCAGAGCTCCATTTGTGATCAAGACTGACCACCAGAGCTTATGCCACCTAGGAGATCAAAACTTAACTTCTGATCTACAAAGAAAGGCTATGACAAAGCTGGTGGGACTGGATTTCTCTATCCAATACAAAAGAGGAGTTGAAAATACAGCTGCAGATGCTTTGTCCAGAGTGGCACATTTATTTCCAGTTCAAGCACTGTCTACCAGTAAACCTGTGTGGATACAGGAAGTGTTATATTCTTATACTATGGACCCTGCTGCTTAGACAATGCTCACCAAATTAGCTCTGGACAGTCAGGCTTGTCCAGGGTTTCAGCTTCAGGAAGGCCTCATTAAACAGGAGGGGAAAGTGTGGGTGGGAGCCAACTCTAGGTTGCAAACCAAACTGATTCAGGCCTTCCACTCCTCTCCCATAGGAGGACACTCAGGTATATTAGCCACTTATCACAAAGTGAAGCAGTTATTCAACTGGACTGGTCTCAAGAAAGATGTGGAGAACTTTGTGAAACAATGCAATGTGTGTCAGCAAGCAAAGCATGAACACTTCAAAGTACCAGGCCTGCTGCAACAACTACCTGTTCCAGATGGTCCTTGGCAAGCAATCAGCATGGATTTCATTGAAGGTTTACCCAAATCAGAAGGCTACAATGCTATTCTGGTGGTTGTGGACCGTTTCACCAAGGTGAGCCACTTCCTTCCTCTGAAACATCCTTTCACAGCAGCATCAGTAGCAAAAGTGATCCTCAACATTGGGATCAAGTTGCATGGACTGCCTCTATTCATAGTTTCAGATAGGGACAAGATATTCACCAGCTCATTTTGGAAGGAACTTTTTAGAGTTTGGGGCACTGAGCTGCAAATGAGCACAACATACCATCCTCAAACAGATGGGCAAACAGAAATGGTTAACCAGTGCCTAGAAATGTATCTATGGTGTGTTGTTCATGCCTCTCCAGCTAAGTGCATTTCTTGGTTACCTCAAGCAGAATTCTGGTACAATACCACTTACCATTCTGCTCTGGGATGCACTCCTTATAAGGCCTTATATGGGTATGAGCCATATGTGGGACAAGTGTATAGTCAAACTCAGTCTCACAACACTGAAGTACAGCAGTGGTTGTCCATACATACTGAACACACAACATCAATCAAAGAACAGCTAGCTAGAGCTCAAAGCAAATACAAAGAGTTTGTAGATCGCAAATGAACTGACAGATAGTTCATCGAGGGTGAGATGGTCTATCTAAAACTTCAACCCTCTGCACAGTTGTCGGTGTCAAAACCGGCGGATCTCGAGTAGGGGGTCCCGAACTGTGCGTCTAGGCGGATGGTAACAGGAGACAAGGGACACAATGTTTTTACCCAGGTTCGGGCCCTCTAGATGGAGGTAAAACCCTACTCCTGCTTGATTAATATTGATGATATGGGTAGTACAAGAGTAGATCTACCACGAGATCAGAGAGGCTAAACCCTAGAAGTTAGCCTATGGTATGATTGTTGTTCGTCCTACGGACTAAAACCCTCCGGTTTATATAGACTCCGGAGAGGGCTAGGGTTACACAGAGTCGGTTACAATGGGAGGAGATCTACATATCCGTATCGCCAAGCTTGCCTTCCACGCCAAGGAAAGTCCCATCCGGACACGGGACGAAGTCTTCAATCTTGTATCTTCATAGTCCAGGAGTCCGACCAAAGGTTATAGTCCGGTCATCCGGACACCCCCTAATCCAGGACTCCCTCAATAGCCCCTGAACCAGGCTTCAATGATGACGAGGCCGGCATGCAGATTGTCTTCGGCATTGCAAGGCGGGTTCCTCCTCCGAATACTTCATCAAAGATTTTGAACACAAGGATAGTGTCCGGCTCTGCAAAACAAGTTCCACATACCACCATAGAGAGAATAATATTTGCACAATTCCAATCTGCTGACGTATCCCGCAGCATGACATCACGCCACGGCCAAACCTTCATTTGCTGTCCCACCTCAGCACGTTTAGCGAGGCGGTTTCCTTGGCACGTCTTGTCAAAGCAGAGATCGTGTCCCCTTATTCCGGGATTCTCATCAATACAAGCGTGGGTAACCCAACCGTGCCATTGGCATGTCTCCTTAATCAAAAGCGAGTCCGAAACGGTCACGGGGAGGGCTCTTGGTATTCAACCTCTTTATAAAGAGACCAAGGCTCGACTCCTTTCTTTCAATCTCAATCAAATCCGCCTCTCACCTTGAGTTCCAACACCCAAAGCTCCAGATTCAGGCGCTTCGGACCTCTGATGATGTCCGGCTCTGACCTTCAAGGCCGGTGGATGCCTTCCTCCGTTACGGAAGAAGACGTGTTAAATCTAAGAGATGCCAGGTATCTAACCGACAAAATCTCTAATAGGCTGCCTACTCAAGGGTAGGTTATTCCCACTCCGAAGCCTGGTGAGAGCGTGGTGTTCGCGTCTCACTTCCTTCGGGGGCTAGGCTTCCCGACGGACCCCTTCGTGAGGGGGCTCATGTTTTATTACGGGCTGGAATTTCACGATTTAACTCCGGAGTCCATCCTCCATGTCTCATTGTTCATTGTCGTGTGCGAGGTCTTCCTCCATATTACTCCTCACTTTGGATTGTGGCTTAAGACCTTCAAAGTAGAGCCGAAGATGATCAAGGGGCAGCATGCAGAGTGCGGAGGTGCTCTTATAAGCAAGAATGCCGACGCTCCATGGCCCGAGGGCTCTTTTCAAGAGGAGTTCAGCTTATGGCAACGAGAGTGGTTTTATATCACAGCCCCCAGGGGCACCAAATGGGTGGCGCCACCTGCCTTTCGCTCGGGTCCCCCACCACAGCTAGCGTCATGGGTCAATAAAGGGCTTAACTGGGGGCCGTCCAAGGACGTGCCCTTGTTGCAGGGCCGCGTTCGAGATCTCCTAGAAAGAGATATCAATCTGGCCGTAGTGATGCAGGTTATGTTGATTTGCCGCATACTGCCCTGCAAATGTTGCCTCCTCTGGCTGTGGGAGTTTAATCCAGAAGGACCGTGAGCCCTCCAACATTTTATGGGCGCGACGCCCATGGAGATGTACAAATTGTTCTTCGAATCACAAGCAATGTGTCCGGACTCGTCCGAAGATGCAGGTCTGAGCTACAATCGCCCAGATACTCAAGTAAGTAGCGCTGTACCCGGACACGCTATCCGCATATTTAGCATAAAATTGCCCTTTAAAAGAGTTGTCCCTTCAACAAGAGTGGATAGCAAAAGCAAAGGTAATCAGGTGTCCGTCCCCCCTCCCTGAGACTACGCCGGATCCCGTGTTAACCAGGATGCTGGAGGTTGCGCCTTTGGAAGAAAGCGGAGAGGGGAACAAGGGAGCTACCGCCTCCACGAAGGAGGCTGTCAGGAAAGGAGGAATCGAGAATTCCTCTAACCAGGGGAAGAAGAGGACTGCCTCTGAAGACCCGGAGGCCATGGCCTCAAAGCGGGGGAAGAAATCTTCGTCAGAGGGTCCGGCGCCGGGAGGTGCCTCGGTCGCATTGCGCCCCCAAGGGGATCAGCTCTCCACTGAGCCGTAAGTAAAGAGGGGGGTTTTAAAATAAGAGACATCCTGTTCTATTTCTGAGGAAGATAACCGAAATTTTACCTTGTAGTTCGGATCTCAGCCCTTCTCGGCAGAGCTCATCTTCAGGGGATCTTCGTCCGAAGATGATGGAGAGCGGAACGCCTCCCCCTGCCGTACCGCCTTGCGAGGCGAGCGACCCTGAGGTGTCGTCACGGAGGGTTTCTTCGAATCTGGAAGGGCCAGAAGGTAGTTGTATGGCCCCCCAAGGCCCTCCGTGTCCGGCCTTCGAAAAAGGGCATCGGACGAGTCCGGCACTGTCTGGTGCACGGTCAGAGGAGCTGAAGGATCTGCTCGGGCGAGCGTCTATCTCAGAAGAACACAGTGCGTTGATGGATATGGTGATTATAAGGATTTCATCCGTGGAGAGCGGGTTGTACGAGGTCGTCAGGAGTTTACTGACAGGCTTTGAGGTACGTGAAATGATGTCCCTTTTGACAGATCTGCATATATAAGATGTGCCCTGTATAGATAGTAGCCCCTGAGACTCTATGCGTTGTCAAAAATGACGGCGCGCCGAGGATCATAATCCCAGGTATAATATGTCGCCTTTCCTATGTAGGTGGCGAAGTGTCCGATGGCTAGCCGGACTGATGAATTTGCCGAGCTAAAGCGGCAACTTGACGTGGCAGATGCCGACATCGCGCTTGTCAACAAGCGGCTGGACAAGACACAAGGTATGTAATTTCTCCAAAGACACCTAGTAAGAGGATCTTGATGCCCGTACCTTACAACATGTGTGCCTGATGCAGATGGTGCCGCTGCCATGGAGAACCTTCGGGCGGAACTTGCCCGAGCCAAGGAGCAGGCCAGGAAAAGCGATGTGGCTGCCTTAAAAGCGGCTGAAGAGCTGAAAGCCGAACAGGCTGCTCACTACCAAAGCAAGAAGGAAATGGCCGAGATGGCTGTAAAGTTAAAGAATGCTGCCGACCGCTGCAAGCTTCTTGAAAAAGAAGATCAGGTGGCACAGAAGGACCTAAAGAAGGCCACTACCGAGGCCAAGGATACTCGCTCTGCGATGAGAGCTATGAAGGAGGAGCTACGTCAGGCCGGAGATATCACGGCTGGAAAGCCCTTTATGCTGCAGATGAAGTTCGGGGATACTAAATATGCTCCTTGGACCGGCATTGGAGTGCGGCGAACACTTATCTGTACTTGGCGGCGAGTGCCGCGGAAGCGGCCGAACACTTCCGCGATCAAAAGGACCACGAAGTGGACAAGCTTTTTTGGTCGTAGTTCCACAATCCAGAGCGCCCACTTCCATTAACCGATCGATTGGCCGCATGGGCGGAGCTGAATAGGTTATCCGGACTCGCCATGAAGTATGTCGTGAGACATCTGTGGCCGAAAAGGCCCGAGCCGAAGAGTTATTTTAGCTTGGTGCAGCAGTTCCTCGGTGCGGTGCCGCATATTAATGCGATGAAGAGGTCAGCATGCATAAAGGGTGCGCAGATGGCTCTTGCCCGTGTCAAGACATACTGAGCGGAGATGAAGGCCATTGCTGTTGTATCCCAAGATTCGGATGAGAGCCGAGTACCTGCCGAGCACTATTTTCAGGAAGTTCTGCAGGGCGCTCATTTAATAGAGACGCAGTGCTCGAAGGATGTTATGTTCGAGTAACATGTATTATTGTAAACCAATGTTTCGATGGAATATAAGAGCTTTTTATACTTGTGCCTTCAAGAATTAGAATACCTCTTGTGCGACCGTTAATGTATATGTGTATATAACCTGAAAGATGGCAGTCTTCGGCATCAGCCCCCATGCATATAATGCAGGGGTGTTCGCAGAAGGCGCATTTTCACACTTGATCCAACGTCTTGGTCCTATTAAGGAGGTGATAGGGCAGCGAACTAGGCAACCGGACTATAATGCTTTATCACTTTCACTTAGCCATAGGAGTTTGACAGTGGGGCTACTATATAGCCCCTGGGGGCACCGCGCTGACCCGAATGCTGGGCGCGTGTGTGCCTGACCGGGAAACGGCTCTTCGTTAATGCGGAGGAATCCTAAAGATTCCGGCGGGTCATCAAGTGGTTGACCAGTCTCACGCTATATCATGACTGTCAGTTTTCAGCTTTCTCTACTGAGCTGCTCGCCTGGCCGAACCGGGGCACAATCGCAGTAGTTCTCCTGGTGCCGCCTTAGCCGATAGAGCGGAACGTAAGGCAGCAAAACACAGGAGTCGGGCAAACCCAACATTTGACCAAAGACATGATTCGGAGCTGATGCATATAACACCAAACTCGCGACGCCGAACACTCCCTAAGGTATTCGGTCTTTATGAAAACGGGTCGAACAACGCCCTTGGTAAGAAACCCCTGGTGTCCAGGTACGCGCAAGATTCTGACGTGGCCACATGCCAAGACGCCAGCCTCCTCCTTGGTTATAACAAGAAACCGGGGGATGTGTATCAACAAGAGACAGTGAGAAAGGTTTACGCAGGGTCTTAATCTGAAAAGAATCCTTGGAACGGGTCCCTACTGCACGTCTGTGCCTGTGTCTCCGTTGTGCCGTATCCTGGACGGGTGTAGCACGGTGTTCATCTGTAAAAGAGAGGAACTTAGTTGAAAACGATCGTGCAAAAATCTATGTTATATTAAATAAACAAAGTATAATTTAGAAAATGGGTAGAATTGAGCTTTATTGTCTCTTGTTGTACATGCGCGGAGCCCCTTGTACGGGGGTATGCGGCTAGTAAGCCCTTGTATGTTTACGCCGGACTCATCTAGCCATGTCCGGGGTCTGAACGACCTGTTTAGGTGCTTTGATTAGTGAAGCCAGGTTAGTTTGTGGCCGTCAAGGCAGCCGCACAGTCTTCCGCGCTCGAGGTTGATATTTCCCATTAATGAGATGGTGCCTCGCGGACCGAGCATTTTAAGCGTAAGGGATGCATAATGCGGTATTGCGTTAAAGCGGGCGAAAGCTTCGCGTCCCAGTAGTGCTTGATAGCTACTTGTAAATGGGGCGATGTGGAAGGTTAGCTTTTCGCGGCGGAAGTTGTCGGGGGAGCCGAACATAACTTCTAACAGGAGAGAACCCATACAATGGGTATCTGGGCCTGGTGTTACCCCTTGAAAGGAAGTGTTGCCATGGTGAATTTTTGTTGGGTTTATCCCCATTTTGCAAATTGTGTCCTGATATAGCAGGTTTAGACCACTGCCGCCGTCCATTAGGACTTGTGTAAAGTGTAGTCCGTCAATTATCGGATCAAATACCAGGGCAGTCCAACCTGCATTCTGGATACTTCTAGAGTAATCCTGATGGTCGAAGGTGATTGGTTTTAACAACCAGTGGCGGGACTCCTCTGGGACAAGCCGTATGGCGCGTATCTCTATAGGCGCCACTCTGTTTTTCCCTTTTGTCACGTGAAGTGAGTTGACTGTTTTGACTTCTTGTGGGAACTTCTTTTGTTCTCCGGTGCTCTGCTTGTGGGGTTCGTCGTCGTCCTCGCTTGGTATGTCGAGCCCCTTGTGTTTGGTGTTGAGTTTGCCGGATTGCTTGAAGACCCAACAATCTCTGTGGGTATGGTTTGCAGGCTTCTCGGGAGTACTATGGATTTGGCATATTTTGTCCAAGATTTTGTTTAGGTTAGATAGCTCGTCCCTGTTATCCTTGAGGGGCAGCTTTTTCTGATTCTGCCGAGAGATTTTGAATCCGGCGTTGACTGTCGTGCTCTTCGGGCTGTTTCCCTTGGTCCGGCGCTGGTCCTTGCTACGTCGGGGTTTCCCATTTCCATCGCTAACTTCGGATGTACTTGGGTCGCTGGTACCGCTTCTTGCCAACCAGCTATCCTCTCCTGCGCAAAAGCGGGTCATGAGCCTTGTTAATGCAGCCATCGTTCATGGCTTTTCTTGGCCGAGGTGTCTGGCGAGCCATTCGTCTCGAACGCTGTGTTTGAAAGCTGCTAAGGCTTCGGCGTCCGGACAGTCGACTATCTGGTTTTTTAGTAAGAAATCTGTTCCAGAGTTTCTGGGCTGACTCTCCGGGTTGTTGAGTTATATGACTTAGATCGTCTGCATCCGGAGGTCGGACATAGGTCCCTTGAAAATTTGCCCCAAAAGCATCCTCGAGCTCTTCCCAACTTCCTATGGTGTTTTCAGGAAGGCTTTTAAGCCAATGCCGGGCTGGCCCTTTGAGCTTGAGGGGTAAGTATTTTATGGCGTGGAGGTCATCTCCTCTAGCCATGTGTATGTGGAGGATATAATCCTCAATCCAGACTCCAGGGTCTGTTGTTCCGTCGTATGCCTCTATGTTTACGGGCTTGAATCCCACTGGAAATTCATGGTCTAGCACCTCATCGGTGAAACATAGGGGGTGTGCGGCACCCCTATATTTGGGTGTGCCGTGATGTTCGGATACTTGTTGCATTGCATTGCTTACTAGAGCTTGCTTTCTTGGCCCGTAGATAGATCTGGCTGGGCCATTTTTTTGATGCGAATCCTTGCGCGTATCGCGCGCCGGCTTGAGTGCGGCGCCCTTTGCTGCTCTATGTTGGCCATGTGGTTGTTTATCCGACCAGGTGTCTTCCTTATTTTTTGATTGCGAGGGCTCTAGGGCCTCCTCATCGAATTCCGGCAGTAATTTTCGCTTCGGATAGCTCTTTGTGTGGCGACTGCCGCCGTATTTGTCTGCGGTGTTGAGTACTTTGCCCCATCTAATTCTGAGTGCATCTTCCGCTGTTTTGAGCTTCCGCTTCTGCTTTTTCAGGCTACGCGCAGTGGCGACGAGCCTTTTGTGGAGGTTCTTCTGCTCCAGCAACTTGTCCGATGTGAGGTCGTCCGGACTATTATCTTCACCGGGGACGGGTTGTTGTTTACCCGAGTTGTCCTGTTCGGACGGTTGCTCGATGGCATGTTCGTCGTCCGCTAGTTCGCCCTGCTCTGTGGATGGGTCTCTGTCGAGGTGGGGTTTGGCACGGCGCTTACGCCACCGCTTTGATTGCTTTTCGAGGGAACAATCCCTCATTGCGTCCCTTTGTTCCTCATCGTCGTTTCTTTTAGGTGTGTCCACCATGTATACATCGTGAGATGAGGTGGTTGTCCAGTGCCCTATAGGCGCTGATTCCTGTTTGTCTCCTGCATCGTCGTCCATACCGTCGATGTCTTCGGAGTCGAAGTCGAGCATGTCGGTTAAATCATCGACAGTGGCTACGAAGTGGGTGGTGGGTGGGTTCTGAATTTCTTCGTCATCCGCATCCCATCCTCGCTGACCATAGTCCGGCCAGGGCTCTCCTGATAAAGAGAGAGACTTTAGTGAATTCAGAATGTCGCCGACGAGCGAGTGCTGAAAGATGTCTGCGGCGGCGAACTCCATGATCGGCGCCCAATCAGGTTCGATCGGTAGGGGCACGGAAGGTTTGGAGTTCGGAAAGGAGTCCAGCACCTTGGAGTCACGAGCTTCGCAAAGAACGAGACTGGTGTTCGGCTCGATCGCCGTAGAGATTGCAGCCCCCAAGGCGGTGTCCAGCCACCCGTCCTCGATTGGCGCAGTCGGCTCCGAGCTAAGGGTCGAAGCGGACACTAGGGCGGCCTCCCGAGCACTGTTCGGCGGCAGAGCTAGATCATGCCCATCGTGACAGTGCGGCGCGCTCGGCTGCGGCTCGAACCCGTCGAAGATCAAGTCTCCGCGGACGTCAGCCGTGTAGTTCAAACTTCTAAACCTGACCTGATGGTCAGGGGCGTAGCTTTCGATCTGCTCCAGATGGCCAAGCGAATTGGCCCGCAGTGCAAAGCCGCCGAATACAAAGATCTGTCTAGGGAGAAAAGTCTCACCCTGAACCGCATCGTTGTTGATGATCGGGGGAGCCATCGGGCCTAAAGGTGACGACACAGAGGAACTCTCAATGAAAGCGCCAAGGTCGGTGTCAAAACCGGCGGATCTCGGGTAGGGGGTCCCGAACTGTGCGTCTAGGCGGATGGTAACAGGAGACAAGGGACACGATGTTTTTACCCAGGTTCAGGCCCTCTCGATGGAGGTAAAGCCCTACTCCTGCTTGATTAATATTGATGATATGGGTAGTACAAGAGTAGATCTACCACGAGATCAGAGAGGCTAAACCCTAGAAGCTAGCCTATGGTATGATTGTTGTTCGTCCTACGGACTAAAACCCTCCGGTTTATGTAGACACCGGAGAGGGCTAGGGTTACACAGAGTCGGTTACAATGGGAGGAGATCTATATATCCGTATCGCCAAGCTTGTCTTCCACGCCAAGGAAAGTCCCATCCGAACATGGGACGAAGTCTTCAATCTTGTATCTTCATAGTCTAGGAGTCCGGCCAAAGGTTATAGTCCAGTCATCCGGACACCCCCTAATCCAGGACTCCCTCAACAGTCTTCAGTGGTCAATCGCCCCTGACCGAAACTGGCCATGAAGTATTTTGGCCCCTTCAAAATTCTCTCCAAGATTGGTCAAGCAGCATACAGACTGGAGCTGCCGCGTGGGAGCCTCGTGCATCAGGTTTTCCACGTCTCTCAGCTGAAAGAACATATTCCTGATCACATGCCAGTGTTCACTACCATGCCAGCACCGCTCGATTTGTTTGATCCGGAGTTACATCCTGGGGAAATTTTGGACCGTGGCTGGTCAAGAAAGGTAATGCAGCGCACCTTCAGGTGTTGATCAAATGGACCAAGTTTCCAGCAGCAGATGCTACATGGGAGGATTACCAAGTGCTCAGTTCCAGGTATCTGAATGCACCAGCATGGGGACACGCTGGCTCTCCAGGGGAGGGTACTGTCAGTACCAAGGCACTGACGACAGTCACGAACGGCGGCTAGCAGAAGATAGGAGAAGAGAGTGGGTAATTCAAAGTGGCGAGTGGGCCTCGAGTGTGTGTAGGCGTTGAGTCATGGGCCGGCCCGACTTGTAATCGAACCATGCATATATAAGCAACGGTTGACTTCTGTACGAAGGCACCGATGAATTGAAATAAAATTCTAAACCTTATCCCCTTGGTGCCTTCTCCTAACTTCCGATCCCCTCTTCCCGATCCAGATCCTCTCCTCCGTCGTCGATCGCTACTCCGGCGAGTCTGGCCGCCTCTAGGGTGTGACAACTAGGAGGGATTGGAGATCGAATCCAGGCCTCAAAACTTCAGATCTGAGAGGGGGTGGGGGGGATCCGAAGGAGGCGCCGACGCCGCTCTTCTCTACAGAGAGCAACTTCCTCAAAGGGGGAAGAACTGCCTGCGAGGGGCTGGCCGGATGCGGCTTAAGTCAAAGCGCAGCGCCCAAGCGATAGGCGTTGCACTATACACAGTGTGGCGCCCTAGCCTTAGGCGCTGCACTGCTGTCTGTGGGGCCACAAAAGGACCGCGGCTGCTACGCTGGCTGGATATGCGACGCCTAAGGGAAGGGCGCTGCACTGTAGGGTGCGGTGCCGCACTGTCGGGCCCCACACGAATGGGTCAGGAGAGTGAATTTTTTTCGAGAGCATGTCAGTTTGTGATTTGATTTCGCCCTCAGATCAAATATGTGATTTCTGCCACGACCGACGCAGACCCTGTTCGGAATTTGCGGCAAATTTGACCATTTTGACCTATGGACGAAATGAATTCACGGAATGAACTGACCGTGAAACTATTTCACAGCCCTAACCTTTTTGTGTAGCACCCACCACGACGGCGCCACACCCTACTGTGCAGCGCCTAGCGACGGGGCGTTGCACACCAGTCCATCGTGGCAGCCCCTGGGCCCGCACCCAGCAGTGCAATGCCTCCGCGCTAGGCGCCACACATGTAATGTGCAGCGCCTAGAGCTCGGGCGCCACACTTGTAAAGTGCAGCGCCTAGCGCTTAGGCGCTGCACTGTGACTTATCCAGCCACTCGGCTGCCCCCCCTCCCCCACCCCCACACCACACACTCTCCCACTCTCCTCCTCGAGCTTTGCCCCCTCTCCCACTCTCTCCCCCTCTCAAATCCTCTCCCAAATCTTGCAAATTTGAAGAATTTGTCCGTGGATTTCGAAGTCAAACCCTCCCTCAAGGTAATATTCTCCATTCCCCTTGTTTTGATCCAAGTAAAGTTCCCATTGCTCATTTGTTGCTTGTTTGGGGAAACCCTAGTTTTGTTTGGATCTAGAGATTTGCATGGAAATGTGAGATGTTTGTTTGCCAATTTCTATGGTTAGGCTTTGTTAGTATGCTAGGGTTATTCTTATGGGTGTTCTTATGTTGGTGCTAGGGTTAGGTTTAGGGCTAGGGTTATGGTTATGGTTATGGTTATGGTTATGGTTATGGTTATGGTTATGGTTAGGGTTAGGGTTAGAGTTGTTGTTTGATATATATATTAGGGTTTCTATTCCGTGTTAATCCTTGTATTAGTACTCATGGAAGCAATGTTACCTTGTGTTATTGGAATGCTTATAGGGATGGGAAGAACATGTGTGTTTGTTCATCATGGGGACAAGGACGCCTTTTTGAAAGGCAATGTAGAACCGGACCCGGATGAGGTTGACATGGTGTTTGATAGTAGTCCTAGCTATGCGGAGCTCTTGCAACAAGTTAGGGAAGATTTGAATTGGACGGACCCTAGTGATATCATACAGTTGGAGGGAAGGCATAATGTTGGTTTTGGAATGCACATCCGTTGGAAGACAATGCGTGTCAACTCGGAGCAACGTTGGGTTGCATACAAGGAGACGGTGGCCGAATCACTAGACAATGCTCTTGAGTTATTTGCAAGGAAGAAGGTTGATTCAAGTTTGCATTTGGACTTGAACCGGAACCCCTCCCCTTTGGTTGCTAGTAGCCCCACACCCTTGAAGCGAGATGAAATTGTTGAACCTCTTTTGACCCAAGAAGTGAGGCCAACATTGAGCCCGTTTACAAACAACCAAGATGAAGCTGTGCAAGAGGACAATGATGAGTATGCGGACGATGACAATGAAGTTGATCTCCATGACAACAATGTGGGTGATCTCGACAAATACCACTTGCAAGAGACAATGGACCCTTCCATCCCTTTTTCCCGTGCATATGCATCGGACTCGGATGACGATGGTCCCGATGAACAAGTTGATGCGGAGGGGTTCACGGTGAAGGAGGCCGAAGCTTTCGAGAAGGTATTTGGTCGGGATCATCGGACTACATTGTTCAAGGATGTTAGTCTCGCGGATGAAGCCGTGGTAGATGGTGGCCAATGTGTACCTCTTGGGGTTAGTCCAAGCTCTTATCGTGATTTGGGAGACGACAAGAACCGCATTGCTAAAGGTTCTAAGTTTGACACCTTCTTGGAATTGAAGATGTGGCTCGACAACTACTCGGTTACGCATTATCGTCCACATAAGGTGGTGCACTCGGACGTCAAAGTGCGCTACACGGTTGCATGTGCATGTGAAGATGAAATATGTCCATGGATTGTGCGTGCAAGACCATGGAAAGGAGGTCCCACTTGGCACGTAGTGAGTTGTGTGCGAACTCACATGTGCCAAGGCAAAAGGGTGGATGGCAAGATTGTGTCCCAAAACCACAAACAACTCACGTCCGAGTTCATCGCTTACAGGCTCTCCAACTCAATATCCACACTTCCAACAATGAGGGACCATCCGTCATCTCATTTAACACATCCCACTTGTAAGCCCAAGTGGGGAGCCGTAGTGGGTCGTCTTTCTCGTCCCAATCCTCCAACTTCACGGTCTTCGGTCGTCCAACCGGCAAACGCTCCCAGCTCCATATGGAAAGTGCGAGCAAACAACCACCAATACCTCCAGATAGCCTACAACAGGCTTCGTCCAACTGCACATAAAAGAGAACATGGTTGAATTAACAGCAAGATCGCATTCATAATGTACCAATGAATTGAAACAGAAACAACTTCATACCTGTCTATACAAGTAAGCCAGTGTCGCCGAACCCCAACTCCATTTGCTATCGAAGACGGTCAACACCTTGAGCCACATCCATGGAGCATTCTTGCCTGTTCCATCAGCAAACATACTCCTGGATATCACGTACCACATGTAGACATGAGCATATGTCTTCACTGTGTCCTCATTAGCATCCTCAGGGCAATTACTGAAGTTCGATACAATCCACGTGAAAGTAGCACCGGCTGCGACTCTTTCCTTCTTCTTGCCTTCTACTTCTGGTTCCCGCGGCTCCGGAGGAACCATACCGATAAGGGCAAGCATTTGCTCGCGCCACCCATCAGAATCGGTGCTCATACATAGAGGTTTCCCATCGATAGGAAGACCGGTGATCATAGCTATATCCTGGAGCGTCAAGGTCATCTCCCCGGTCCGAAGATGGAAAGTGTGTGTCTCCGGCCTCCAATGATCAATAAGCGCGGTGAGTGCTGGAGCATTGTTGGGTGGCGTCGACCTGCTGACCAACTGAATGAAAGGGAGAAGTCCTGTCTCCCTAACATACGGCGTGTACCGCTCATCATAGCGCATCCACCCAAGGTTGACCCCGTGAGCCCGAAGCTTCAGAGGTGCAAGCTCCTACAAGCAAACAAACAAATCATTACATATGGGGGGGTATGTGTTTGAAAAAAAAACACGAAATTCATAACACTGGCAACTTTCATTATTACCTGTTGCTTCACCGACATAGCGTACGACCGGTGTTGTAGATCCCAATGATCATTGAGAAGCCAAACCATCCTAGCAATTTGCAAGAAAGCTTTCTTGTCAACACGATTATCTTTTGAATACAAAAAAACTAAAGTAGGCCTACTAGATGCAACCATACCAATCTATGTATCCAACCATATCAAATCAAACATAACTAATAAAAAAGGGTTCCACAAATAACTAGGCCTACTTCATACAAATAACTTTTCCATAAACTATGCCTACTTCATAAAAATAACTCTTCCATAAACTAAATTAGGGTTCCACAAATCAAACAAACAAGGGTTCCCCAAATCAATCAAACAAATCAATACATGCAAAGTTCTAATATATGCAAGATTCAAATCTAATCTAATCAAACGAGGATTCCCCAAATCTTCAAAATATCATATTTTCTATGGATAGAAAAAAGGGGATCGGAAGAGAGTACCTTCTAGGATGGATTGGTGGAGAAATGCACGGACCAAATCGTCGGATCTGAAGGATTTGGGAGAGGGGATTGAGAGGGGGAGAGGAGGAACCCGCCGCGCCGCTGCTTCTGTTACTTCAAAACCGAACGAATGGGTGGGGTAGGGGAGGGGGAGCGGGCGGCTGGCGTCTAAGTCACCGTGCAGCGCCTAAGGGCTGGGCGCTGCACATTACATGTGTGGCGCCTAGCGCGGAGGCGTTGCACTGCTGGGTGCGGGCCCAGGGGCTGCCACGGTGGACTGGTGTGGAACGCCCCCTTGCTAGGCGCTGCACAGTAGGGTGTGGGCCGTCGTGGCGAGCGCTACACAAAAAGGTCAGGGCTGTGAAATAATTTCACGGTCAGTTCATTTCGTGAATTGATTTCGTCCACAGGTCAAAATGATCAAATTTGCCGGAATTTGCACCGACGTGTGTCGAGGTCCACCTGCGCGACGAGACGAACGGTCCCGATCGCCCGTCACGATCAGCTCCAATCCGGTGGATTCGGCGGGTGACTCCGGACGCGAGCTGCTCCTGACCGGGGAGTAAAAATATGGCCGCCCGTCGCATCTGAAGCACGAGCTAAAGAATAGTAGTACGCGCGAAATGCTTTGGTGGTTAATCTGGAAGTGCCGTGCAGAGCGCACAAAACAAAAGCAGGAATCGGACAAACCACCGACCCCGGGGACGAGACGGGCCGCGGCAGGTGACTGGTGACATGCCACCCACGCGCCAAAACCACACCCCTCTCCCGGAAGGAACCTCCTAGCAGTCCCAGTCTCCCCCCTCA
>NC_041391.1:585822655-585894317 GCF_002162155.2 Triticum dicoccoides | reverse complement strand
ACAGTCCCAGTCTTCCTTCAGCTATAACCGGTCACCACCAACTAGCACCGATTTCGATCAAAATATTGTGAACTTCCTATCCGGGTCAAGGTTGAGGCCCCTCTACGTTGCCGTCGGTGCACCCAGGCAGAACGGTTCAAAGGTAAAAACGAAAGAAACTGTGTCGTGGCAGTGAAGCACTGAAACAGCAGTATACGAGACTGAAGAGAGAGGGACGTCGCGACTGCCGGACTGTGTTACTGTGTAAAGCTTTGGCCGGTTCCGAGCCAGAGCTTTCGGTCGCCGGTGGGCGTCGGTTGGTCCGGACTCTGGACTGCACGTAACAATACGTTTCCTGCCGATGACACTGACGCCGACGCCTTCTCCCTTCGGAATGCGTGCCGTACGCACCATCGTCGAGCTCCCTTGTGGAGAAAGAGCTCTCTTCTCAGGCTGCTTATAGCGGGGAGTAACTTAGACTAGTAACATGCATATGTTAGTAGTCTATGTTACTACCTCTATAATTCATTGTATCATATATTTGTATTATAGGTGGTCTTATTTATTGTTATGCATGATACATAGTAACACCACATTTATTATGTTTCGGTATCTATCTATTATGTTACAATAACCATCTCTCTCTTTTTTAATTACCTGCCACATAAGCATGTTTGCGAGTCCAAAGGCACGATACTACTTATGTTACCCCACTATGGCTAGCCTCGTGCCTACCGCCGTCAAGTTCGAACCTACGAGGCGCGCTGCCCTGACGTGGTCCATGCACCCATACCATCTTTGCAGCAAGTTTTCAGTACCACGCGATCTCGGGATCAAGTGAAGTGAAGTCCACACCCACGCGTCGTCAGTGGTCATCATCAGTTCACGAGGCTGCCGATCGTTGATCAGGAAACGAATGGCGCGTGAAAAATCCAAAAATGCCCCGGCAGGTCGCTGAGGTGACAACGTACGTACTTAGTCAGTCCACTACCGAATTGACAGCTTAATCAGCACTGAGAAACGTGTGTTCCTTGCCCCCAGGCAGCTGCGCAACGTGCGCCCCGGAGTCCTATGCACGGCCCCTCCAATTTTTAGCCGCCCGGACCAAGGTTCCGTCGCTCGATCCGACGCGGATAACCGAAGCTCCAGCCGATCATTCCATGGCCGAAAACACCACTGCTCACTGAGATGTGCGAGGCAATGATTCCATCCACCATCCTCCATGTCGCCTGACCTGACTGACTGACTGACCCTGCCGGGAACTCCACCACCGCGGCCCGGCCCCAACCGATAACGCGCGAGTTAATACGCGTAACGCGCCTACCCCGTGACCCGGAACGCTCCTTGCTTCCGCGGCATAAAGCGCTCGCCTTTCCCATTCCCGTTCCCCCCCGTCGCAGGCACCTCCCCGCCCGCCCCAGCTCTGCTCAGATCTCGCCCGCCCCCGCGGCCCCGCCTCGCCGCCGAGATCGCCTAGGCTCGGCTCCCGCCCCGCTGGCCGCGATCCACGCTCGTCTCGGTTGGTGGCATTGCTCTGGCCTGGTCCATCCATCTCTTGTCCTCGCGCGTTGAGTGGCATCCGCGTCGGATTGGTCGACGACACGGCAGTGGCGCTGATCGAGGTCTTGATTGGTTGCTGGATTGGGTGGTGGCAGCGCGGTGGATGGGCTGCACGGGCTCCAGGCACGCGCTGCGGGGCGGCATCCGGAAGTCCTTCGGCCGGAGCCGCTCCGGCCCGGCGGCCGCCGGGGCGGCGCACCACACCGTCGCGCTCAAGTCCTCCACGCTGGGCTCACTCAGCCTCGACCGGGACGAGGAGATGATGAAGTGGCGCGCCGACAGCTTCGGCGGCGCCGCGAAGAGCAAGGCCACCACGCCGGCGCCGCCCCCGCAGCCGCAGCTGGCGAGGCAGCAGCGGCAGGTGATTGGCACGCCCACCAAGACGCCGGTCCGCGAGCCCGAGGTGATCAATGTGTGGGAGCTCATGGAGGGTCTCGACGACAACAAGAACGAGGAGCGCGATGCGGCCGAGGACGAGCGCCGGGAGCAGTCGCCGCCGGGATCGCCGGAGTTCGATCCGGAAGTCATTTCGGAGTTCCGCAAGGCGCTCGGCGAGGCTTCGCCCCCGCGGGACTACAAGGCCGACGGCGAGTGCGTCAAGAAGCGCGAAATCCAGAGGTTTCCGGGCATCGTGCGCGCGCGGGTCAGCGCGTTCCAGCAGAGGATCGACGCGAAGCTCGCCAAGTTGGCGCGCCCACCCACGCCCACGCCCACGTCCCCGCCTCCTTCTCCTTCTCCCCCTCCGCCACCGCAGCCGCAGCTGCCTCCCCCGCCGGACAGCCAGCGGAAGGTGGTGCTGTACCTCACCAGCCTGCGCGGCATCCGCAAGACGTTCGAGGACTGCTGGGCCACCAAGTCCATCCTCCACGGCTACGGCGTGCGCATCGACGAGCGCGACCTTTCGCTACACGGCGGGTTCAAGGACGAGCTCCACGCCTCTCTGGGCTCCGCGGGCAGGCTGCCCCAGGTGTTCGTGGACGGCGAGCACCTGGGCAGCGCCGAAGACGTCCGCCGCTTGCACGAGGCCGGGGAGCTGTCCAAGGCGCTGGAGGCCTGCGAGATGGCGCCGCCGAGCGTGGGCGGCAAGGGCGCGGCGCTGGAGGCGTGCTCCGGGTGCGGCGGCGTCCGGTTCGTGCCGTGCGAGGAATGCTCCGGCAGCTGCAAGGTGTTCCTGGAGGAGCTGGACAGCTTCCGGCGGTGTCCCGACTGCAACGAGAACGGGCTCGTCCGGTGCCCGCTCTGCTGCTTGTGACGGCGAGAGATTCCTAGTAGTGTGGTTTTGCTGCAGTTTCAGGTGAGCGGCGGCGGCCGCGGCGCGCCGGCGCCCTCTAAGTTCAGCTCAGATGGTCTGTACAGAGAAGTACATACACTTCTGTTACATTAGGACTGATCAAGTGACATTTTGTACTGTAATAGTAATTGATTTTGTGGAGCTTCTTTGTTTCCTTCTGGAATCGAATGTGTGAGAGAACATGACTGTAAAATATTTTGGACAAAATAGTTCTCGCTCGGAAGCGTGACTTAGTTGAGTGTCTGTCCGTGCTCGGAAACTACAGCCGTCTTCGAAAGCTGGAGGAGTGTACCCAAGTAGCGGCGTCTGTTCCAGCGTTTCTGAAACTGATCTCTGATCTGAGCGTTTCTGAAACTGATCTCTGGTCTGAGCGGTCCATATGACATACACCGCTATTGTGATAGTCTCGACATCCATGGAGGAGCACACCTTCCCGCCGATAATATCTGGCGCCCAGGTTTTGGGGTGAAGACGAGGGAGTTTGACCCTGGTTGCATCGTTTACAACTTTCCATATTGCAGTAATAGATGGACACGAGATGATCGCATGGAAGATAGACTCATCATTATTTCCACAGAAATTACATGCACCGATATGTTCAATATGTCGTCTCTTTAACACCCATGGTAGGAATGAACCCATGAAGTACCCTCCACCGGAAATGCTTCATCGTTGGGAGAATTTTGAGTTTCCAACAATGCCTCTACGTGATGTGATCCCAACCTCATGATGATGTCAGATCAATGTGAGGGCGTGCAACTGCATTATTCAATAGACAATGATAGGTTGAGCGCACTGCATACACACCATGTTTCTAGAAGGCCCATGCTAAGGTGTCACAGTCCAAACCACATAGAGGAATGAAGAGGATTGCATCAGCATCCGGAGGAAGAAAAGAGTTCCTTATGAGATGATCATCCCATGTTCCATCTTCCTGAACGAAGTGAGACACTAAAGTTACCTGAGTATTACCAGGTCTCCACATGGGGCGTAGTGAAGGATTAGAAGGGGTCCATTTATCTTCCCAAATATTGATCTATATGCTTGTTCCCACCCTTTTGATGAAGGCCCATTTGTATGACTATACGCCCACTAATAATCGCTCGCGAGGTTAGTGATGAGTGTCTTCCTTTCTTGGCTTGCATAAAATCGCAATGTGAGTAGTATTTTCCTTTTAATACCCTAGCAAATAATGAGTGGGGTTTCATCATTAAACGCCATCCTTGTTTCCCAAGCATCACCAGATTGAAGGTGGGAAGATCACCAAAGCCCATACCACCATGCAATTTGAAGCGAGTCATGTCTGGCCAATTTAACCAGTGCATTTTCCTCTTGTCTGGACACCCCCACCCAATAACAGCTGGATATCAACGAGGTAATTTTCTTGTACGTATTAAATTGGCATGCCTTGCACTACCGACTTGATAACCCAATTTTGGGGTTGTTACAACTGCGAGTAGCATCACAAAAATTGATACTTATGTCTAATCCAAGCTATGGCAAAAATATTGGCCATAATTAAATAAGAAAAATTGCCTTTTCCTATTTTAAGCCAATATTTCATTTTTTGCCACTTTCAAAAGGAACTACCATTTTTATAGCAGGGAAAATTCCCAAATGATTTGTGTAGCTTGTCCTTGCTATATCTTCACCAGTTCCATCCAAATCTCATGATCCCCAGTTCAAAAATTGGGCACATGACCCAATGCAAGTTTCTGCCTTGTCTGAAATTTTGCAAAGAAAGTGCTTGATTCCTAAAGCCATTTGAGCTGAAATTTTGCAGGATGATTAAATTGATAAATCACCTCTGGATACCAAAAATCAGCTCAATCCTTTCATCATATCTCCCTGTGCAATTTTCCAAAGTTTCTGACCAGATTGCAACTTTGTGAAGGAAGTACCTTCCTGGAGTGTCCAAATGGGATGAAACTTTACCAGCTTCTCATATATTCCAAATCATTAGTCTCCACCAATTTTCAGCCATTTCTATGTAGCAATTTTCCCCCAGCTCCCTCCTTTGGTTTTCTAGCCAGATGGGCACATTACACAGCACGCACCCTGTAGCCTTATCTTTGTGGCCTGATATTTTGGCACAATAGTCACCTTAGTAAGTGACCATCCTCACCCAAATCCCATGTCTAATGGAGCTTTGCACTGCCCAATATTTCTATCAAACAGTTGGCTGTTGGAAATTGTTTTTGCAAATTCTTCACACTCCAGAGCCTTCCAGGTTATTCTCGCCTCATATCTCTCCTATTTGAGCTCTTATCCACACTGTTGACATGTTTTGGCATGAAAGAAGTGGCTAGGACAAGCTTTGGTCGTGGTGTCCACGGGTGTAGCAGGCCAAATCGGTGGTAGCCACTGTTGGTATCGGCAGGGCTGCTATGGCCGGACCTGGTTCGTCCGAGCGTGTCCAACCACTTCCCCTCAATGTCCTCTTCCCCTTGGACTCCTCTTCCCCTCCGTTTTCTTCCTCGGTGTGTCGTTGTCGTCGCCGCACAGTACGTGCCCGTGAGCGCCGTCGTCTTCCACGTCGGTGTCCTTTTCCTCCTCGTGTCCCAGAGCGCTGCTCGTTTTCGTGACCCTCTGGACCTCATCTGCTCCCCCCTTGTCATCTTCCAGTGCCCCCCCTCCCCGTGACCTTTGTGGCCGGCAGAGCATTGGCCGTACTTGCAACAACGGAGCTATGTAGAGAGCTGAGGGGCCGTGCCCCCCCCAACCCAGATGAATATTTTTACCAGGCAGTAGTATTGTAGGCCCATCAAGCCATGCAAGCACACTTCAGGCACAGAGGGCAACCTGCTTCCGCCTCCACTGTTCGCATCTACGTACTCACCAAACCACGCCCGCCTCCATTCATGAACCAGCCAACATGTACATGTCGCCATGCCGCTACACTCGCTCGTCGAAGCGCACTAGCAGCTCTCCCTGATCTGTGCGCTCCGTCGTCGAACATCCCGGCGTTAAGGAGGGAGGAACAAGGCATGCCTCACGGCCTCAGCCCTTTGACCGCCGTCTCCTGCTCTTTGCCACTAGCCTCTCCGGTCCGGTGCTCGTCCACGTCGGCCGGCCGGCCGGCCAGCCGGCCACCAGTCGTCACCGTCCGCCCCTCCCAATACGAATTTGTAAGCCCTTTGTGCGGCTGCGCCCACCCATACGTTGTGTTGCCTATGTGCAAGTAGGACAATGAAATTAGGAGATTAGGGGCATCACTAAAATTTGGAATTTCTTGTTGTTTCCTGTATGAGTTTGATTAGTAATTTAGCAATTAGTATGCATATTCATCTGATCTAATTGGGGACTTCTTGTTTCTTGCGTAAAAAATTGCATTTGTTCTGCTGAGTAGACAGATCAAGTGACCTTGGTTAAGGGCAGCAGCGGCAAACCAGATTTGATCAATTAAAGACCTGGGAACACTAGGTGGAGTTCTCACATTGTTCGTATTCATAGTCATATGAAATTGTTTAATGCGGTGAATTTTGTTATCCAAAATATGGCTGCTGATAGATTAGTGCTGCCACCAATATGGATAAGTATAAATTTGCTTGAAGGCTACAAGTTCTAGCTTGTTGCGGTTGGTTAATTTTTTGTTTTGTCATTGCCCCCCCCATATATTCTTGTCAAGCTCCGCCACTGTGGACTTGCTCGGTGGAGCTCGGCTCGGGCCTCCCCTGCCCCAGCTATAAATAGCCCCCGCGACCCGTCCGAGCTCACCAGCCACCTCTCCTCTCATCTCTATGCCTCCCCAAGCTCCCCATTCCCTCCCGGGGTCGCTCCTCGACCACCACCGTCGATGTGGCCGCCGCCTCTGTCCATCCCAAATTCGGCGACCTCGTGCTTTCCCCCGCTGTTCTCCCACCACCAGAGCATTCCCCAGAGTTCGGTGAGCCCATCCAGTGCTCATCCCCTTCCTTTTCCCCACCAGAGCGCCTACTTCACCGGCGACCGAAGCCTTTGTCGGCGTTCTGGGAACGGGGGTACCCAGACTTGCCTGCCTGCGGCCTGCGACGTGGCTCAAGGAGTGGACCAGTACGGCCCATCTTCGTCAACACAAGCTCAAGACCCTCGCGAGGGGCCAAGCCTCGTGGGGTGGACGACAGGAAGCTTCCTCAGGCGCAGCCTCGTCAGGCTGGCTCGCGAGGAGGCGGAGAGATCAAGGCGGGGTACCTCACGAGGTGCCCATGATGCAAGCCATGACAACCGAAGCCAGGCGGGTGCCAGGCGGGCACCGGCCTGGGCAGAGTCCTTGTTTCCCCTTCGGTGCAAGGGGGGCAAGCACAAGCCAAAGCATCAGGCAAAGGTTACCATTTCGGTGCAACAAGACCAAGACCAGCAGAACGGTAGGATGGAGGTCATCGTGGAGCCCAGGAAGGCATCATCGTCAGAGCCTTTGGCAGGCGAGGACCAACTTTAGTCAGGATAAGTGTACTAGATGTTACTCTTCAAAATGGACGATTGTTGGCGCCCTTCCCACTCAATATTTGGGAAGAGGCCCAGGGCCTTGCTCTATAAATAGGGCTAGCCACAGTAGCATAGAGGCATCTGGAATCACCCCACCAAAGGGACAACACCACCACAAGAACATCCCTCGCGAGGTTGTTCTTCCCTTGTATTGTTCATCATCAGCCCCAGGGCAATCCACACACCACACACACTGGAGTAGGGTATTACACCATCATGGTGGCCTGAACCAGTATAAACCTTATGTCCCTTGTGTTGTTCTTCATGTAGCCTAGATCCTTTGCGAGGCGACGAGACGTGAGCCGGTAGGGGGAGTGATCTCCGTGCGCACCCAGAGTTCGAATCTTAAGGGTCTGCCGGAACCCAAAATCCGACATTTGGCGCGCTAGGTAGGGGTGCGCCGGAATCACGCCTTCCGCCGCCTGCGTTTCACCGTCCGTCGCGTCCATGTCTGACGCTCGTCGGGCCCGCGCCGAGCGCCGGGCTGCTCTCGCCACCCGCGTCACCCAGACGGCGCCGGTCGGCGGATGCCCCCGTCGTTCCCCGTCGCCTGCCGTTAATGCCGCCACCGGCCCGGCGGGGAACGAGCAGCAGGCCTCATCCCTGCATCCCTCGATGCAGCGAGAAGGCCGCACCGCCACCCCGTCGCTCACTCCAGCCGGTTCGTCGTCCCACGCCCGTCACGCCCCTGCAGACGCGCACGCCGCGTTGCTCCTGGCACGAGAGCTCCTGCACTACCGTCCCGTTGACGACCTCTATGATGAGTGGCTTGCCCGCATCACCGAGCTCGTCAGCGCCGCAGGGGGCTCCCCTGCACCATCCCTCTCGCTGCACCGCCCCCCGCCCTGCGCGGGCAACGCAGCTCCGGAGGCGCCTCAGTCGCCTCCCCCTCAAGAAGGCGCCCTGGCCCCAAGGCGCGCGGCCCCTGGGCAGGACCCGCTCCATCCAGCGCCCGCGCAGCAAGAGAAGAGGTGCCAAGAGATCCCTCGTCCTCAAGAAGCTGCCCGCGTGCTCCCTGCACCGGCACGTCATGACCGCGCTCCTGCTCCAGCGCGCCAAGACCCCGGGCTGCTCCTGGCAACGGCGTGCAAAGAACTCCAAGATCAAGCCCTTCGTCACCCGAGGCCTCCTGTGGCCACAGCGGGCTGCCGTGCCTTCACCGCCGAGCTGCGCAACGTAGCTTGGCCGGGCAAGTTCAAGCCCGGTCTGCCTCCATGCTATAACGGCATGGCTGACCCTGCAGAGTCCCTCCAGCTCTACGAGCTGGGCATCGAAGCCACCAACGGGGACGAGAAGGTCATGGCGAACTGGTTTCCCATGGCGCTCAAGGACGGTGCCCGCACCTGGCTCCTAAACCTGGCTCCTGGGACGAGATGCACACTCGCTTCATTGCCAACTTCCAAGGCACTCGCGACCGGCCCCCGGCCGCGACCTCCGCCGCCTCAAGCAACAACCAGGAGAGACCCTGCAAAAGTACATCCAACGCTTCAACAACGCTCGCCTCAAGATCCCCAGGGTGACTGAAGAAGCCATCATCTCAGCCTTCTCCGACAGCGTGCGTGACATCAAGATGAAGAAGGAGCTAGCAATCCATGAAGACCTGTGCACATCCATGGAGCTGTTCAACTTGGCGACCAAGTGCGCCAGGGCTGAGGAAGGGCGCCTCTCCCTCCTCAAGCTTTCGGCTGCCGATCGAGAAGAAAAGAAGCCCAAGGTCAAGGACGTGAAGCGCAAGGGGGCTGATGTGCTTGCAGTAGAGCCAGACGCCAAGCGAGGAAGGGACCAGCCTGAGTCATCCAAGGGCAGCCGGTACTGCGTGTACCACGACCTCCACACCCACCACACCAATGAATGCCAAGAGCTCAGGGCTGTGCGAGATGTGCGTGCCGGCCGACGCCCCGAGCGCAACGACCGAGGCTATGGCCGAGGAGGAGGAAGAGGTGGAGGACGATGGGAAGACCGTGGCCCTCGCCAAGGGTGGCGTGACCGACCTCGCGAGGACCGCTGGCAGGACCAGCCTCACGAGGGAGGCTGGAGGGATCAGCCTCATGAGGATCGCCCCCAAGGCAACGCGGGCCTCCCTCCTCTGCCACCTCAGCCGAGGAGGAATGAAGACCATCATCACGACGAGGGGGCTGGAGGCTTCCAGGAGCCGCGCGCAATCGCTTGCATCTTGGGCGGCGCTCAGGCCCCAGCCTCTCAACACATCTTCAAACAGTTTGCTCGCAAGGTGAATGCAGTCCTCCCTAGACTTGAGGCCACGCGCCCTCTCAGGTGGTCAGCGTGCGCTATCACATTCAGCTCGGCGGATCAGCTCAAGTGCGCAGCCACGGCCGGAGTCCCCCGATGCTTTGCTCCCCGATCATCAGCAATGTGCAAGTCACCAGGACCCTCATCATTGGCGGAGCAGGAATCAACGTCCTGTTCGTCAAGACATTCAACAATCTCCAAGTGCCATACAATCAGCTTCAGTCAACCAAGCCTTTCTCAGGAGTCATTGATGGTTCCATCGTTCCGATAGGGAAAGTCCGCCTTCCTGTCACCTTTGGGGAGCGCGACAACTACCGCACCGAGCTCATCGACTTCGACGTCGCCAACATTCGCCTGCCATACAATGTCATCCTTCGAGTACCTAGCCCTGGCCAAGTTCATGGCAGTGACTCATCATGGCTACAATGTCCTCAAGATGCCAGGAAGCGGTGGAGTCATCACAGTGCCATGCGAGGAGAGGGATGCAGTGTGTTCCCTTAAGCGTGCTTTTCAAGCCGCGTCAATTGAAGACCCAGAGCACAGGAGCGGAAGACTTCCCGAGGCAGTCCCTAAGAAGAAGAAGGCATCACCTGGTCCGAACCCTCGGGAGGCAGGCCCTTCAGGTGGCGTTGTGCCAGGATCCACACCCGTTCAAGGGGCGCCTCCTTCTGTCGCATAGCAAGGTGCGCCCGGTGCCCTCCTCGGGCAAGGCTCGGGGGCTCTCTCCTGGAGGGCCATCGACTTTGCCATGATCACGAGGGAGGCGCTCGGGCACCACCTGGAGGCATGCTTCAAAGCGCGTTTCCCTCAGGAAGGAACAAGGCAAGGAGGGCCAAACCCTCGGGAGTTCATCAGCGAGATCGTTCAGGAGCTGCAGGAGTCAAGAGTCATGAGTGGCAGCCACCGCTTACCCACTGTAGCTCCCCATCCAAGCGCGGATGGCGGGCTGCGTGTCTGCATCGACATACCAGGTCTCAACCGAGCCGCCTCTCAGGAGCACTTCTGGCCCTCGTGCGTGGGACATTGCGAGGGTCCACCCCACAGCTTCGTTCGCATGCCCTTTGGCCTGCCGAACGCGGCGGCCGCACGTCAGCATCTTATGAGGAGTATTATGGGGTCTCAGGAGGTCAGGCATTCCGCAGTCCTGGCGGAGATTAAGATGGTCCTCGAAGAGCCACCTGCGCCTCCGGAGCCCCCCGAGGCTCCTGGGCCTAGGGCTCGTGAGGGTCGGTTTCCGCAGCACGCGTCGTCAGCTACTTTAGCATCCCTTCATCTCCAACATCACCAGGTGACATCCTTCGAGTTTCATTTTCAGCTGGGAGCGCCCCCAGGGCAGCATCATTCCCAGGCCGCGTGGGTCCGTCCCTGCGGCATGTATCCCTTTTGTTTATGCCTTTAGGTTACTTTGTTGGGGGCGCCCCTCGGGCTCATTATCCCCAAGCCGCTCGGGCCTGACCCAGCGGCATTTGCCTTTTTCTACATCTATCTAAATGGATTTGCTCCTTCATGTTTAATGTGCTCGACCTAAATCGCCTGCTCGATTGACACCTACCTTTGGAGCCGCTCGCTCTGGCACGGCACTTGCGCATGGGTCCGTCCATGCAACACCGATAAATCTGAGTGGTCGAGGTCTGGCCGCGGCAGCCCTGCAAAGGCGCCACCTCATCGGACCCTCAGTGCCTCAATCATTCCCTCAGAGCGACCAATGGTTGGCTGGCAACCGCAACAACAGACCTTGCTTTCTCTTGTGATTGGTACGCAGGAACCGCTCCAGGAGTAACACTGGGCACGACGTGAGCCTCCTCTCCTTCTCTCCGGCACAATCCGCTTGCACGTTAAAAGGGGGGCGCCTGAGCATCGCGACTCATGAGCTCTTACTGGCTCTCCAGCCCTCACCCCCTGACCTTGACCCACGGCATCGCGGCCTGTCATACCAGCAGCGGCTAAGCTCGCTCGAGGGCCGGGACCTGAGGACGTAGAGCATGAAGGAAAGTGTGGGGGGGAGGGAAGGAGCTCGCGAAGACGTGACCCAACAATACCTCAGTTGCCGCCACACAGGCTTGGCACTTCACCGAAAGCTACTCCAAATCAATAAGATAAGTTACTCCAAAACCGATTCGACTCAGCATTAAACTCCCGCCTACATCAGCTCTGTCACGGCAATGTTGCCTACCTTTCTTGCCCAGCGGAGGCTGCTTGAGCGCTAAAGGGGACCTCCTGAGCATCGCGACTCAGGGGCTCTTACTGGAACTCGGGCCGCTCACCTCTTGGCCTTGACCACGACATCGCGACCTGGCATACCAGCAATGGCTGAAGCTTGCCTGGGGACCGGGACCTGTCAGCGTAGAGCACCAAGCCCTCGTGAGGAAAGAAAGGGGGAGCCTAGCCGGGACAAGACTAGCACCTCGCATCAATTCATAATACGGATATATATTCACAAAATACATGGCCAGCGCCTTACATACCCCCGTGGGTGTTGGGTTTCGTAGTAATTTCAAAAATTTTCCTACGCGCACACAGGATCATGTGATGCATAGCAACGAGGGGAGAGTGTTGTCTACGTACCCAACGCAGACCGACTGCGGAAGCGATGACACGACGTAGAGGAAGTAGTCGTACGTCTTCACGATCCAACCGATCAAGCACCGAAACTACGGCACCTCCGAGTTCGAGCACACGTTCAGCCCGATGACGATCCCCGGACTCCGATCCAGCAAAGTGTCGGGGAAGAGTTTCGTCAGCACGACGGCGTGGTGACGATCTTGATGAACTACAGCAGCAGGGCTTCGCCTAAACTCCGCTACAGTATTATCGAGGTATATGGTGGCAGGGGGCACCGCACACGGCTAAGGAATAGATCACGTGGATCAACTTGTGTCTATGGGGTGCCCCCTGCCCCTGTATATAAAGGATGGAGGAGGAGGAGGCCGGCCAAGGCAAAGGTGCGGCCAGGATAGGGAGTCCTACTAGGACTCCAAGTCCTAGTAGGAGTCCACCAAGAGGGGAGGAAGGGAGAAGGAATAGGAGGAGAAGGAGAGGTGGCCGGCCTCCTTTTCCCTAGTCCAATTCGGACTAGAGGGGAGGGGGGGCGCAGCCTTTTTCTCCTCTTCCCACTAAAGCCCATCAAGGCCCAATACTCTTCCCCGTATTCCCGTAACCCCCCGGTACTCCGGAAAATACCCGAATCACTCGGAACCTTTCCGAACTCCGAATATAGTCGTCCAATATATCGATCTTTACGTCTCGACCATTTCGAGACTCCTCGTCATGTCCCCGATCTCATCCGGGACTCCGAACTCCTTCGGTACATCAAAACTCATAAACTCATAATATAACTGTCATCGAAACCTTAAGCGTGCGGACCCTACGGGTTCGAGAACAATGTAGACATGACCAAGACACGTTTCCGGTCAATAACCAATAGCGGGACCTGGATGCCCATATTGGCTCCTACATATTCTACGAAGATCTTTATCGGTCGGACCGCATAACGACATACGTTGTTCCCTTTGTCATCGGTATGTTACTTGCCCGAGATTTGATCGTCGGTATCCAATACCTAGTTCAATCTCGTTACCGGCAAGTCTCTTTACTCGTTCCGTAATACATCATCTCACAACTAACATATTAGTTGCAGTGCTTGCAAGGCTTATGTGATGTGCATTACCGAGAGGGCCCAGAGATACCTCTCCGACAATCGGAGTGACAAATCCTAATCTCGAAATACGCCAACCCAACATCTACCTTTGGAGACACCTGTAATGCTCCTTTATAATCACCCATTTACGTTGTGACGTTTGGTAGCACCCAAAGTGTTCCTCCGGCAAACGGGAGTTGCATAATCTCATAGTCATAGGAACATGTATAAGTCATGAAGAAAGCAATAGCAACATACTAAACGATCAGGTGCTAAGCTAATGGAATGGGTTATGTCAATCAGATCATTCAACTAATGATGTGACCTCGTTAATCAAATAACAACTCATTGTTCATGGTCAGGAAACATAACCATCTTTGATTAACGAGCTAGTCAAGTAGAGGCATACTAGTGACACTCTGTTTGTCTATGTATTCACACATGTATTATGTTTCCGGTTAATACAATTCTAGCATGAATAATAAACATTTATCATGATATAAGGAAATAAATAATAACTTTATTATTGCCTCTAGGGCATATTTCCTTCAGTCTCCCACTTGCACTAGAGTCAATAATCTAGTTCACATCGCCATGTGATTTAACAGCAATAGTTCACATCACCATGTGATTAACACCCATAGTTCACATCGCTATGTGACCAACACCCAAAGGGTTTACTAGATTCAGTAATCTAGTTCATATCGCTATGTGATTAACACCCAAAGAGTACTAAGGTGTGATCATGTTTTGCTTGTGAGAGAATCTTAGTCAACGGGTATGTCATATACAGATCCGTAAGTATTTTGCGAATTCTATGTCTACAATGCTCTGCACGGAGCTACTCTAGCTAATTGCTCCCACTTTCAATATGTATCTAGATCAAGACTTAGAGTCATCTAGATTAGTGTCAAACTTGCATCGGCGTAACCTTTTACGACGAACCTTTTTCCATAATCGAGAAACATATCCTTATTCCACTAAGGACAATTTTGACCGCTCTCCAGTGATCTACTCGTAGATCACTATTGTACTCCCTTGCCAAACTCAGTGGTATGGCATACAATAGATCTGGTATACAGCATGGCATACTTTATAGAACCTATGACTGAGGCATAGGGAATGACTTTCATTCTCTTTCTATTTTCTGCCGTGGTCGGGCTTTGAGTCTTACTCAACTTAACACCTTGCAACACAGGCAAGAACTCCTTCTTTGACTGTTCCATTTTGAACTATTTCAAAAATTTATCAAGGTATGTATTCATTGAAAAAATCTTATCAAGCGTCTTCATCTATCTATATAGATCTTGATGCTCAATGTGTAAGCAGCTTCACCAAGGTCTTTCTTTGAAAAACTTTTATTCAAGTATCCTTTCATGCTTTGCAGAATAATTCTACATTATTTCCGATCAACAATATGTCATTCACATATACTTATCAGAAATGTTGTAGTGCTCCCACTCACTTTCTTGTAAATACAGGCTTCACTGTAAGTCTGTACAATAACTATATGCTTTGATCAACTTATCAAAGCGTATATTCCAACTCCGAGATTCTTGCACCAGTCCATAAATGGATCGCTGGAGCTTGCACACTCTGTTAGCTCCCTTTGGATCGACAAAACCTTCCGGTTGCATCATATACAACTCTTCTTCCAGAAATCCATTCAGGAATGCAGTTTTGACATCCATCTGCCAAATTTCATAATCATAAAATGCGGCAATTGCTAACATGATTCGGACAGATTTTTAAGCATCGATACGAGTAAGAAAATCTCATCGTATTCAACACCTTGAACTTTGTCAAAAACCTTTTTCGACAAGTCTAGCTTTGTAGATAGTAACACTACTATCAACGTCCGTCTTCCTCTTGAAGATCCATTTATTCTTAATGACTCACCGATCATCGGGCAAGTCAATCAAAGTCTACACTTTGTTCTCATACATGGATCATATCTCGGATTTCATGGCCTCAAGCCATTTCGTGGAATCTGGGCTCATCATTGCTTCCTCATAGTTCGTAGGTTCATCATGGTCTAGTAACATGACTTCCAGAACATGATTACCGTACCACTCTGGTGCGGATCTTACTCTGGAAGACCTACGAGGTTTGGTAGTAACTTGATCTGAAGTTTGATGATCATCATCATTAACTTCCTCACTTATTGGTGTAGGAATCACTGGAACTGATTTCTGTGATGAACTACTTTCCAATAAGGGAGAAGGTATAATTACCTCATCAAGTTCTACTCTCCTCCCACTCACTTCTTTCGAGAGAAACTCCTTCTCTGGAAAGGATCCATTTTAGCAACGAATGTCTTGCCTTCGGATCTGTGATAGAAGGTGTACCCAACAATTTCCTTTGGGTATGAAGACGCACTTCTCCGATTTGGGTTCGAGCTTATCAGGATGATACCTTTTTCACATAAGCATCGCAGCCCCAAACTTTAAGAAACAACAGGTTAGGTTTACTGCTAAACCATAGTTCATACAGTGTCGTCTCAACGGATTTAGATGGTGCCCTATTTTAAAACGTGAATGCAGCTGTCTCTAATGCATAACCCCAAAACGATAGTGGTAAAGAGATATCATAGATCGCACCATATCAAATAAAGTGCGGTTACGACGTTCGGGCACACCATAACGATGTGGTGTTCCAGGTGGCGTGAGCTGTGAAACTATTCCACATTGTTTTAATTGAAGACCAAACTCGTAACTCAAATATTTGTCTCCGCGATCAGATCGCAGAAACTTTATTTTCTTGTTACGATGATTTTTCCACTTCACTCTGAAATTCTTTGAACCTTTCAACTATTTCAGACTTATGTTTCATCAAGTAGATATACCCATATCTGCTCAAATCATCTTGTGAAGGTCAGAAAACAACGATGCTTGCCACGAGCAACAGCACTCATTGGATCGCATACATCGGTATGTATTATTTCCAACAAGTCAGTAACTCGTTCCATTGTTCCGAAGAACGGAGTTTTAGTCATCTTTCCCAAAAGGCACGGTTCGCAAGCATCAAATGATTCATAACCAAGTGATTCCGAAAATCCATCTTTATGGAGTTTCTTCATGCGCTTTACACCGATATGACCCAAACGGCAGTGCCACAAATAAGTTGCACTATCATTATTAACTTTGCATCTTTTGGCATCAATATTATGAATATGTGTATCACTACAATTGAGATCCAATGAACCATTTTCATTGGGTGTGTAACCATATAAGGTTTTATTCATGTAAATAGAACAACAGTTTATTCTCTTACTTAAATGAGTAACCGTATTGCAATAAACATGATCAAATCGTATTCATGCTCAACGCAAACACCAAATAACATTTATTTAGGTTCAACACTAATCCCGAAAGAATAGGGAGTGTGCGATGATGATCATATCAATCTTGAAACTACTTTCAACACACATCATCACTTCACCCTTAACTAGTTTCTGTTTATTCTGCAACTCCCGTTTCGAGTTACTACTCTTAGCAACTGAACCAGTACCAAATACCGAGGGGTTGCTATAAACACTAGTAAAGCACACATCAAACACCTGTATATCAAATATACCCTTTTTCACTTTGCCATCCTTCTTATCCACCAAATATTTAGGGTAGTTCCGCTTCCAGTGACCATTTCCTTTGCAGTGTAAGCACTCAGTTTCAGGCTTTGGTTCAGCTTTGGGCTTCTTCGTGGGAGTGACAACTTGCTTGTCAATCTACTTGAAGTTCCCCTTTCTTTCCCTTTGTCCTTTTCTTGAAACTAGTGATCTTGTCAACCATCAACACTTGATGCTCTTTCTTGGTTTCTACCTTCGTTGATTTCAACATCACGAAGAGCTCGGGAATCATTTTCATCATCCCTTGCATACTATAGTTCATCACGAAGTTCTACTAACTTGGTGATGGTGACTAGAGAATTCTGTCAATCACTATCTTATCTGGAAGATTAACTCCCACTTGATTCAAGCGATTGAAGTACCCAGACAATCTGAGCACATGCTCACTAGTTGAGTGATTCTCCTCCATCTTTTAGCTATAGAACTTGTTGGAGACTTCATATCTCTCAACTCGGGTATTTGCTTGAAATATTAACTTCAATTCCTGGAACATCTCATATGGTCCATGACGTTCAAAACGTCTTTGAAGTCCCGATTCTAAGCCGTTAAGCATGGTGCACTAAACTATCAAGTAGTCATCATATTGAGCTAGCCAGACGTTCATAACTTCTGCATCTGCTCCTGCAATAGGTCTGTCACCTAGCGGTGCATTAAGGACATAATTCTTCTGTGCAGCAATGAGGATTTAACCTCAGATCACGGATCAAATCCGCAACATTGCTACTAACATTTTTCAACACAAATTTCTCTAGGAACATATCAAAATAAACACAGGGAAGCAACAACGCGAGCTATTGATCTACAATATGATTTGCAAAATACTACCAGGACTAAGTTCATGATAAATTTAAGTTCAATTTAATCATATTACTTAAGAACTCCCACTTAGATAGACATCCCTCTAATCCTCTAAGTGATCACGTGATCCAAATCAACTAAACCATGTCCGATCATCACGTGAGATGGAGTAGTTTCATCGGTGAACATCATTATGTTGATCATATCTACTATATGATTCACGCTCGACCTTTCGGTCTCCGTGTTCCGAGGCCATATCTGCATATGCTAGGCTCGTCAAGTTTAACCTGAGTATTCTGCGTGCGCAACTGTTTTGCACCCGTTGTATTTGAACGTAGAGCCTATCACACCCGATCATCACGTGGTGTCTCAGCACGAAGAACTTTCGCAACGGTGCATACTCAGGGAGAACACTTCTTGATAATTTAGTGAGAGATCATCTTATAATTCTACCGTCAATCAAAGCAAGATAAGATGCATAAAAAGATAAACATCACATGCAATCAATATAAGTGATATGATATGGCCATCATCATCTTGTGCTTGTGATCTCCATCTCCGAAGCACCGTCATGATCACCATCGTCACCGGCGCGACACCTTGATCTCCATCGTAGCATCGTTGTCGTCTCGCCAATCTTATGCTTCCACGACTATCACTACCGTAGTAATAAAGTAAAGCATTACATCGCGATTGCATTGCATACAATAAAGCGACAACCATATGGCTCCTGCCAGTTGCCGATAACTTGGTTACAAAACATGATCATCTCATACAATAAAATTCAGCATCATGCCTTGACCATATCACATCACAACATGCCCTGCAAAAACAAGTTAGACGTCCTCTACTTTGTTGTTGCATGTTTTACGTGGCTGCTACGGGCTTAAGTAAGAACCAATCTCACCTACGCATCAAAACCACAACGATAGTTTGTCAAATAGACTCCGTTTTAATCTTCGCAAGGACCGGGCGTAGCCATACTTGGTTCAACTAAAGTTGGAGAGGCAGTCGCCCGCAAGCCATCTCTGTGCAAAGCACGTCGAGGGAACCGGTCTCGCGTAAGCGTACGCGTAAGGTTGGTCCGGGTCGTCTCGTCCAACAATACCGCCGAACCAAAGTATGACATGCTGGTAGGCAGTATGACTTGTATCGTCCACAACTCACTTGTGTTCTACTCGTGCATATAACATCAACACAAATAACCTAGGCTCGGATGCCACTGTTGGGTTTCGTAGTAATTTCAAAAATTTCCTACGCGCACACAGGATCATGTGATGCATAGCAACGAGGGGAGAGTGTTGTCTACGTACCCAACGCAGACCGACTGCGGAAGCGATGACACGACGTAGAGGAAGTAGTCGTACGTCTTCACGATCCAACCGATCAAGCACCGAAACTACGGCACCTCCGAGTTCGAGCACACGTTCAGCCCGATGACGATCCCCGGACTCCGATCCAGCAAAGTGTCGGGGAAGAGTTTCGTCAGCACGACGGCGTGGTGACGATCTTGATGAACTACAGCAGCAGGGCTTCGCCTAAACTCCGCTACAGTATTATCGAGGTATATGGTGGCAGGGGGCACCGCACACGGCTAAGGAATAGATCACGTGGATCAACTTGTGTCTATGGGGTGCCCCCTGCCCCTGTATATAAAGGATGGAGGAGGAGGAGGCCGGCCAAGGCAAAGGTGCGGCCAGGATAGGGAGTCCTACTAGGACTCCAAGTCCTAGTAGGAGTCCACCAAGAGGGGAGGAAGGGAGAAGGAATAGGAGGAGAAGGAGAGGTGGCCGGCCTCCTTTTCCCTAGTCCAATTCGGACTAGAGGGGAGGGGGGGCGCAGCCTTTTTCTCCTCTTCCCACTAAAGCCCATCAAGGCCCAATACTCTTCCCCGTATTCCCGTAACCCCCCGGTACTCCGGAAAATACCCGAATCACTCGGAACCTTTCCGAACTCCGAATATAGTCGTCCAATATATCGATCTTTACGTCTCGACCATTTCGAGACTCCTCGTCATGTCCCCGATCTCATCCGGGACTCCGAACTCCTTCGGTACATCAAAACTCATAAACTCATAATATAACTGTCATCGAAACCTTAAGCGTGCGGACCCTACGGGTTCGAGAACAATGTAGACATGACCAAGACACGTTTCCGGTCAATAACCAATAGCGGGACCTGGATGCCCATATTGGCTCCTACATATTCTACGAAGATCTTTATCGGTCGGACCGCATAACGACATACGTTGTTCCCTTTGTCATCGGTATGTTACTTGCCCGAGATTTGATCGTCGGTATCCAATACCTAGTTCAATCTCGTTACCGGCAAGTCTCTTTACTCGTTCTGTAATACATCATCTCACAACTAACATATTAGTTGCAGTGCTTGCAAGGCTTATGTGATGTGCATTACCGAGAGGGCCCAGAGATACCTCTCCGACAATCGGAGTGACAAATCCTAATCTCGAAATACGCCAACCCAACATCTACCTTTGGAGACACCTGTAATGCTCCTTTATAATCACCCATTTACGTTGTGACGTTTGGTAGCACCCAAAGTGTTCCTCCGGCAAACGGGAGTTGCATAATCTCATAGTCATAGGAACATGTATAAGTCATGAAGAAAGCAATAGCAACATACTAAACGATCAGGTGCTAAGCTAATGGAATGGGTCATGTCAATCAGATCATTCAACTAATGATGTGACCTCGTTAATCAAATAACAACTCATTGTTCATGGTCAGGAAACATAACCATCTTTGATTAACGAGCTAGTCAAGTAGAGGCATACTAGTGACACTCTGTTTGTCTATGTATTCACACATGTATTATGTTTCCGGTTAATACAATTCTAGCATGAATAATAAACATTTATCATGATATAAGGAAATAAATAATAACTTTATTATTGCCTCTAGGGCATATTTCATTCAGTGGGGTGGTACTTCGGTTCCTCGCAGGGACAAAAGACGCGAATCCTAAGGAGTCCTAACTACAGGAACCGCGACGGCAGACGCCATCACCAATAGTGGGCCATCAGGTGCCGATGCCAACCCCATCCAGATCAATGGCGCCGACGGCCTGATGCAGTTGCCACGCTTCGGGCACGGCGTGAGCTCGGGGGCTCGTAGCTGTCGTCGCTCGTTGCCGGAGTTAGGAAGATTCCGGAAGAGTCGCTGGACCCTCCGACACGCCCGCTGCCACCAGAGGAGCTGCTGGAAGAGTGGGCGGCCGGCCTGGTCCTCGCCGCTCTGGAGCTTCGGCCGCTACCTCTGGGGCAGCACTCCAGCCGGTGTCCTTCCTCGTCGAAGATCTTGAAGAGCATCAGGGAGGCGCCATCGTAATCCAGGTGAATCACGAGAGCACCCTCCGATCGGCAGACGCGATCTCGCCCCAGCCCCGGGTCATGTAGACCTTGCTCGGAGCGACGACCTCGACCTCCGCTTCGGTCGCAAGGGTACTGCAGTCAGCGTGCTGCAGCCAGAGCTCGAGAGGCCCCCTTGACGGGATCTCTAAGGCGAAGGAGGGAGGAAGGTGAATCCAAGATCGAGGAGGCATGGCGGCGTGAAGCACAAGCTCGTGAGAGGAGCCCTCGGCGTGGATTCCAGGAGGAACGACGCGCATCGCCGTAATCCGAAGACGACGGCGACGGCTCCGGCGATGTCGCTCGCCGCCTTCTTCTCCAGGACCCTTGATCCGAGCATACAAGGGCAGGGGAAACCCAGGCGGCGGCCGCTCGAACCAGGACCTCGACACCCCCTGCCAAGCAACCCCGTCTCCGCGATAGAGGACTAGACGTTTCTTCGGCGGAAGCAGGTCAGGACCCTCTCGGGGGGGGGGGGGGCTTTCCTTTCTCTTCTGCAGAGAAGCGGCGGATTGGCGCCATCGGCGTAAGGAGGAGCTGAAGGAAATATGCCCTAGAGGCAATAATAAAGTTATTATTTATTTCCTCATATCATGATAAATGTTTATTATTCATGCTAAAATTGTATTAACCGGAAACATAATACATGTGTGAATACATAGACCAACATAACGTCACTAGTATGCCTCTACTTGACTAGCTCATTAATCAAAGATGGTTATGTTTCCTAACCATAGACATGTGTTGTCATTTGATTAACGGGATCACATCATTAGGAGAATGATGTGATTGACATGACCCATTCCGTTAGGCTAGCACTTGATCGTTTAGTATATTGCTATTGCTTTCTTCATGACTTATACATGTTCCTGTAACTATGAGATTATGCAACTCCTGTTTACCGGAGGAAAACTTTGGGTGCTACCAAATGTCACAACGTAACTGGGTGATTATAAAGGAGTACTACAGGTGTCTCCAAAGGTACATGTTGGGTTGGCGTATTTCGAGATTAGGTTTTGTCACTCTGATTGTCGGAGAGGTATCTCTGGGCCCTCTCGGTAATGCACATCACTATAAGCCTTGCAAGCAATGTAGCTAATGAGTTAGTTACGGAATGATGCATTACATAACGAGTTAAGAGACTTGCCAGTAACGAGATTGAACAAGGTATTGGATACCGACGATCGAATCTCGGGCAAGTAACATACCGATGACAAAGGGAACAACGTATGTTGTTATGCAGTTTGACCGATAAAGATCTTCGTAGAATATGTAGGAGACAATATGAGCATCCAGGTTCCGCTATTGGTTATTGATCGAGAATAGTTCTAGGTCATGTCTACATAGTTCTCGAACCCGTAGGGTCCGCACGCTTAATGTTACGATGACAATTTTATTATGAGTTTATATATTTTGATGTACCGAAGGTTGTTCGGAGGCCCGGATGTGATCCAGGACATGATGAGGAGTCTCGAAATGGTCGAGACATAAAGTTTGATATATTGGAAGCCTATATTTGGATATCGGAATCGTTCCGGGAGAAATCGGGATTTTTCCGGAGTACCGGGGGGTTACCGGACCCCCCCCCCGGGGGGGTTATTGGGCCTACATGGGCCATGAGGGAGAAGAGGAGGGCCGGCCAAGGCAGGCCGCGCGCCCCCTCCCCCCTAGTCCGAATAGGACAAGGAGGGGGGGCGGCGCCCCCCTTTCCTCTTTCCCCTCCCCCCTTTCCTTCTCCACCAAGGCAAGAGGGGGGAGTCCTACTCCCGGTGGGAGTAGGACTCCTCCAGGCACACCCCTTGGGAGCCGGCCGCACCTCCCCCTCCCTCCTTTATATACGGGGGCACGGGGCACCCTAGAACACACAAGTTGATCTACGTGATCGTTCCTTAGCCGTGTGTGGTGCCCCCTCCACCATATTCCACCTCGGTCATATCGTCGTGGAGTTTAGGCGAAGCCCTGTGCCGGTAGAACATCATCATCGTCACCACGCCGTCGTGCTGATGGAACTCATACCCGACACTTTGCTGGATCGGAGTCCGGGGATCGTCATCAAGCTGAACGTGTGCTGAACTCGGAGGTGCCGTACGTTCGGTACTTGGATCGGTCGGATCTTGAAGACGTACGACTACATCAACCGCGTTGTCATAACGCTTCCGCTTATGGTCTACGAGGGTACGTGGACATTACTCTCCCCTCTCGTTGCTATGCATCACCATGATCTTGCGTGTGCGTAGGAAATTTTTTGAAATTACTACGTTGCCCAACAGTGGCATCCGAGCCTGGTTTTATGCGTAGATGTCATATGCACGGGTAGAACACAAGTGAGTTGTGGGCGATACAAGTCATACTGCTTACCAGCATGTCATAGTTTGGCTCAGCGGTATTGTGAGATGAAGTGGCCCGGACCGACATTACGCGTACGCTTACGCGAGACTGGTTTCACCGTTACGAGCACTCATGCTTAAAGGTGACTGGCGGGTGTCTGTCTCTCTCACTTTAGCTGAATCGAGTGTGGCTACGCCCGGTCCTTGCGAAGGTTAAAACATCATTAACTTGACGAACTATTGTTGTGGTTTTTGATGCGTAGGTAAGAACGGTTCTTGCTAAAGCCCGTAGCAGCCACGTAAAATTTGCAACAACAAAGTAGAGGACGTCTAACTTGTTTTTGCAGGGCATGTTGTGATGTGATATGGTCAAGACATGATGCTATATATTTGTATGAGATGATCATGTTTTGTAACCGAAGTTATCGGCAACTGGCAGGAGCCATATGGTTGTCGCTTTATTGTATGAAATGCAAACGCCCTGTAATTGCTTTACTTTATCACTAAACGGTAGTGATAGTCGTAGAAGCAATAGATGGCGTAACGACAACGATGCTACGATGGAGACCAATGTGTCGCGCCGGTGATGATGGTGATCACGACGGTGCTTCGAAGATGGAGATCACAAGCACAAGATGATGATGGCCATATCATATCACTTATATTGATTGCATGTGATGTTTATCCTTTATGCATCTTATCTTGCTTTGATTGACGGTAGCATTTTAAGATGATCTCTCACTAAATTATCAAGAAGTGTTCTCCCTGAGTATGCACCATTGCGAAAGTTCTTCGTGCTGAGACACCACGTGATGATCGGGTGTGATAGGCTCTACGTTCAAATACAACGGGTGCAAAACAGTTGCACACGCGGAATACTCAGGTTAAACTTGACGAGCCTAGCATATAACAGATATGGCCTCGGAACACGGAGACCGAAAGGTCGAGCGTGAATCATATAGTAGATATGATCAATATATTGATGTTCACCGTTGAAACTACTCCATCTCACGTGACGATCGGACATGGTGTAGTTGATATGGATCACGTAATCACTTAGAAGATTAGAGGGATGTCTATCTAAGTGGGAGTTCTTAAGTAATATGATTAATTAAACTTAAATTTATCATGAACTTAGTACCTGATAGTATTTTGCTTGTCTATGTTTGTTGTAGATAGATGGCTCGTGCTGTTGTTCCGTTGAATTTTAATGCGTTCCTTGAGAAAGCAAAGTTGAAAGATGATGGTAGCAATTACACGGACTAGGTTCGTAACCTGAGGATTATCCTCATTGCTGCACAGAAGAATTACATCCTGGAAGCACCGCTGGGTGCCAGGCCTGCTGCTGATGCAACTGACGACGTTAAGAATGTCTAGCAGAGCAAAGCTGATGACTACTCGATAGTTCAGTGTGCCATGCTTTACGGCTTAGAACCGGGTCTTCAACGACGTTTTGAACATCATGGAGCATATGAGATGTTCCAGGAGTTGAAGTTAATATTTCAAGCAAATGCCCGGATTGAGAGATATGAAGTCTCCAATAAGTTCTATAGCTGCAAGATGGAGGAGAATAGTTCTGTCAGTGAACACATACTCAAAATGTCTAGGTATAATAATGACTTGATTCAACTGGGAGTTAATCTTCCTGATGATAGTGTCATTGACAGAATTCTTCAATCACTGCCACCAAGCTACAAGAGCTTCGTGATGAATTATAATATGCAAGGGATAGACAAGACTATTCCCGAGCTCTTCGCAATGCTAAAAGCCGTGGAGGTAGAAATCAAGAAGGAGCATCAAGTGTTGATGGTTAACAAGACCACCAGTTTCAAGAAAAAGGGCAAAGGGAAGAAGAAGGGGAACTTCAAGAAGAACAGCAAACAAGTTGCTGCTCAAGAGAAGAAACCCAAGTCTAGACCTAAGCCTGAGACTGAGTGCTTCTACTGCAAGCAGACTGGACACTGGAAGCGGAACTGCCCCAAATATTTGGCGGATAAGAAGGATGGCAAAGTGAACAAAGGTATATGTGATATACATGTTATTGATGTGTACCTTACTAATACTCGCAGTAGTACCTGGGTATTTGATATTGGTTCTGTTGCTAATATTTGCAACTCGAAACAGGGACTACGGATTAAGCGAAGATTGGCTAAGGACGAGGTGACGATGCGCGTGGGAAATGGTTCCAAAGTCGATGTGATCGCGGTTGGCACGCTACCTCTACATCTACCATCGGGATTAGTTTTAGAACTAAATAATTGTTATTTGGTGCCAGCGTTGAGATGAACATTATATCTGGATCTTGTTTGATGCGAGACGGTTATTCATTTAAGTCAGAGAATAATGGTTGTTCTATTTGTAATATATTTTATGGTCATGCACCCTTGAAGAGTGGTCTATTTTTATTGAATCTCGATAGTAGTGATACACATATTCATAGTGTTGAAACCAAAAGATGCAGAGTTGATAATGACAGTGCAACTTATTTGTGGCACTGCCGTTTAGGTCATATCGGTGTAAAGCGCATGAAGAAACTCCATACTGATGGGCTTTTGGAATCACTTGATTATGAATCACTTGGTACTTGCGAACCGTGCCTCATGGGCAAGATGACTAAAATGCCGTTCTCTGGAACCATGGAGCGAGCAACTGATTTGTTGGAACTCATACATACTGATGTTTGTGGTCCAATGAATGTTGAGGCTCGCGGCGGGTATCGTTATTTTCTCACATTCACAGATGATTTGAGCAGATATGGGTATATCTACTTAATGAAACACAAGTCTGAAACATTTGAAAAGTTCAAAGAATTTCAGAGTGAAGTGGAAAATCATTGTAACAAGAAAATAAAATTTCTACGATCTGATCGTGGAGGAGAATATTTGAGTTACGAGTTTGGTTTACATTTGAAACAATGCGGAATAGTTTCGCAACTCACGCCACCCGGAACACCACAACGAAATGGTGTGTCCGAACGTCGTAATCGTACTTTACTAGATATGGTGCGATCTATGATGTCTCTTACTAATTTACCGCTATCGTTTTGGGGTTATGCTTTAGAGACGGCCGCATTCACATTAAATAGGGCACCATCAAAATCCGTTGAGACGACGCCTCATGAACTATGGTTTGGCAAGAAACCAAAGTTGTCGTTTCTTAAAGTTTGGGGCTGCGATGCTTATGTGAAGAAACTTCAACCAGATAAGCTCGAACCCAAATCGGAGAAATGTGTCTTCATAGGATACCCAAAAGAGACTGTTGGGTACACCTTCTATCACAGATCTAAAGGCAAGATTTTCTTTGCAAAATTCGGATCCTTTCTAGAGAAGGAGTTTCTCTCGAAAGAAGTGAGTGGGAGGAAAGTAGAACTTGATGAGGTAACTGTACCTGCTCCCTTATTGGAAAGTAGTTCATCACAAGAACCGGTTCCTGTGACAACTACACCAATCAGTGAGGAAGCTAATGATATTGATCATGAAACTTCAGATCAAGTTTCTACTGAACCTCGTAGGTCTACCAGAGTAAGATCCGCACCAGAGTGGTATGGTAATCCTATTCTGGAAGTCATGTTACTTGACCATGATGAACCTACGAACTATGAGGAAGCGATGATGAGCCCAGATTCCGCAAAATGGCTAGAGGCCATGAAATCTGAGATGGGATCCATGTATGAGAACAAAGTATGGACTTTGGTTGACTTGCCCGATGATCGGCAAGCCATTGAGAATAAATGGATTTTTAAGAAGAAGACTGACGCTCATGGTAATGTAACTGTCTATAAAGCTCGACTTGTTGCAAAAGGTTTTCGACAAGTTCAAGGGGTTGACTACGATGAGACTTTCTCACCCGTAGCGATGCTTAAGTCTGTCCGAATCATGTTAGCAATTGCTGCATTTTATGATTATGAAATTTGGCAAATGGATGTAAAAACTGCATTCTTGAATGGATTTCTGGAAGAAGAGTTATATATGATGCAGCCAGAAGGTTTTGTTGATCCAAAAGGTGCTAACAAAGTGTGCAAGCTCCAGCGATCCATTTATGGACTGGTGCAAGCATCTCGGAGTTGGAATAAACGCTTTGATAGTGTGATCAAAGCATATGGTTTTATACAGACTTTTGGAGAAGCCTGTATTTACAAGAAAGTGAGTGGGAGCTCTGTAGCATTTCTGATATTATATGTAGATGACATATTATTAATTGGAAATGATATAGAATTTCTGGATAGCATAAATGGATACTTGAATAAAAGTTTTTCTATGAAAGACCTTGGTGAAGCTGCTTATATATTGGGCATCAAGATTTATAGAGATAGATCAAGACGCTTAATTGGACTTTCACAAAGCACATACCTTGATAAAGTTTTGAAAAAGTTCAAAATGGATCAGGCAAAGAAAGGGTTCTTGCCCGTACTACAAGGTGTGAAGTTGAGTCAAACTCAATGCCCGACCACAGCAGAAGATAGAGAGAAAATGAAAGATGTTCCCTATGCTTCAGCCATAGGCTCTATCATGTATGCAATGCTGTGTACCAGACCTGACGTGTGCTTAGCAATAAGCTTGGCAGGAAGGTACCAAAGTAATCCAGGAGTGGATCACTGGACAACGGTCAAGAACATCCTGAAATACCTGAAAAGGACTAAGGATATGTTTCTCGTATATGGAGGTGACAAAGAGCTAGTCGTAAATGGTTACGTCGATGCAAGCTTTGACACTGATCCGGACGATTCTAAATCGCAAACTGGATACGTGTTTTTATTAAACGGTGGAGCTGTAAGTTGGTGCAGTTCTAAATAAAGTGTCGTGGCGGGATCTACATGTGAAGCGGAGTACATAGTTGCTTCGGAAGCAGCAAATGAAGGAGTCTGGATGAAGGAGTTCATTTCCGATCTAGGTGTCATACCTAGTGCATCGGGACCAATGAAGATCTTCTGTGACAATACTGGTGCAATTTCCTTGGCAAAGGAATCCAGATTTCACAAGAGAACCAAGCACATCAAGAGACGCTTCAATTCCATCCAGGATCAAGTCCTGGTGGGAGACATAGAGATTTGCAAGATACATACGGATCTGAATGTTGCAGACCCATTGACTAAGCCTCTTCCACGAGCAAAACATGATCAGCACCAAGACTCCATGGGTGTTAGAATCATTACTGTGTAATCTAGATTATTGACTCTAGTGCAAGTGGGAGACTGAAGGAAATATGCCCTAGAGGCAATAATAAAGTTATTATTTATTTCCTCATATCATGATAAATGTTTATTATTCATGCTAGAATTGTATTAACTGGAAACATAATACATGTGTGAATACATAGACCAACATAACGTCACTAGTATACCTCTACTTGACTAGCTCATTAATCAAAGATGGTTATGTTTCCTAACCATAGACATGTGTTGTCATTTGATTAACGGGATCACATCATTAGGAGAATGATGTGATTGACATGACCCATTCTGTTAGCCTAGCACTTGATCATTTAGTATATTGCTATTGCTTTCTTCATGACTTATACAAGTTCCTGTAACTATGAGATTATGCAACTCCCGTTTATCGGAGGAACACTTTGGGTGCTACCAAACGTCACAACGTAACTGGGTGATTATAAAGGAGTACTACAGGCGTCTCCAAAGGTACATGTTGGGTTGGCGTATTTCGAGATTAGGTTTTGTCACTCCGATTGTCGGAGAGGTATCTCTGGGCCCTCTCGGTAATGCACATCACTATAAGCCTTGCAAGCAATGTAGCTAATGAGTTGGTTACGGAATGATGCATTACGTAACGAGTAAAGAGACTTGCCGGTAACGAGATTGAACTAGGTATTGGATACCGACGATCGAATCTTGGGCAAGTAACATACCAATGACAAAGGGAACAACGTATGTTGTTATGCGGTTTGACCGATAAAGATCTTCGTAGAATATGTAGGAGCCAATATGAGCATCCAGGTTCCACTATTGGTTATTGACCGAGAATAGTTCTAGGTCATGTCTACATAGTTCTCGAACCCGTAGGGTCCGCACGCTTAACGTTACGATGATAGTTTTATTATGAGTTTATATATTTTGATGTACCAAAGGTTGTTCGGAGTCCTGGATGTGATCCAGGACATGATGAGGAGTCTCGAAATGGTCGATACATAAAGATTGATATATTGGAAGCCTATATTTGGATATCGGAATCGTTCCGGGAGAAACCGGGATTTTTCCGGAGTACCGGGGGGTTACCGGAACCCCCCGGGGGTTATTGGGCCTACATGGGCCATGAGGGAGAAGAGGAGGGCCGGCCAGGGCAGGCCGCGCGCCCCCTCCCCCCTAGTCCGAATAGGACAAGGAGGGGGGCGGCGTCCCCCTTTCCTCTTTCCCCTCCCCCCTTTCCTTCTCCACCAAGGCAAGAGGGGGGAGTCCTACTCCCGGTGGGAGTAGGACTCCTCCAGGCGCACCCCTTGGGAGCCGGCCGCACCTCCCCCTCCCTCCTTTATATACGGGGATAGGGGGCACCCTAGAACACATAAGTTGATCTACGTGATCGTTCCTTAGCCGTGTGCGGTGCCCCCCTCCACCATATTCCACCTCGGTCATATCGTCGCGGAGTTTAGGCGAAGCCCTGCGCCAGTAGAACATCATCATAGTCACCACGCCGTCGTGCTGACGGAACTCATCCCCGACACTTTGCTGGATCGAAGTCCGGGGATCATCATCGAGCTGAACGTGTGCTGAACTCGGAGGTGCCGTACGTTCGGTACTTGGATCGGTCGGATCGTGAAGACGTACGACTACATCAACCGCGTTGTCATAACGCTTCCGCTTACGGTCTACGAGGGTACGTGGACATTACTCTCCCCTCTCGTTGTTATGCATCACCATGATCTTGCGTGTGCATAGGAATTTTTTTGAAGTTACTACGTTCCCCAACAGGAGCAAGGGCGAGGAAGAAGAAGAAAGAGACTAGCGGGAAGGGATGGACTGGAAGGGCTCGCGCCGTTCCGTACATATATCCGGAGGAAACCAACCGTCGGCCTCCACGATCACAAGTAATCATGACCCATTTTGCATGCAGGGAATTGTCGAGACACACAGTTGCCGAGGCGTCATGGGGAAGCGGGGACACCCACGTCCAATCAACCGCCACGTGGCGCCCAAGGCCGCAGGTTGTTGGGGCCCGCGGCGCTTCGCACTTGTCCCTTTGCTTCTCCACTAAGCCAAGTCCGGGTGCACCTTTGGCCCGGGGGCTACTGTCAGCGTTCTGGGAACGGGGATACCCAGACTTGCCTGCCTGCGGCCTGCGGCGTGGCTCAAGGAGTGGCCTAGTACGGCCCATCTTCGTCAACACAAGCTCAAGACCCTTGCGAGGGGCCAAGCCTCGCGGGGCGAAGGACAGGAAGCTTCCTCAGGCGCAGCCTCGTCAGGCTGGCTCGCGAGGAGGTGGAGAGATCAAGGTGGGGTACCTCACGAGGTGCCCTGACGCAAGCCATAACGACCGAAGCCAGGCGGGTGCCAGGCGGGCGCCGGCCTGGCAGAGTCCTTGTTTCCCCTTCGGTGCAAAGGGGGTAAGCACATGCCAAGGCATCAGGCAGAGGCTACCATTTCGGTGCAACAAGACCAAGACCAGCAGAACGGCAGGATGGAGGTCATCGTGGAGCCCAGGAAGGCGTCATCGTTAGAGCCTTTGGCAGGCGAGGACCAACTTTAGTCAGGATAAGTGTACTAGATATTCCCCTTCAAAATGGCCAATTGTTGGTGCCCTTCCTGCTCAATATTTGGGAAGAGGCCCAGGGCCTTACTCTATAAATAAGGCTAGCCACCGTAACATAGAGGCATCTGGAATCACCCCACCAAAGGGACACCACCACCACAAGAACATCCCTCGCGAGGTTGTTCTTCCCTTGTATTGTTCATCATCAGCCCCAGAGGCAATCCACACACCACACACACTGGAGTAGGGTATTACACCATCATGGTGGCCTGAACTAGTATAAACCTTGCGTCCCTTGTGTTGTTCTTTGTGTAGCCTAGATCCTTTGCGAGGCGACGAGACGTGAGCTGGTAGGGGAGTGATCTCCGTGCGCACCCCAGAGTTTGAACCTTAAGGGTCTGCGGGAACCCGAAATCCGACATTTGGCGCGCCAGGTAGGGGTGCGCCGGAATCACGCCTTCCGCCGCCTGCGTTTCGCCGTCCATCGCATCCATGTCTCATGCTCGTCGGGCCCGGGCCGAGCGCCGGGCTGCTCCCGCCACCCGCGTCACCCAGACGGCACCCGTCGGCGGATGCCCCCGTTGTTCCCCGTCGCCTGCCGTCAATGCCGCCACCGGCCCGGCGGGCAACGAGCAGCAGGTCCCATCCCTGCATCCCTCGGTGCGGTGAGAAGGCCGCACCACCACCCCGTCGCTGACTCCAGCCGGTTCGTCATCCCACGCCTGTCGCGCCCTTGCAGACGCGCACGCCGCGTTGATCCTGGCACGAGAGCTCCTGCACTACCGTCCTGTCGACGACCTCTACGACGAGTGGCTTGCCCGCATCACCGAGCTCGTCAGCGCCACAGGAGGCTCCCCTGCACCATCCCTCTCGCTGCACCGCCCCCCGCCCTGCGCGGGCAACACAACTCCGGAGGCGCCTCAGCCGCCTCCCCCTCAAGAAGGCGCCCTGGCCCCAAGGCGTGCGGCCCCTGGACGGGACCCACTCCGTCCAGCACCCGTGCAGCAAGAGAAGAGGTGCCAACAGATCCCTCGTCCTCAAGAAGCTGCCCGCGTGCTCCCTGCACCGGCACGTCATGACCGCGCTCCTGCTCCAGCACGCCAAGACCCCACGCTCCTCCTGGCGGTGGCGCGTGGATACCTCCAAGATCAAGCCCTTCATCACCCGAGGCCTCCTGTGGCCACAGCGGGCTGCCGTGCCTTCACCGCCGAGCTGCGCAGCATAGCTTGTCCGAGCAAGTTCAAGCCCGATCTGCCTCCACGCTACGACGGCACGGTTGACCCTGCGGAGTTCCTCCAGCTCTACGAGCTGGGCATCGAAGCCACCAACGGGGACGAGAAGTTTATGGCGAACTAGTTTCCCATGGCGCTCAAGGACGGTGCCCGCACCTGGCTCCTATAGCTGGCTCCTGGCACGATTTCCTCCTGGAACAAGATGCGCACTCGCTTCATCGCCAACTTCCAAGGCACTCGCGACTGGCCCCCGGCGATGAGCGACCTCCGCCGCATCAAGCAACAGCCAAGAGAGACCTTGCAACAGTATATCCAACGCTTCAACAACGCTCGCCCCCCAGGCAAGCCAACCTATTTTCATGAGCCCCGAACTTGCATGTTGACTTTGCTTGCAGCTTGCGTATGTGTAGTTGTAGTAATTTCTTATCTGTTTCATCTGCCGTTAGTTCAGTTGTGGTACATGTTGTATTGCTTGCCATGTCATGCTTGTGCTTTCATGATATCTTTGGCCATGCTAGCTAGGATATTGTTGTTGGTAATATCATGCCTCTGTTTTGGTTTAGTTTCATGCCAGTAGTATCGATGCTATGATGATTTTGGTACACCGTTGATATGCTAGTACCTTGTATTGCCATGTTCCATGTGTTGTAGTTGTTCACTTGAGAAGCTTGGTATTTTGTTAATGCATTTGTATGTTGCATGCTCATTTGTTGTATTCATGTTAAATATTCTCATAATGTTGATGATGATGGAGAAGATAATAATATGACTTAATAACAAACCTCCTCCATCATCGATGGGATTGAGTCATAGTGCCACCAAATTGAGCTTCTCCAGTGCAGCCACACTTGCCTTTATGGGAGGGCCTTAAGGCAATCTATTTACATGTCTCTAGCCGGTGCCTCCAAAGAGGGAAGGTCATGGGTGGTTACTACCCTGATCAGGTAGGCGGACATAAGCCTTGTGTGCCCATGTTTGTTTGGTTTTGAGCTCATGTCCCCGTTTGGGACCGTTTATGTTTTTGCCACGATGGTGACCGTTGGATGTATTTGGTAGACATCGGGGCCACCCAGGACCTAGCCTAGAGGGGAATTGGTCGGAGTGGCCGGGAGAGTGTCATGGGAAATATATCGGTTTTGTTGGAACGCGTTGGTCCACACGAACGGCTAACCTCTGCACAGTGTGTGTTAAATCTATCGATAGCCGCGTCCTCGGTCATGGGCATAGTTCGTAATAGGTCACACTTTCGGGTCTTGGTCGAAATGGAGGATAAACCTGAAATAACTAATGTGATAAGTAATGTGCGATAAAGAATGTCGTGACTTAGACTATGAGATAGTCGTGAAAAGTCACGGTGATGTTCGGATATGATCACAAGACGGGGTCTCGGTGAATCATCAGTTGAGTTGTTTCGAATATGATCACGAGATGAGGTCTCGGTGAGTCATGAGTTGAGTTTTTTCAGATATGATCACGAGACGAGGTCTCAGTGAGTCATGAGTTTGCTCCGAGGAGCCGTGGCAGAGTAAGAGATTGTGCATAAAGTTAATACAATATGGCTTCATGGGAGGTAACTGGTAGTTTATTTGCAGCATAGTAGTTCATGCATGTATCCATGTCTCGTAGTTACATCTATGCCATGCCATGTTATGATTGAGATGATATGCCATGTTATGCCATTGCCCTTGTCGTGGAATTGTCACGTCAGATGTCCTAGTGAAAGGACTTAGTCGTGGAGCTATCGCAACTAGGAAGCTTAAAGGGGTTAATCGGGACAAAGGACACGGGGTTTATACTGGTTCGGCACCTTACGGTGAACGTAAAAGCCTACGATCCAGTTTTGAGTGGGATTTCTTATGACTCGATTACTAGGGAGCGGAATCGCTTGACCTAGCTCTCGATCTAATGTTACTTGCCCTGAGCCGCCGCCTGGTCGTCCCTTTATATACAGAGGTCGACACCCAGCGGCTCACGGAGTCCCGACCGGCTCATAAACAGTGTCCGGCTCGGTCTCTAACTATTCTTGCCTTACAATACAAGTCATGTACATATGGCGGTTTATCTCTACGGGCCTTAAGTCGCCTCTGGGCTTTGGGCCCTTAACTGACCTGCCATCTTCAACCTTGGTCTTGGGCTTCAAGAATACTTGTAGGTATAACCCGGCCCCTCCTGGGCGGGTCATACCTAATAGTTATATCCCCAACATTAGGCCCCAGATTGATTTGAACTGGTTCATGTCAATCTTCAACACTTAAGAAAAATCTTTTGCTCTTTGCTTATGAAATTTTTGTAACCCGCCATGACGTCATCCTTTGAATTCGTGATAACCCACCATGACATCATCTATCTTTAATGCACGTTTTGCCCAACGTATCTCAATGGATCCATATCTTAATGACCATCCTGAAAATCGAGGCGTCCGAGTAGCTGGATAACCATGTTTCGGCCTCCTCGTTTTTCGCGCCCACTTATTAGTCTTTCCTTATAAATAGGCACGATTAGGTCTCTTCTCATTCTCCGCTTTCCTCATCTTCTTCCTTTCGCACCCCTACTGCCGCTCGAGCTCCGCCGCCGCTGCAGCGCACCTCATCTATGTCGACCTTGGCCACTGCCTCGACCTGAATCAGTCTAGAGAATGGCGGCGCCCCTCCGCAGTAGATCTGATGTTGTAAGTCTTCTCCTTCCCGCACCTTAGATCTGCATTAGGGTTCGCGGGTTCTTGTGTTCTTCATAGTTCATCACAGTATCTTCATAGTTCTTCCTCTGCGGCTTCATTTGATCCAAGAGTAATATGGATCTTTGTGCGGTAGTTGTTTTGTGTCCATTTTTTATACTAGTAGATCCCTTTTTCTTGCAAAGAAGCCTCATTAGAACTCATGAACTCCTCTGTTCTTTGTTTTTAGGTCTAGAATATTTTCTTTTCTGAGCAGTCATTTGATCCAAAATAATAGCTGCAACTTCTGAAACTTGTTTATGCAACACTTAGGCAAAAACCTGTATTTGTTAGATCCACCTAGCCATGGTGACTCTCATCACCGGCTTGAAAGGAAATGCTCAATTGATAATCCTGACTACCTATGGCGGCTTTAAATAACTTAACTGCTTATGACACTCATAGCGGCTTAAATAATCTGACATAATTAGCCTTATACCATTAGGCCCCTTTTATAAGCCGCCATCTTGAATATGCACTGTAATATATTTTTTCCGTCTTAAATTTGAACCGGAAATTTCCAATTTTGCTTAGGATTTCATCACAATGGCACCGAAAGCACCCACTTCCTGCAACTGGGTCAAATCCATCGTCACAGACAGCACACTTGATGACTTTGTGAAGACCAGCTATCTGCCGAAGAAGGAAGTGATGTCCTATTGTGCTCCTGGCCCGGAGGAGGAAATTACCCACCCTAAAGCGGGGGAGGTTATCGTTTTCACGGATCACGTTAACCGGGGGTTTTCACCACCCGGCTCAAAATTCTTCAGGGACGTCTTGCACTTTTTTGACCTCCGTCCTCAAGACATTGGACCCAATTCCATGTCTAACATTTGCAATTTCCAAGTGTTCAGTGAAGTATACCTTGGAGAAGAACCCAACATACTACTCTTCAGAGAGTTATTTTACTTGAACCGACAGAATGAGTGTGCCAACAGCCAAAGGTTGGAACTTGGCGGTGTCTCGATCCAACACCGAAGAGACGTAATTTTTCCTTATGCCAACCCGCCGAGTCACCCCAAAGACTGGAACCAGACATGGTTCTATTGTTAAGACACTTCTCCGTCTGATGAGAATCCTCTGCCCGTCTTTCGTGCTCTGCGTCTGGAGTCCAAGCATCCACTTCCTGACAAGATAACAGCCACCGAACGCAAGACACTCGCCCCCACCCTGGCTAAGATCAAGGCTCTTCTGTGGAATGGGCTAAATGGCATCGATTTAGTCCGGGTTTGGCTCGCCTGGCGGGTTATTCCATTGAGCCGCCGCCCCGGCCTGATGTGCACCTACACATGCAAGAAAGATGATCCTCTGCGGTACAGCCCTGATGACTTGCCTGAAGATGTCATCAACGATATGAAGAAGTCACTTTTGAACGAGAGCCTAGCAGATTCTGGTAAGGTGGGCTTAAGCCCCTTCTGTGAAGCTCACATGGCTCCAGTGGTAAGCCACCCATCTGAATAAATTACCTTGATATTTCGATGTTTTATTTATACTCATATCTCTACTAACTCTCACAGGCGGGTGACAAATTCTGGAAGGTTAAATATGACCATGAAGCTGCGAAGAAAGCCAGGAAGGCCAAGAGAGCCGCCAGGAAAGAGGCTGCAAAGAAGAAGGGCAAGAAAGCCACCGCCTCTAACTTGCTTCGGCTAGAAGATTCTTCTGAGTCGGAGGTAGCCCTTGACTCTCTTGGATCCTTTTTTAACCATCTTATTGACACTGATTATCAGCAGGAGGACGTAGGAACGAGCCATGGCAAGGATGAAGAGGTAGCTATCATTTCCTCCGACTCCGAGCCTTTGCCAAGACAGAAAATCCGCAGAGTAACCCGGAAAGTAAGATTTACACATCCCTTAGCTTATCAAGATCCTCAATTTCTTTTGAGCGACAGATTCATGAGAGCTAGAGGCAGACCCGGACCAGCAATGATGCGGAGCTCTCCTCTGGCTTACCGAACACCCCAAGGAAGCGCCGGAACAAGGTCACCTCTGATTTAAATCTCTTTTATCCTTTGGCGGGTCTCACTCGTCAACCACTCAATTCTTCTGACTCGGATTATCAGGAAACTTCTCCTTCCTCCGGCGACTCAATGCAGTCCAATCTGCCGGCTTTCAAGACCGCTCTAGGGTAATGATAACCTTCTTATCCTGTATTCATTTCAATTCGTTGTATTTTCCCTAACCTTTTGATCTTATGTAGTGGAAAAGCAAAGCCCAGCAAAAGGGTAAAGAAGAATAAGCCGACCGAAGAGCCGATTTTCAACGAGCCGGAACTTAGAACGGCCGCACCTGAGACTTTAACCCATGAGCCGCCACCTGAGCCAGCACATGATACTCCCACGCCAATTGCTGACCCGCCTGCCGAGCGAGCCGCCGATGGCTCTGAAAATCCGGAAACTCCTAGCCCGGTCAGAACGGATGATCCTCAAGAGTGTGATATCAAAATCACCAAGACCGGCTTTGCTGAGCCGGGGAGGCCGACCGTGCTGGCCAAGTGTTTCGCCAAGGAGGAGCTTCTGGAACGCCGCTGGGTCAAGCTTGATGTCGCTGACTATACTCACATGAGTATTGGAGAAGTCTTTTCTGGCTATATGAGCCAAGTGCACAACAACCGTGATATCGAAATTGACATGGTGAAGCAGATGCACCAGAAGTTTGAGGTACAATCCTTTTTTTGTATTCATTTATCCTTACTATGCCAGCCCCCTAGTCTATTGCTTATGATGAATACACTGTAGACTTAGAAAAAAAAACTTGATGACATTAGCAATATATTTGGTTAAAATATGTAAGAAATCTGGCTTACTCCATAGTACCCAAGGGGCGGCTTAGTCAGCATGGTTGAGCCGGTCCTTCATATGGTTGCATAGAAGAAAATACTTGAAAAGTTTGAACAGCAATATGCATTAGCCCCCAAGTGCCAAGTACTCTTGCTTGCAAAGTGCTTGGGACTTACTGTCATGAACCGCCACTTTAAGTAAATTTATTCAGTAGACATTAGCCCCCAAGTGCCAAGTGTTGTTGCTTGCAAAAGGCTTGGGACTTAATATTGCATCATGATAGTCCTGATCTTGACCTGATATTTATACAGGCCACCACTAGTCAACTTGAGTCAGAAGTGTCTGATTTGAAGAACCGCCTTGAAGCCCAAGAGACGGAAACCCAAAGAGCCGACTCCAAGATTAAATTCAGCATTTCTGAACAAGAGAAACTGAAGAAAGGCTTTGAAATGGAGAAAAAGGCCCGGGCTGATGAAAAAATTGCTTTGATCAATCAAGCTGAGAACGCAGAGGCGGTTCTTGAAGAGGCGACCGTTGAATTATCCGGCTTAAACCGCCATGTCTCTCAGATGGTCTCAGCAATCTTTGGTAAGTCGCCCTGCAAGTGTGAAATATATGAATCTTTGTAGTGATCATATAACCTTGTCATTAATTTACCTGACATTGCCTATGCAGGCCCAGAAGTTCAAATCTTAACCAAGATATGTTGATCAAGATGAAGGAGGTTTACACGCTGGTGGAACAACTCTACACCGGGTCTCAGCGTGCCTTAGGCATGGTGGCCCTGTCCAATGAAGTGCCCACACTCCTGGTAGATGTGCTAAAGAAACTTTCTATGCTGCCCCAGCGGTTCACTGAACTAAGGCGATCGTCTGTAAGAGCCAGAGCTGTGGCTGCCTTAAGTCAGGCCAAAGCTTGGCTACAGGAGTTAGACCCGGCCGACATCGCCACTGGTTATCCAAGTTTTAAGGAGGATGGCACTCCCTTTGAGCAGGAAGACTTCGCCACTTGTGTGAAGGAGATACGCCCCGTGGCCACCCTGATAGCCGATGAAGCGGATCTCACCAAGTATCAGCCGGGTTATGATGCGGAGAACCAGAGAATTCCCACTCCACATTATGAAGTGACCAGCCTGATCCCTCCTCTCCATAAGCATACGTTCGCTCCTGAAGTAGACCCGTCCGGACTAATTGATGATGAAGCTGAATTTGAAGCTTTGAATGGCGTTGACTGGTCATCATCAACCTTCCAGGAAAGGGAACAGGGCGAGGAAGCGGAGATGGCTGACCCGGATGCTTCAGGTCAACACGAGAATTAATCCAACGGGCGGCTAATACCCGTGACATGCTGAAAAAACAATCTTAACCATTCAGACTCGGGGAGTCATGTAATAGATTAGAAATAACTTTGTTTTTCCATGCCATCGTGCACGTTTTGATGCTTAATACTATTAAGCCGCCATATTATATTCACCCATGTTATACTTATCATCTGCTTTCCTTATGCTTGACCAAGTCTTTTAAATGTCCTGCACACAAAAATAGATCACGAGATCCCTTGGCGGCTGACTGCAAGGCGGGTCACAATATCTTGATATATTACCATTAAGATAGAAAAAGAATCACATATAAGCCTGTTGTAACATATAATATTGAAACACAACTATAATCTCATTCCTGTGATCTTTTGATTTGCACTGCTGGCTTATATGACCCGAACAGTAAGGGTGATAACCCAATCTTTGGAAACCAACACTTCCAAAGATATGATGATTCTCATATATTGGCAACTTATTATCCAAAATCAAGTCGGGTTGAAGTTAACCACACTTGCACTTTAAACCTCAAAAAAAGTCTCAAGTCAAATAAAGGCTGCTTTCAAAGAAAAATTAAACCAAATAAGAAGAAATAATCGAGGCTTCTGATTCGAATACGATTAGTAAACCGTTCCAAAGGGGTTAAGCTAGGATTCGAATACGATCATGTAGCCCCCAGTGGCTTTAGCGTTGCGCCAATCAAGAGGGTACCGACAACTATGTTCTCTTTGGTTCGAATATGACCTATGTTTGAATAGGAAGCCCCCTAATGACCTTGAGAGTTTTTTAACGACTCTGATTCGAATACGATCAAAGTCGGTTCCCAAAAGGGGTTGAGCTATGATTCGAATACGATCAAGAAGCCCCCTAGTGAGCTCGGCAGGTTGCCGATCAAGAGGGTACTAATAGCTATGTTCCTTTGGTTCGAATACGACCTATGTTTGAACAGGAAGCCCCCTAATGATCATAAGTTTTAACGGCTAGATTCGAATACGATCATAAGCCGGATCAAGCAGGTCAAGCTAGATTCGAATACGATCAGCCCCCAAGTGATCATTTGAGATGACAATGACAATGACATATTACCTTTGAGGATGAAAAAGGACAGAGGTTCTGCTTTATTACTTATCATAATATATACATCGTTAAAATATGTACATCATGAGAGCCGGTGGCTCAAGTGTAGTAAGGCCGAAGATGAGTGATATTCCACGGCCAGTGGGTCTCCTCCTCCGACTTACGTGAGTCTTTGTGCTCTCGAACATCGATAAGGTAGTATGACCCATTGTTCAAGTTCTTGCTGACCACAAAGGGCCCTTCCCAAGGTGGGGATAACTTGTGTGCATCAGTTTGATCCTGGATGAGCCGGAGCACCAAATCACCTTCCTGAAAGGTTCTGGACCTAACCTAGCGGCTGTGATAGCGGCGTAGGTCTTGTTGATAAATCGCCGATCGAGCTGCTGCCAGGTCTCGCTTTTCATCTAACAGGTCAAGTGCATCATGACGCGCTTGTTCACTGTTAGCCTCAACATAAGCTGCCACGCGGGGCGAGTCATGACCGATGTCACTAGGGAGAACCGCCTCGGCTCCGTAAACCATGAAGAAAGGCGTATAACCCGTAGACTTGTTAAGGGTAGTATTGATGCTCCATACCACAGAGGGTAACTCCTCAACCCAACAACCCGGCGTCCGTTGCAAGGGGACCAAAAGTCGGGGCTTGATGCCTTTCAAAATTTCCTGATTGGCTCTCTTAGCTTGACCATTGGATTGGGGTTGAGCTACTAACGAAACATCAAGCCGAATATGCTCACGTTGACAAAACTCTTCCATGGCGCCTTTAGACAGATTAGTACCATTGTCATTTATAATGTTGTGTGGAAAGCCAAAGCGGAATATCACGTTTTTCATGAATTGAACTGTCGTGGCTGCATCACACTTACTAACTGGCTCTGCCTCAACCCACTTTGTAAACTTGTCAACCGCCACCAAGAGGTGAGTTTTTTTTTATATTTGGACCTTTTGAAAGGTCCAACCATGTCAAGCCCCCAGACTGCAAACAGCCAAGTAATTGGAATCATCCTAAACTCTTGAGCCGGCACGTGAGCACGTCTCGAGAACTTCGGACAACCGTCACATTTACTGACCAGATCCTCCACATCAGCATGAGCCATCAGCCAATAAAATCCATGATGGAAAGCCTTGGATACAAGGGATTTTGACCCGACATGATGGCCACAGTCCCCTTCATGAATCTCTCGAAGAATTTCTTGACCTTCCTCAAGAGAAACACAACGCTGAAACGCCCCAGTGACACTGTGATGATGCAACTCGCCATTGGCAATTGTCATTGACTTAGACCGCCGAGTTATCTGCCTGGCCAAGGTTTCATCCTTAGGCAATTAGCCTCGGGTCATGTAAGCCAAGTATGGTACTGTCCAATCTGGGATGACGTGAAGAGCCGCCACCAATTGTGCTTCTGGGTCAGGAACAACCAAGTCTTCCTCTGTAGGTAACTTGACAGAAGGGTTATGCAGAATATCCAAGAAACTATTAGGCGGCATCGGCTTACGCTGAGAGCCCTGCCGGCTTAAGGCATCAGTCGCCTCGTTCTTTCTGTGGTTAATGTGCTCCACTTGGTAACCCTTGAAATGTCCAGCAATGGCATCAACATCACGGGAATAAGCCGCCATGAGAGGATCCTTCGAATCCCACTTGCCCGATACTTGTTGAGCCACCAAATCTGAGTCACCAAAGCACCTTACCCAGCTTAAGCTCATCTCCTTATCCATCCGAAGACCATAGAGTAAGGCCTCATACTTAGCTGCATTGTTAGTACAAGGAAACATCAACCGTAGGACATAACAAAAAATTTCACCTCGAGGATAAGCTAACACAACTCCAGCCCCCGAGCCCTTCAATTGCCTGGACCCATCAAAGTGAATAGTCCAATACGTGTTGTCTAGCTTCTCTTCAGGCATCTGCAGTTCTGTCCAATCATTGATGAAGTCCACCAGTGCCTGAGACTTGATAGTAGTGTGTGGCACATACTTTAGACCATGAGGCCCAAGTTCAATGGCCCACTTGGCGACTCATCCTGTGGCCTCTCTATTTTGGATGATATCTCCTAAAGGAGCAAAACTGACCACAGTGATGGGATGACCCAGAAAATATTGCTTAAGCTTCCAGCTTGCCATAAACACCCCATAAACAAGCTTCTGCCAATGTGGATAACTTTGCTTTGATTCTATAAGTACCTCACTGATGTAATAAACCGCCCGTTGAACCGGATGCTCCTTGCCAGCCTCCTTGCATTCCACTGACAGTTCGTGTGTTAGCAGCCACATATAATAACAAGGGCTCCTTATCAATGGGAGCAGCAAGGACTGGCGGCTCAGCTAGCTGTCTCTTCAATTCTTCAAAGGCAGTATTAGCAGCATCACTCCAGACGAAGTCGTCTGTCTTCTTCATCATCTGATACAGTGGTATGGTCTTCTCACCTAACCGGCTTATGAACTGGCTTAAAGCAGCAATACGACCCGGCAAACGCTGGACATCATTAATAGACGCCGGTTTAGCCAAAGAAGTGGTTGCCTTGATCTTCTCCGGGTTAGCTTCAATGCCCATGTTAGAAACTAGAAAACCCAAAAGCTTGCCTGTAGGCACGCCAAAAACACACTTGGCCGGGTTAAGCATCATTTTGTAGACCCGGAGATTATCAAAGGTCTCCTTTAGATCATCTATCAAGGTCTCCTTCTCTCAAGATTTCACCACAATGTCGTCCACATAAGCATGAACATTGCACCCAATCTGATTATGAAGACAGTTCTACACACACCGCTGATAAGTCACCTGGGCACTCTTGATCCCAAAAGGCATAGACACATAGCAGAAGGCTCCAAACGGCATAATGAACGCCATCTTCTCCTGGTCCTTAACTGCCATCTTGATCTGATGATAACCAGAGTAAGCATCCAAAAAGCTCAAATGCTCACAACCCGCCATAGCATCAATGATTTGATCAATATGAGGGAGAGCTAAGGGATCAGTCGGACAAGCTTTGTTTAAGTCCGTATAATCCACACACATACGCCAAGTGTCATTCTTCTTAAACACAAGCACCGGGTTAGCCAACCACTCTGGATGAAAAACTTCAATAATGAACCCGGCCGCCAAGAGCCAGGCCACTTCCTCGTCAATGGCTTTACGCCTCTCTTCATTGAATCACCGAAGAAACTGCTTGATCGGCTTAAACTTTGGATCAATATTTAAAGTGTGCTCAGTGAGTTCCCTCAGTACACCCGGCATGTCAGAAGGCTTCCATGCAAAGATGTCCCGGTTCTCACGGATGAACTCGATGAGCGTGCTTTCCTATTTGGGATCTAGATTGGCACTGATACTGAACTGCTTAGACGAGTCACCTGGAACAAAATCAACAAGCTTAGTGTCATCGGCTGACTTAAACTTCATTACCGGCTCATGCTCTATGGTTGGTTTTTTCAAAGATGTCATGTCCGCCGGGTCAACATTATCCTTGTAGAAATTCAACTCCTCTGTTGCACAAACAGATTCAGCTAAGCAGCATCGCCTTCCTCACATTCCAAGGCTATCTTCCGGCTCCCATGCACTGTGATGGTACCCTTATGACCCGGCATCTTGAGCTGCAAATAAACATAACACAACCGTGCCATGAACTTGGCATAAGCCGGTCGTCCAAACAAGGCGTGATATGGACTCTTAATTTTGACCACTTCAAAAGTTAGCTTCTCAGCCCTAGAATCATGCTCATCTCCAAAAGCCACTTCCAGCTCGATCTTACCCACTGGGTATGACGACTTACCAGGGACCACTCTATGAAAAATAGTGTTGAAGTCTTGAGATTTTTATCAGTCAAACCCATGCGACAAAAAGTCTCATAGTAGAGGATGTTGACGCTACTGCCTCCATCCATGAGTACCTTAGTGAACTTATATCCACCACGGGGATACCACCAATGCCAAGTGACCTGGATTATCAACCCGGGGAGGGTGATCTTCCCTACTCCACAGAATAGGCTGCTCAGACCACCTTAAATACTGAGGAACTGCCGGCTCAACAGTGTTCACAACCCTCTTATGAAGCTTCTGGTCCCGTTTACACAAACTGGTGGTAAACACATGATACTGTCCACTATTCAGCTGCTTTGGATTACTCTAGTATCCACCCTGCTGCTGCTGCTGACCTCCCTGGCCAGATTGCTCATTATAGCCACCTTGATTTCCCTGGGAGTTTTGAAAATTGGAATTTGAACTGCCGCCTGGGCCATGAAAACCGCCGCCACCTGAGTCGCTGCCAGGCCCATGATTACCGTCGAACATTTTGGAATTCTTGAAAGCTTTCATGATCGTACAGTCCTTCCATAGGTGAGTGGCCGGCTTCTATGGGGTGTCGTGTCTCAGACAGGGCTCATTCAACAACTATTCAAGCGTGGGGCTTGACCCACCGGACCGAGGGGGTGGCCTCCCCTTAGGTCATTGATTGTTGCCCTGTGCATTGGTGTTAGTCACAAACTCCAAGCTACCATCAGCCTTACGTTTATTATTACCTCCTTGATTTGCCGGGTTATGCTGAGGGCCCTTGCCGTTGCCATTCTTTTTTCCCTTCCCTGTATTTTCATCATCAGACTCGGGATCCTTGTACTATCAGAGTCGGCGTACTTGACCAAAGCCGCCATCAGCTGACCCATGTCATTACAATCGCGCTTGGGCCGCCCTAGCTTCATCTTCAGAGGCAAAAACGGTAATTTTTTTCCAACATTAAGACTGCAGAGCCGGCATCCATCTTATCAGAGGAATGTATTATAGCCTTGGCCCGGCGCATCCAATGGGTCATGGACTCACCCTCCTCCTGCTTGTAATTAGTCAAATCCACAATTGACATGGGCTGCTTGCATGTATCTTTGAAGTTCTGAATGAACCGGGCTTTTAACTCTGCCCATGAACCGATGGAATTAGGCGGTAGCCCCTTCAACCAAGTGCGGGCAGTCCCATCCAATATCATGGTGAAGTACTTGGCCGTCGCAGCGTCACTGACCTCCAGTAACTCCATAGCCATCTCGTAGCTTTCAATCCATGCCCCAGGCTGTAAGTTGGCCGTATAATTAGGCACCTTTCTGGGCCCTTTGAAATCCTTGGGGAAACGCTCGTTACACAGAGTCGGCACGAGACAGGGGACACCTTTGGTCCTGGTGGTCGCGCCTGCCTCAATAGAAGTCGTCGGAAAAACCAGAAAAGGCTGGTAAGCCGCCAGCTGACCCACCTGCTGAGCTGCCTGCTGAGTCGCCCGCTTAGCCTCTTGACGTATTCTATCCTGATCAACCAAGTTAAGGGCTCCATCGCGTGTCGGGTCATGCCCACCTGGCTAGTTACGACACCGGGCGTTGCTTGAAATTGCCGCTGAGTCCATGTGCCTGCTATAACTCGGGCTCCGGCTTCGATGAGGGGTCGAATGAATCCTGTCTCGGCTATACGAGTACTCCTCCTACTGTGCCAAAGCCGTATGAAGAAGCTCTCTGATCCTTTGAGTTTCAACTGTCGTTGGAGAGTCGCCCTCCACCAAGAGAGTAGCCAATCGTGCCGCCACAGCAATCATGTTCTCCAACGGGTTAGAGAAATGACCTGGTGGTGTTGGTATATACTGAGGCGGAGCGGTATTCATCCGGGGAGGTTCCATCATACATGGCTGAACCGGTGTTCCAGCCCCGAGTGCCGCAACCCGGTCTATCTCCGGCGGGTTACTGGGCCCTGCACCGGGTGTATGGAAGAGGTTTTGAGGATCGTAAACCGGAGGGAGCCGAGACTGAGTCTTCTGGTATCTTATCCTCATGACCTCATTGGATGCATTCTGATCCATCGTGAGTCGGAAAGTCTGCGCATGAATCCGCTGAGCCTGAGTGTCCAGAGCCGCCTTCTCTGCGGTCATCCTAACATCTTCCGCTGCCAGGTCTTCCTTAGCCTCCACTATATCTTGTTTTAACTGTGCCACTTCCGCATCATGTTGAGCTTGATCCGCCGGGTTGACCGCGGCAGCTAACAGAGCGGTCATCTTATCCATGAGATCCATCAACACCTGAGTCGGTGGGCGCATAGGGCCTCCTGCCCCGGCCGCCGCTGACCCGGAGGTTATTGCTGCCGCAGTTGTGGAGTTTTAAATAGGTTGCGTGTCAGCCATGAAGATCCCAACTCTGCTCGGCGGCTCAAGAAGATCCAGAATACTGCTGCCATCAGAACAGCCCCCCAAGCCCGCCATCTTGCAGTTGATACAACGATTCTGTCTTGCCCGTGGACGACTCACCATCAGAATAGATGGTCGTCTTACCGCCAGATGCAGATCCTTCAGAGAGTCCTCCGTGGATGCATCCCACGAAGGAACGCTCCACGGCTAGCAGAGCCCGGGTGGGTCTCGCATGCTGAGCCGTCTCCACGAGGTTGGTGCAGATGTCCGGCTCAGGGCCCGGCTCGCCGATCTTGCCGATGAAGACGTGAATTCCATAGAAGGGGACCCGATACCCGTACTCAATTGAGCCGGCGTCGGGGGCCCAGCCCGCGTCGTCGATGTAGAGCTTGCCGTGACGACTCTTGGTCATCCGGCCCATAGCGTATCCCTTGAGACCTTCGAAGCTGCCCTTCAAGAACTCAAATCCACCATGCGCTGGCCCCACGGTGGGCGCCAACTATCATGGAATTGTCACGTCAGATGTCCTAGTGAAAGGACTTAGTCGTGGAGCCATCACAACTAGGAAGCTTAAAGGGGTTAATCGGGACAAAGGACACGGGGTTTATACTGGTTTGGCCCCTTACGGTGAACGTAAAAGCCTACGATCCAGTTTTGAGTGGGATTGCTTATGACTCGATTACTAGGGAGCGGAATCGCTTGACCTAGCTCTCGATCTGATGTTACTTGCCCTAAACCGCCGCCGGGTCGTCCCTTTATATACGGAGGTTGACACCCAGCGGCTCACGGAGTCCCGTCCGGCTCATAAACAGTGTCCGGCTCGGTCTCTAACTATTCTTGCCTTACAATACAAGTCATGTACATATGGCAGTTTATCTCTACGGGCCTTAAGTCGCCTCTGGGCTTTGGGCCCTTAACTGACCCGCCATCTTCAACCTTGGTCTTGGGCTTCAAGAATACTTGTAGGTATAACCCGGCCCCTCCCGGGCAGGTCATACCTAATAGTTATATCCCCAACAGCCATGTTAGAAGTATGTTTTGCTATGCCATGTTATTGCCGTGCTAGTAGATGCTATGATGTTGTCCATGCTTAGTTTGATCCGTGACTCTTTCTAATATCATGCCATGCTTAGTAAATGTTATGAGATAGGTTGTTGCATGCGCTTGGTTCTTGCTTTGTCATCTGCTTGTTTGGATGCTATATATTCTGTTGTCTTGCAAGTACATTCAATGTACTGACCTGGCGTGTCATGCCAGTTTGTAGGTTGTGCCTGGATTGCTTGCGCTAGGCTGTAACTTTGCCAGTCCTGTGAGTTGCGGAGTCCAGCCAGAGTCGATATGCTGCCAAACCAAGACTTTCGGCGCCATTTAGATAGCCTTAGAGCTATGCTACATGATTGTTTTCATCAATATGTAATCCTATATACATGTATTTGATGAATATTCGTGTACCTGGAAAGCTGTCTCATGGACCTGTCATTCGTCAGGTGTTATCCTGGGCTGACATGCGAAGGCTCCCTGCTCCATGCGGATCGGGGTGCCACTGGAGATGGTATCAGAGCAGCTAGGATGGCATATGATTACCCTAGCATTAGACCCCATTACCATCAACCCGTAATGACCCCAAGGGATTTGACCCATCCCTGGCATCATGCATGACCACTGTTGAGCAACAAGTGGTGCAGGCAGGATTGACACGTCCCTACCCCACTATCCCCGCATAGTGTCTCATGGATTGGATAGTAACCCTATCCTTTCTGATCGGACGCATAGCATACCCTTCGCCATTAAGGGAAGGGGACCGTGCCATGTGGTTGTGTCCCGCATAGCTGCCTATAAAGCCCCCTTTTCTGCTAGCCGCATCACTCCCCACTCAATCAGCCATGCCTATGCAAAGAAGCCTAGCTAGTAGTTCCAGACCGGGAGTCATATCCAGCTTTCTCCGAGAGCCCATCCTTTACTGCCGAACCTTTGCGGTTGGTCACATTGGATTTCAGCCTCTCCTCACTGATGTGCTCACCCAAGCCTTTGGCTGCTCCTGCAGTCCCGAGTATCTGGTATTCCAAGCAATACCCGCCCCTCATCTTTGCCGATTCCAGACCAAGGTACAAATCTTCCCAGGTCCAGCTAAGGATGGTCAGTCCTTGATCATCCAAGGCAAACCCATGCCTAGTCCAGAGTTGTCTATTCAAACAGCTGCTATGGAAGCTATCGTCCATCTTTGATCCCAGTTTCCGCAAGTAGCAGGACAACGGGAATTCTGTTTCTTCCCTGTGGTGACCACCCTAGTTATTGGGCATCCCATTACTGTCCAGGAAGGAGATCCCGCCATTGCTCGACTGGTGCAATTCATTTCTCCCCAGGGATTGGTGATTGGTACCTGGTCAAGGAGTTCAAGACCTTGGACCATGAAGATTCTAATGTCGTCACAAAACTATCTTGTGAGGGCCACCAGATTGCATCCCATGCCATCCAACGAGTGCTACGCTCTCAACCGGTGCCTTGGCTGAGGCCAAGTATCACCAACCACGATTCCATCAACAAGGCCATTTACCGCCTTTGCTATCAAGGTTTTCTTGGGCAAGCTCTAGCCACGTCCCAAGCAGTTGAGCCCCAACCCATCGAGGTGTCTGACGATGAAGGTGAATATTGGCTCAGTCTTCTTCCTCCCAGAGAACCTCAGCAAGACCAGTCCTCTGTGTGACCTCAGTCACGCAGTCAGGTGATTTTGCGAGTAGATCAGTCTGCCTGTTCATCCTTGATAGGAGGATAGAACTTTGTATCCCAGAGTGAGTTGTTTCATTTAGCGCATAGCGTGTTCGTGCTTTGTTTTATGCTTGTACTGTTTGTAACCCGTATGCTATGTTTTATGTATGCTTTCTTGCTTTTTGTTTTTGTTTTTGATTGTCTCTCTGTCAAGCAGAATTGTTTGACAGGGTTGGCAATGTGTTACTAACAAGATTTTAATTAGTAGAGCACATACACTAAACAACATTGACTCGTCCCGAGTCTCTAATAAAAGACGCGCTGGTGTAGGTATATGTATACCAGGAGTACATATACCCACTAGCATTAAAACACCTTAGTAAGATTTGGCTGATGTGTTTTTCCTTTGCATGTATGTTGCATCTCTCTCTTTGCTAGTTTAGATTGTACTGCATCCTGCACGCATACTAGGTTCACCCACGAGTACCTTTGGGCAGTACTCGTGGGAATGCAAAGTCATCTATCTATCTCTATTTGTGCATACCCCGTGTGCCAGATTTCAGACCCAGAGCCTCGAAGATGCATTTCCATCTGGCCCTTCTGTGTCCCTAATTCTTTTTTGATAGCCCCAATTGCATTTTCGGAGGAACACAACCAACTTTATTTCATCGATCCAGTACAACTATCCCAATACAGATTTGAACTCCGATTCTACCTCGATGCCTACTTTTCGTGGAGCTATCCGTTTAATTTTTCCCCGTACCCCAGTGTGATTCCTGAGATGACACAGCCACCTCACCCGCATCTGGACCCCATCACCACCACCATCACTACCTTGCATGGTGCAGGCAAGTCGCCCCCACCGATCCATCGCATCATGCGATTACTCCGCCGACACGAACCGACGGAGGATCAAGCGTGGCGAAGAACCACCCAGTGCACCGCCATCTCCTACATCTCGAGCCACCGCACCTGGTCGCACGTTGCCTCGAGCCCGCTCATACTTGATGATCATCACCAGGATGATCGATGAGCGGATCAGTGTGCCCAGCAGCGCAGCGAGGAACCACCGCAATGCCACGAGGAACATGGCCTCGCCGAAGGAACTCGGCTCGATCTCGTCCAAACCGAAGAGGTAGTAGAGCGGCATTGTGTTTGTGTGTTGGAAGTGAGCTGCACTGCCGTCTTTTATAGCCCAACCCCGGTGTATGGTGAGCGAGGTCCAGGAAAACCGCTCGTCGCCCGATCTCCGGCGTCTAGGAGGCGAATCCACGAGTAGTGCCGACAAGGTGCTGGCCCGCGACATGAGTGCTCTCTGCACCGGTGCCGTGCACACTGCGCACTATGGCACTAGGGTCCTCGTCGCCCTAGAAGCTAGATACGCGCTGTGCCAAGCCGCACGCGAAGCAGCAGCAAAGGAGACGCAACAAGCTGGAGGTAGAAGGAGGCTGCCAGTGGGCCCTGGACCCATGTGTTAGCAGGTGAAACCACTGTTCACTGGGGTGCATCCAGCATTTTTCAGGAATTTGATCGCGAGTTCCCCTAGCTGTGGAGATAATATTGTTTGCGCATATCTCTTCCTTGGTGTACCAATTATCGGTACCCCAACCCGTTTGTTTCTGACCAAAGGGTTAAATATTAACCCAGAGGTTTTTCTCCGGAGTGGCTATCATTTCATCTTTGCTGTAACCCTAGGAATCTCGAGGATGAGATTCATTTAAGGGGGGGAAGGTTTGTAACAGCCCCAAAATTGGGTTATCAATTTTTGTGTTGTTATTCTTTCCAAGCAATCATTTTTCAAATCTTTCTCATGAGTTTGCTGGATGACTCTAAGAATTCCTGTCATTTCCAGCCCTTCAAAACTTTGCTCATGCCTTTGTTAGTGAGCAAGTCCTCATTTGCATCATCTCAAACCCTCTCAAAACCCTAATTCCAAATTTTGGAATTTTGATATGTCCTTGGTGATTACAAAGGGGCCATCATTTCCCTTGACCTGTTGATCTTCCCAATTGTTCCTAGAGATCCTCGTACCTCTCTAAACCTTGGATATGCAAAAATATTGCTAAGTCCTACGCAATATTTTTCATTTGGGATTTATTCCTTTTCTTGTGTTTCTGAGGAATAAAATCCAAAGGCATAGCTAGCCATCTCCTAAATTCATGAAAATTTGCGGAGATGATACTTATGTCTTCCAAGCTGTGGCAAAAATATTGGCCATAATTAAATAAGGAAAATTGCCTTTTCCTATTTTAAGCAAATATTCAATTTCTGCCACCTTCTAAAGGAACTACCATTTTCATAGCAGGGAAAATTCCCAAATAATTTCTGGAGCTTGTCCTTGCTATATCTTCACTAGTTCCATCCAAATCTCATGATCCCTAGTTTAAAAATTGGGCACATGACCCAATGCAAGTTTCTGCCTTGTCTGAAATTTTGCAAAGGAAGTGCTTGATTCCTAAATCCATTTGAGCTGAAATTTTGCAGGGTGATTAACATTGATAAATCACCTTCGGATACCAAAAATCAGCTCAATCCTTTCATGTTATCTAGCACGTAGTCAAAGAAGAAGTCTGGGTCCTTCGCCTTTATGCTCCTCATAATGCCCACTGTTGTCTCAGCATCACCCTTTGCAATGAGCTTCATTTTCTCTCTGCAGCAAAGATTGTACACGTCCCGCCTAATAAGTCCGCATTTATCGTATGAACCGTACCTACTGATGAAGTTTTCCACCATTATATGCTTCCTGATTCCAGCCCCTTGCGTAGCCAGTATCTCTGCCCTCGTGCCATCTCCAATCCGTCTGCGTGACCACAAATATGGAACCTCATCGGGTCGAGCCATCACATGGTTGTGATCATCCACGAATGACGCGATGAACCAAACTCCACGTGCCCTGTAGATTTTCACCACCATCTGCGCACCGCACTCGCATCAAGTCTCGGGTATAAGCCTGCGGGTGTGACCCTCCATGGTTATGAATTTGCTCTGCCTTCTCCCTGCCCTAGAGAAAACTAACTGCCTGAACCGTATTATTCCTGAAGCACCCTTCCCTCGTTTCACCTTATCTCTCCTGATGCTGAACCCAGGCTCTTTGGCGTGCTTGTTGTAGAATATGAATGCATCCCCTTGTGAACGAAAAGTCATAGCCATGACCTTCCAATGTGTCTCCAACATCCGCTGCTGGTATTGAACGTCCTCAATGTCCATCTCTGCTTTGTCGTCAGCACCATCAGGACCATCTGAGCCCTCCAACAAAAGTACATATGAAACTACGTCAATTTTTATCATCTATTACAAACTACCGCGTGAGGTACAAAATGTTTGAACGAACCTGGCTCAAGTTATCGGCCCACGGTTCCTCCAAATTATTTTGCTCATTCTCAACGTCTACATCTTCCTGTAAATTAAAAACACACATAAATAATTACACATAATGTACTCTGTCAATTGAAAAATGGAATTAAATAGGCTTCACTTACATTTTCGCTCTTGCCCCATGTTCGTTATTTTCAAAATCCTATGAAGGTAAGATATCATATGATGACCATGATTCGTTATCACTGTTGTCATCATATTCATTACTAGGATCATTATCGGTCCGACTGACCTCATTCGTACCATTATCATCGGCCGTAAATGAGGTTTCTTCGTCCATTTAAACACATGTTACTACCAACACTGCACATCATTGAAAAACACATTATCCCATGTTAAATTCTAAGTTCATTCAGTGGGTCATATAGATGAATAAATTACAACATTTAAGCTATGAGGATTGAAAATGATTTCTTTCTAAACCTAACCTATCGAGATAGGTGGTACAAGGGTTATATGACAAACCTTCGGCGGCGGTGTCGACGTCGCCGGTCAACGCTGATGGGGCCTTGAGGCACGGACCTTCGGCGTGATGCAAGACGGCCGCGCCGTGGAAGAAGACGAATCCACCCACGGGATTACCGGACGGATCCGCGGCGGCGGACGAGTGAGGTCACTGCCGGCGTTGGACGAGTGCGGTGGCCGACATCTGACGTCGGGACGGTTAGAGGCGCCGTGGGACGTCGGGGTGGTTAGAGGCGGCGGACACGGCGTCGATGCGGAAAAATGCGACGTCCATGACGTGGCCGGCCACTTCCCTAATCGCCGACCGCGATGTGGGACACGGCAGGGTTGGAACGGGCGGCGTGGGAGATCGGGCTGGTTAGAGGCGGCGGACGCGGCAGCGATGCGGAAAACGGCCACATCCAAGACCTAGCCGGCCACCGGCGATGGCGGCCTTCCACTCGTTAGCCGGCCGGCGACGATCCAGATCAGCAGCCGCGTGATCGCGGGGCGGCAGGCCTGATCGATCGACGTTTTTTTTCCTCTCGACGGGCAGCAGGCGGGCTCGATCGACGAGTGCCCGTGCAAGTTTTTCTTCTTCTTACATACGTGTATTCGTACGGCCGGGGGTTCGCCTATGATACGGGGTGGGTATATGTTTATGACCAGTCTACCCTTCTATGTTTTGTTTGGGGGAGGGGTGGGTGTACCGAAGCACTTCTCTACCTTTGAACTATAGTTGTACTAACAACATTTGCATGTTATCTATGGATGAATTGTACTATTTTTATAATTATCCTGAGTGTCGTGGTTTTAGAAAAAAAATTAGGACGGATATTAGGGTACATAATTGGATGACCGATTCCGTGTCCAAGTAGTGTGTCCGTTTAGAGAACGGTGCTGGAGCTGATGCCCTTACATAGCAAAGGTAAAAATGAAACTAGAATCTTTGCCTGTGATGAAGCAAAGAACTTCCTTTTCCCTCTCTTCCTCCGAACATTCATTTCTATCAGGAAGGTCATCCCAGCAGCAAGGAAGGAATTGGTTCCAATCCAAGCTCTCACACTTTCGGCTACCTTTCTTATCCACTGCAACTCAGAGCATCTATAAAGTGACTCATTCCCATTTTTGCATCTCAAGAATCAAACACAGAGCACGCACACCAACTCGTGTGTGCCGAGATGGAGAGAGGCGCGGGTGGCGGCGACAATTCGACGAGGGCCGTCGGCATGTGTGACCGACTCCTGACCTTCCTCGCCAAGAACCTGTCGATGAACAGGCCGGGGAGCATCACCGAGGGGCCAAGAGACGCTGGCGCCGGCGGCGATCACAGGAATCACGCAGAGGAGGAAGACGACGAGTTCGCTGTGAAGATCGAGAAAGCCGAGTTCGAGTTCAGCCACGAGGAAGAAGGCCACAGTAGCTTCACGGCCACCATCCTAGAAGAGACAACTGCAGATGTGAGAGCAAGTGATCAGCACAAGCAGGCCACGGCGGAAGCCGGCCATCAGGTGGAGGCGACGGAAGCGGGCGCAGCGGCTGTGCAGGAGAAGAAGCCGAGGAGGTCCGTGACGATAAAGGAGGAGGCCGGCGGAGTCAAGGACAAGGCCAAGAAGTCGCTGTCAAAGAAGAGGCAATCGTCGTCGTTGAGCGGCGGCGGCCAGCTGGTCGGGGCAGGAGGGGAGGACCCGATCCCGAAGCCGCCGCTAAGGTGGGGGCTCCGGCCGAGGATGCCGGCGGCGAACCTGAGGGTGCCGTCCAACATCAATGAGAAGTCGTCCAACTTCATTGAGGAGCGCAGGAGGGGCTTCGGTGCCGGCGGCAAGCCGGGGAAATGAGCTGACGCTCCCAGCACGGTGGATGCTTGCAAGCTGCAATGTTAATACGGTACAGTAATTCATTCGCAAAATAAAATTAAAAAAATACAGTACAGTAATTAAGTGTGTGCGTGTGTGCGTTGGTTGTATCAAGAGAATTTCATGATGAGTCAATTACACCGGTGGTGCTAGAACTTGTGGTGAACGGTCATTTTGATGCTATAGAACTTGCGGCATACATCGAACTGGTGTAAAAACTTAGCTAGGTCGTGCAAATAATTTGGATACGAAGCGGCGCTGACTAGGCTCGCCTGCATGGCGCGGGTCCCGCTGTCAGTGACTAGAAAGCAAAAAGGAGGACGTGTGGTCTGATTTTTACAAAAACACTCTTGTTTTTTTTTGGGCACATTAGAGATCCTGCTCACGTTGGAGAGTTGGCATGATTTCCGCCTCTGTGAATAGTCCGTCCCGCCTGTTAGTACAATATGAAAATTTGAAAGAAAAACTTGAACTTGCTATCATATAGGTGGGAAACAACCGGTCATAGGCACTGCACCAACAACGTCATCACGCCTATAGTTCATTAGTCCTTTGTAATGTAGTAGAACAAAGTCGCTCCTGGAGTTTCTCTTTTTTAGAAATATGTAAAGGTATGTAAATTCTAATCTCACTAATTTATTTATTCTTGCACTATAAATAATACATAAAACGGAAGAAATTCTTTAGAAAATAGTTCACATATTATTTTAAATTATGCATATATCTAAAATAATATTTATGAAATCTAAAAATGTTTTTATACCGTAAAACAATACAAACAAAGCCAATTTTGCACTGCTTTTTTTTAGAAATTGTAGCATATATATAAGTAAAATATAGTACTCCCTCCGTCCCATAATGTACGACGCTTTTTGACACTACACTAGGGTCAAAAAGCGTCTTACATTATGGGACGGAGGGAGTACTATATTATAAGTAATATACATAAAAAATAAATCACATTATAAAATATTGGCATATTAATTTAAAATTTATCCATATGATTACATTATAAATTACAGAAATATTCATGTAATAATATGCATATAGAATAAAATATGTCAAATTTATTTTATATTTTTCCGTATATTTCAGTAAATAGTTATATAAGTTTAAAAATGTTCAGAGTTTTCACAAAATATTGATTGATGAAGTATATAAAAGTGTTCATGTTTTAAGAATTTTTGTTTTTATATACTTTTAAATAATATAATGGAATGCACTTCGTGCGGCCCATTTTGCACTATTACTTTTTATAAGTTTACATAATATATGTAAATTATAATCAAATTTTATCAATTATATATATATATATCTAAAAAAATTCATTTATTAAATAAAATTTATCCATATATTCGAATTATAAATTACAAAAAGCATTCACATTAGAATTTGCATAATTAACAAAACATAAAATTGATTTTTATTTTTTATATATTTAATAAATGGTCATATATGTTTAAAATGTTCACAATTTTAATAAAATATTCATGCATATAAATTGCTCGTTTTTATAATTTAATTTATTTTGCTAATATGTATATTCTTTGTAACACATGATTATAATATAAACAGATTTTGTAAAAAAAATAACAATCCAAAATGGGTCCCACCAACTGCAGCCCACATAGGACGTGAAGGATATATACATGACGTAGGTTAACTATTGGCGGAAGCTAGCAAACCTACACGTTTCGATTCCCAGTGCTTTATTTTTTTATAATTTATGACTGGCTGACATATGGAACCCATATGGCCAACATTTTGACACGTGTCAGGGGCTATTTCATTAGGACAATAATATTCGAGTTTCTTTTTGGTAAAATAATAGGCCGCATGTCATCTGTGGTGGCTGACAGCGAGACCTGCGCCATGCAAGTGAGCCTAGTCAGTGTCGCTTCCGTATCCAAACACGATTTGCACCGTATTTGCATGAGCGAGCTAAGTTTTTACACTAATTTGATGTATGTCATAAGTTCTAACACCAAAATGACCGTTCACGACAAGTTCTAATACCACCGGTGTAATTGACTCTTTTATGATAACGTTTGAGGCATATTAGGTGTGTCATATTAGGTGGGTCATGGCTTCGCTAAGATTTCCAGGCCCAGGCGATCATGATGCGACTCCCCCGCCGCCACCTTTGCCGGACGCCGCTCCGGCCAAGTGTGGCCCCACCTCCGTGCCTCTGCCCACGCGGGGATGCCGGATCAGCAGGGGCCTCGTCCGCGTTGCAACCAGGAGTCCCCTGCCCACGTGGACTCCCAGGTCCCGTCGGTCTTGCCGTATCATACATGGAACGAGTGACCAGGAGTCCCCGGAACCACACGTCGGCAAGGGCCAGGGTTTCCTAGATCCAGCCGCAAGGAAACGTTGGACCAGGCCCACTTAAAGCCTCGTCCCGGGGCGCGCCAGAATCATAAACCACGTGAACAGGTCGATCTCGGAAGCTGAAGGAGGATTACAACTATTCATACCAGGGCGATAATAAGTATCTCGTCCACTTTGGATGTGAGGCAGACATGGTGCGTATTTTGCGGGGAGGGCCATGGCAGTACGAACACAACCCCTTGATCGTTGAGGCATATGATGGGATGAGAAAGGTATCTGAGTACATGCTGGATAAAGTCAAAATATGGGTGAGGATTCGGATGTGCCAACGAATTGGAGGACTGAGGCAATAATGAAAACTCTATGTGTGAAGCTGGGAACGTTTTTGCAGGCCGAGATTGATGAGAACAGAGGGAACCTTTTTATTAGAGAAAAGGTCTTAGCCCGATTTTATAAATAAAGCCACACGGCAGCGTCACAAGCCCGAACATAAATACGAACAGTTGGTGAAACATCGCAAATCCACCGAAAAGAAAGCCTGGACCAGGCGAACGAAGGTTTTAAGAGATACATGGCAACCTGCCATACTCGGCGCGCAGACTGGAAGGAGAAAGAAGACATAAACCAAACGGACAAATCAGCGACAATCGAGATCAGACGGCAGGATCCAGCCCGGAGATGTGGGACACCGAAGCCCGAATTTTGGCGATGAGCAAGTCCAGGGCATCCCGATCTTCATCCTTAGTCAATAATCTCCACTGCTGCAAGAGTATACATAATTTGAAAAGCACGTCAGCAGGCTTAGATGGAAAGAACAGAGGGAACTACGTACACATTTAGGTCGCAATGCCAGTGAATCAGCAACTAGAAACATCGGTGGCGATGTTCGCTACACTATAAGAGAAGCACACTAAGGTCGAGTTGGAGATTCAGTATGAAAAACTGCCCAACTTCTATTATACCTACGGATACCTTGGCCACGAGGAGAAATCATGTGGGGACAAAGTTGAAGGGGGGAGGGTGCACCAACAGGGAAATTCATTGGCAAGCTGAGATGTTCACCGCCGTGGCGATTCATGCGGCTCTATGGTATAGTTCGAGCAAGGACTAATCCAATAGCCTACCATGGTCTCGAGATCTCAGTCGAGAGCTAGACCACTTCTGGGAGAGGTCATGGGAACCTCACTGTGCATACAGTGGAAGGACGCCAGGCCTGCCGCCATCGGGCTCATGTAGATCACAAGAGTGGGAACCTAGCCATTGACGAGATGTTAGCAGATCACATGAAGAACATATCAGGAAGGGACAAAGGTGGGATGAATGAGCAGCACTCTGCATAAGACGTCCACCAACATACAACATCATTCCATCCCAAGGAGCTCGGGCATCATACCGGCTCTACGGGACCACTCCAATGAGGTGGAGATGGCCAACGCAGAGCTGCCAAACACCTCTTCGCTGGGCAAGACGAACGCGGGACATGAGGTCTTGTCACCTATGCAAGGAGACGTGGGAGAGGAGTCCATGGTGTTGTACACTAATGCGGCCACCTCGGCCGATTGTGCTCTTTCAGGTACACCAAAGATGAGAAGAATTGAGAAGCAGGAGGGGCCGCACACTTATCCAGCGGGAGAGGACCGTAATCAAGACATGGTGGAGGATACCAACACATCGGAGGCAGTCTGCCAGGGGCCGCCGAGAAACTAACGGGGCAAATGATGCCCCGTCAGAAGCAATGCATATAATAAGTTGGAACTGCCCGGAGGGGGGGGGGGCGGGAACCCCCGGATAGTTCATGATCTCGTGAGTCTTGTACATGCTTGTTCCCCTAACATTGTTTTTCTTTGTGAAACTAGATAGTCAGAAAAGAAAATGAGTAAGTATCATGCTCGTTTAGGTTTTGATGCATCAGATAGTGTTGGTCTTAGTGGAAGTCTTGCCTTGTATTGGCATGAATCTTTGTGTTTGGATGTAAAGACAATAAATGAGAGATATATTGATGCGTAAGTGATGAATGGCACGGGCGATCCACTCTGGAGGCTTAATTACTTATGTCTATGGCGAGCCCCGAAAGGAGGACCGACATCGTATGTGGTCCATCCTCCATGATCTTCACCGACAAGCCAACTTGCCATGGGCAGTGACTGGTGACTTCTACGAGGCCATGTGGGGCTTTAGACACTTTTCGGCAACACCAAGATCGGCAGGACAGATGATCGATTTCCGTGATGTGCTTGAAGTTTGGCCTGGGTGATCTTGGTTTTGCAAGGCTTCCCTATACATATGATAATCGGCGCGGGGCGGGTGAACATCAAGGTCCGCCTGGATGTGGCAAATAACTCCCAGAGGGATCTGTTTGCGCATGCAAAGGTGTAGCACTAGGTGGCTCCCAGTTTGGACCACCTTCCTATTCCGCTTCCCTCCTATGTCACCCCGACTTAGAGAGGCCGGAACGCCCCATATCCCAGCCTAGAGATCAAGTCTTCTGGAATACATCACTGCTTGGCATAGAATAAATCAGTTCTTATTACAGATACTCGAGGTACAAGGATTCTGATATAACAACGGATCACAGAGGCACGACGACACTACGCCTACCAAGGCAGCTCTATGCTAGCAGCGGAACAACTCATGGAAGTGGAATACCTTCTAGTAACGGATCGACAACGATGGTGATGAACTCCATTCTGCAGGGACTCTGGCTGGAACACATATCCTAACTCACAAACTCGGGATCCTCGACAAGCAAGCAATCATGACATGACCTGTAATCTGACATGATATGCCAGGTGAGTACTTTGAATGTACTCGCAAGCTCGCAACAACTAAAAGCAATCAGGACAAACAACAACATGGCACTTACAGGTTAATGATGAGCAAGATACAACTAGAACAATATCAGATGAGCATGATATGAACATGATTCCTGATATGAACAATGATGAAACTAGCATGGAGCATGTTTAAAATATCATGGACCAACTTACTTTGTTCAGAGGTTACCTCGTAACCACCACATGTATCGACTTACCATTATGGACATCACACAATCACCCCAGGATCAATCAAGCTTGGTATTAACAATACCATAATGATCATCACACGGCCGCAAGGAGCTCGATCTTTACCCACGGTCATCACATGACACCATAAAGATAAACCAACTTCGGTATGAACGATACCATTGTGATCCTCTCATGATCACATAAAGATCAACCAACTTCTGTCCTCATCGAACCAGTGTTGTTTATTAGTCAGGTTATTATTACTGTTGACCCATGGTGTGACCTGCTATGAACTGGGCCCATATCCACGGGCGCGACTATCGATAGATTGTACACTCTGCATAGGTTAGTACACTGTACCCACACCACGGAACCCATGGCCTCGTGGTCCCATTTGGGTGGACCAGCGGCGTTTCGACAAAACCGAGCTATTGCACGACACTCTCCGGGCCACTCCGACAAACTCCCCTTTTGGGTTAAGTCATGGGTGGCCCCGAAGTCACCGCGTGACATCATCCACCTACGTGGTCAACGACCATCATGGAAAAACAAAAACGGTCCCAAATAGGGACAATGGTACCATACAACTCGATCACACAAGACTTATGGACGCCTACATGATCAGGGTAGCGCACGCACATAAGCTTTCTTAGTTGGAGGAACCAACTAGAGGCATGAAAATAGACCAAATCAGGGGCCCCCATAAGGCAAGTGTGGCAACACTAGTGAGCTCGATTCGATGGCACTATGACTCAGCCAACAGACTTGTTCAAGTTTGATTAATGTTTAGCTAAACTCGAGTGTTGATGAGCTGAGTCATAATAATAGAATAACATGATGAACTGACAATGCAATATGAGCATGTTAACAACATGAGCATGAATAGGAAGCATAACCATTTAACATACGAATCAACAATAATAAATCATGTAGTCTACTTGATGCAAATGAGCATGGCATATGAATGGTCATGAGTATCACCAACACTTTCATAACTAACGATAATAATGCATGTGAGTATAACATTATTACTAGCATACAGAATAATTACCAGAATGAAACATGTTAAAAATAATACTAGCGACTAATCATTTAACTCACTAGAATCAAATGAACATGGTATAAAAATGAGCATGAATACACAAGCATATTAATAGGAACGAAGTATTTAAATATTCAAGTGAAAAACAATGGCTACTGCAAGGCCATCGTGCAAGTGGCTGTCGTGGCTCGCCTGGGGATGAAGGAACCATCAGGGAGAAGTGCGAGAGGCTCACGGAAAGAATCGCCGGAAAAGTTTCTCTCCCAGTAGAGCTGTTTAGGGGAAAAATGTCATTTTTAGAATGTTAGAACATCATGAAAATGGTACGAACGGAATAGGCTTGACGAATAGAGAACGTGGGATTTTGAATCACCTGAATCGGAGTTACGGTCGCGGAGAAACGGTCGTTTGTTCGTTAGGCAGAAAAAGAATAAAAGCATATTCATTTCTGTTCTAAACTACTGAAAGTCCGCTATTTAGAAGTTTCGGACGAGGGGGTGGTAAAACTGAAAGTGCATTTCCGGGAAATACGCTTTCCACAAAAGGAAAGCGCATTCCTGGCCGAAGCTGAAGTAAAATATGCCTTCTTAAGCAGAAAACATATTCTAGCAAATATGTATCCACTTAAACAGCGCGGGCCCGGGGTCAATGCTTCTGTCTGGCCGACAGGTGGGACCGAGGGGGCCACCGGCAGGTAGGGGCAGGTCGTCATCTTTCACCTCTCCTGCTTGCATTCGACCGAGAGAGCGAAGGGGCCTGGCAATGGTTGCTGGAGATCCCGGCCACCCCCCACGGCGCTGGCCCACCGGCGAGTTCGTCGGGACGATGAGCTCCCATCCAAGAAGGGTACGGCCGCCAAGGAGCTAAGGGTGGAGTAGGGTATTGCTCGCGGCGGACGGTGACCACAGGCAAGCTCGGGCACGGCGCTCCGGTCGAGTAGAAAGATGCCGTGGGGTACTGGGGAGGATTGCAGTGGCGAGGGGAGCTCGTGTGAGTGGGCTAGAGGGAGGTGTTGGGAAGCGATGCATGGAAAACAAGAAAAATTCTATGCACACACAAGATCTATCCATGGAGATGCATAGCAGCGAGAGGGAAGAATGTGTCTACGTACCCTCATAGACCGTAAGCGGAAGTGCTTAGTAACACGGTTGATGTAGTCGAACTTCTTCGTGCTCCAACCGATCAAGTACCGGACATATGACACCACCGCGTTCAGCACACATTCATTTCGGTGATGTCCTCCGCCTTCTTCATCCTGCAAGACAGCGAGGTAGTGGATGAGTTCCGGCAGCATGACGGCGTGGTGATGGTGATGGTGATGCTATCTCCTCATGGCTTCGCCTAAGCACTAAGGAAATATGACCGAGGGTGTAAATGGTGGAGGGGACTGCCGCACACGGCTAAACAATTGTCGTGGTTACGTGTGGCGCCCCCTTGATGTATACTATGCAACTTTATTCTTGTAGACACGTGTTGGGCTTCCAAGCGCAGAGTTTTGTAGGACAGTAGCAATTTTCCCTCAAGTGGATGACCTAAGGTTTATCAATCCGTGGGAGGCGTAGGATGAAGATAGTCTCTCTCAAGCAACCCTGCAATCAAATACAAGAAATCTCTTGTGTCCCCAACACACCCAATACAGTGGCAAATTGTATAGGTGCACTAATTTGGCGAAGAGATGGTATTAAAAGTGTAGTATGGATAGTAGATATTTTGTAATGCGAACAACAAAAAACAGCAAGGTAGTAAATGATAAAACGGAGCACAAATGATATTGCAATAATGTAAATGAGGCCTAGGGTGCATACTTTCACTAGTGCAATCTCTAAACAATGGTAACATAGTTCGATCATATGATTATCCCTCAAAGTGCAATAAAGAATCACTCCCGAGTTCCTATTAGCGGAGAACAAAAGATAGAAATTGTTTGTAGGGTACGAAACCACCTCAAAGCTATTCTTTCCGATCAATCTATCCTAGAGTTCGTATTAAAATAACAGCAAGCTATTCTTTTCGATCGATCTAATCAAGAGTTCGTACTAAAATAACACCATACGATGCATATCAACCAACTCTAATGTCACCGCGAGTACCCGTGAGTTAATTATACGATATGTATCAAACAATTTCAGATTCATAATACTCAATCCACACAAAGAACTACAAGGAGACCCCAAAGTTTCTATCGGAGAAAAGATAATAAAAACGTGCATCAACCCCTATGCATAGATTAGCCCAAAGTCACCACGGGAATCCACAAGTTGAGTGCCATAACATATATCAAGTGAATCAAAATAATACGCCATTGTCACCACGGGTATTCATATGCAAGACATATATCATGTGTTCTCAGATCTGAACATTCAATCTGACAAGACAAAACTTTAAAGGGTGAAGACTCAATTCATCACAACAAGTGTAGAGAGAGGAGACACATCATATGATCCATATATGTTAAAAAGCCCATGATATATCAAGATCGTGACATCTCGAGATCGTGAGAGAGAGAGAGAGAGATTAAACACATAACTACTGGTACAAACCCTCAGCCCCGAGGGTGGACTACTCCCTCCTCATCATGGTGGCCGTCGGGATGATGAAGATGGCCACAAGAGAAGATTCCCCCCTCCGGCAGGGTGCCGGAACGGGGTCCCGATTGGTTTTCAGTGGCTATAGAGGCTTGCGGTGGCGGAACTTCCAATCTAGGGTCTCCTTGAGGGTTTTCGGATATTTGGGAATTTATTGGGCGAAGAAGGGGTACGGGAGGCCATCAAGGTGGACACAACCCACCAGGGTGCGCCTGGGGGCCCAGGCACACCCTGGTCGGTTGTGCCCCCCTCAGGGCACCCCCAGGTGCTGCTCTGGCCTAATGGTTCTCTTCTGGTCCATAAAAAATCCACAAAAAGTTTCGTGGTGTTTGGAGAACTTTTATTTCTACACAAAAATCAACACCAAGGTAGTTCTGTTGAAAATAGCGTCAGTCCGTGTTAGTTCCACGCAAATCATACCAAAACCATATAAAATTATTGTAAACAAGGCATGAATACTTCATAAATTATAGATATGTTTGAGACGTATCACCCTCCCACATATATATAGGTGGAGGGAGACGGGAGAGTCCAAGGGGCGCCCCAAGTAGGGTCGAATCCTACTTGGGGACTTCCCCAAACCGTGCCCCCCTTTCCATATATGAGTGCGGGAGGAAGGCAGGGGGAGGAGGCGCCCCCCCCCCCATTTCTTTCCCTCATGCATGAGGAGGGAAAGGAAGGAGGGGCTACCCCTCCCCTTTCCTTCCCCTAGGGCTGGCCTGCCAAGGAGAGGGGCGCACCAGCCCCCTAGTGGGCTGGTCTGTCCTCTCCTTTGGCCCATTAGGCCCATACACTTATCAGGGTTGTCCGGAACCCCTTCCGATGATCCTATGACTACCTGGTACCTCCAGAAACTCTTCTGGTGTCCAAATATCGTTGTCCTATATATCGATCTTTACCTCCGGACCATTTCGGAGATCCTCTTCATGTCTGTGATCTCATCTGGGACTCTGAACAACATTTGTTCACCAAATCATATAACTCATAAAACACTATATCATCAATGAACGTTAAGCGTGCGGACCCTACGGGTTCGAGAAGTATGTAGACATGACCGAGACACCTCTCCGGTTAATAACCAATAGCAGAACTTGGATGTCCATATTGGTTCCTACATATTCTATGAAGATCTTTATCGGTCGAACCTTATGACAACATACGTAATTCCCTTTGTCTGTTGGTATGTTACTCGCCCAAGATTCGGTCAACGGTATCTACATACCTAGTTCAATCTCGTCGCCGGCAAGTCTCTTTACTCGTTCCTTAATACATCATATCATAACTAACTCTTTAGCCATTTTGCTTGCAAACTTCTTGTGATGTGTATTACCAATGTAAAGGCATATTTATCCCCAAGGTGTTTTGGTGATTGATGACAATGCTTTTGCGGACTAATCGTGTGCGTTGAGTTTTTTTAGAGATTCATCCTTTGGCACGAGACGATTACCTCCCCCCGGTGATTTATGCAAGACGGTGTAGCTCCTTCGTTTCTCTGTTGGTGGACTAGTTTCATAGGAGTCACCGTACTATCAAGAGGGGATCCGCTTTGGTAAGGCTAGGGTGGAATCAACACGTACACATCCTTATCACACCCGATGTTCCTTTCCGCTTCACTGGAGCTACCTTTCCTCTCCTTGCCTGCCTTGACCTATCCCAGTGGTAGTACCGCGGTCCTCAGCGGTAGTACCGCCGAAGCACGTCAAGCGGTAGTACCGCTCCCCGAGCGGTAGTACCGCTTGCTGTCTTCGGTCGTAGTACCGCGGTGGTTCCGGGCTACTACCGCCTCGACTCGAGACCTCTGTTTTTTGTGTCGGGTTTTACGGTACTAGTAGCGGCAGTAGTGGCGGTAGTACCGCTCCAAGCGATAGTACCGCCCATACTTCCGCGGTAGTACCGCTCTGGGCCCAGGACCCTGCAACCCTCGTGAGCGCGGCAGTACCGCTGGGAGGGAACGGTAGTACCGCTTGTCAGTGGTAGTACCGCCCTGCCCAAGCGGTAGTACCGCTCTGTGCGTGGCTGTTTGGAGGGGGGGGTAATGGTTGGATTGTTTCCCCCACTATATAAAGGTGTCTTCTTCCCCAAAGTTGGCCTACCTCTTCCCCCAAAAGCTCCATTGTTGCTCCAAGCTCCATTTTCGCACGATCTCTCTCCCTAGCCAATCAAACTTGTTGATTTGCTCGGGATTGGTTGAGAAGGCCCCGATCTACACTTCCACCAAGAGAAATTTGATTCCCCCCACGAATCCCTAGCGGATCTTGTTACTCTTGGGTGTTTGAGAACCCTAGACGGTTGAGGTCACCTCGGAGCCATAGTCCATTGTGGTGAAGCTTCGTGATGTCATTGGGAGCCTCCAATTAAGTTGTGGAGATTGACCCAACCTTGTTTGTAAAGGTTCGGTCGCCGCCTTTAAGGGCACCAATAGTGGAATCACGACATCTCTCATTGTGTGAGGGCGTGAGGAGAATACGGTGGCCCTAGTGCCTTCTTGGGGAGCGTTGTGCCTCCACACCGCTCTAACAGAGACGTACTTCCCCTTAAAAGGAAGGAACTTCGGTAACACATCCTCATCTCCACCGGCTCCACTCTTGGTTATTTCGTGCCTTTAATTTTGCAAGCTTAGTTGTGTTGTATCCCTTGCTTGCTTATGTGCTAGTTGTTATTGCATCATATAGGTTGCTCACATAGTTGAATATCTAGACAACCTTTTTGTTGAAAAGTTTAATTTGGTAAAGAAAAGCTTAAAAATTGTTAGTTGCCTATTCACCCCCCCCCCTCTAGTCAACTATATCGATCCTTTCAATTGGTAGCAGAGCCTCGTCTCTTTATTAAGGACTTTGTCGTCCGAAGAGTATGGTTGACACCACAGACGGTGTGGAGCAGCACTCCGGTGTGAATCCTATCTCGTCTACACCCGATGGGGGAACCTCGGTCTCTCGTGAGGAATTCAATGTGGCTCTAGGCACATTGAAAAACTCCATGACGACCAAGGTTGAAAGCATGTTTACTAAATTTCTAGAAGGACTTAAACTGTCTACCTCACCGATGAAAGTGGGTGATCCCACTAACAAGGTGACGGATGCTACCTCCGAAAAGGGGGAAGCTAACAGTGAAAAGGGTCCTTCTACTAGTGGTAGAAATGGCACCGGCATCTTTGCCCATGTGGAACCTCCAACTTATGGTGGACCGATTCCCTCTACTCATTTAAATCATGCCGGTCCTCCTCCTAAGATTGTGAAAAATGAGGATTTTGATTCTTGGGTGTACCGCTTCAAGCGTCATTTAAAGCATGTGAATACTAATCTTTGGAGAATCATTGAAGAAGGTTTCTATCCACATGACCCAAGCAACTTCACCCCTCGAGAAGTCGTGGATAATCAATTCAATGAGAATGCTCTCTTCATCATCCAAGAGGCAATTCTCCCCGAAGATCTCCCTCATCTTCGACCCTATGCCATGGCCAAAGACGCGTGGCATTGCGTTGTGTCTCTCAATCGGGGAAGTGCGAGCATTCAACGCTCCAACTATGAAGTGGTGCAAGATGAAGCCGATGAGTTTGCTATGAAGGAAGATGAAGAACCTCGTGAGCTCTTTCGGAGAGTAACCAAACTTGCGGTCTCGCTCCGAGATCATGGGAGCAAGGACACGGATGAAAATTGGATCAAACGCAAGTTCCTCAAGGCCATGATGCCCTACAACAAGGCCATGTCCTCCGTCATTCGTCAAAGACCGGACTTCCACTCCATGACCTCAAGTGAAGTGTTGGATGAGTTCGTTGCTATGAGCATCTTGGACAAGACCGCCGATAACACGGTGCTCCGGTCTCAAAGGGCAAAGAAGCCAAACCTTGCCTTGAAGGCCAAGGTTATTGTGGAAGAATAGGAAGAAGAGGAAGATGAGGAGAACAACCCCGAAGATACAAAATATGATTATCACGAGCACATGGCTCTCGCTTCAAGGCAATTTTGGAGCAAGAAGAACTCAAGACCCAATTTCAACAAGAACAACTCAAGTGGCTTCAAGAGCAAGCAACGAGTTAGAACTTGTTTCAACTGTGGCAATGTGAGCCATTTCGTTGCGGATTGTCCGTATGAGAAGCGGGAAGACAATGGTGGCAAGTTCATCTGGAGAGACAAAGCCAAGTCTTTCCCCAACAAGAACAAATTCACCAAGAAGACTCCTACTCAAGGATTGGTGGTTCAAGAGGAATACCGTGAGGATGACGATGATGATGAAGATAGTGAAGCAATGGCCATGGCATCCGTTGCCATTGCCACAACTCCCCGGGTATCACTCTTCGATTCACCCAACGAGAACATCGCCGCCAAGTGCCTCATGGCTAAAGCCACCAACAAGGTAACCCCCAAAATCAAAACCACCATTATTCCTAATCCTTCTTTGATGGTCAGCATTGATGATGGTAAGGGGTCTAATGAGGAAGTAAATGAATTTGAGTCCTTTATGAGTAAGCTCAAGGGCAAATCCAAGAAGCACTTTGTTGCTCTCTTGGAACAACTTGGTGAAGCCAATGACATGATCGAGGCTCACGAAGAAACCATCTCTAAGATGGAAGGTCATAGTCGTGACTATGCCGATGAGATATCGGATCTCTCTAATGCTCTTGAGGAAGAGCGTGGGCATCGTTTGGCTCTTGAGGAGTCACAAAACGATGACCATGCCAAGTTAAAGAAAGATCTTGATCATGCTCTTGTTATGTCTCGTGTGCTATCTTCCGAGAAGACTAAACTTGGGGTTGATCATGCTAGACTCAAGGAGGAGTTTGATGTGCTTGACAAGGCCCACAAGGTCTTGAAGGGTGCTCATGCTAACCTCAAGGAGTCTCATGCTCAACTCCAAGTTAAGCTAACTAAGGAAAAGGCCACCTTTCCTCACATGATCTTAATTGATAACGCAAATGCTACTAACCCGTGTTGTGAGCATGTGCATCTTGTGGAGGAGAATGCCAAGTTGAAGGAACAACTCGAGAGAGGCCTTGTGTCATGCATACAAGGTGACAAGAACCTAAATGAACTTTTGAGCAATCAAAAGGAAGTTGTGGCCAAGGAGGGAGTTGGGTTCTCCCCCAAGTCCAAGAATAAGAGGAAGAACAAGAAGAAAAATGACAAGACCAAACGACCTCCCCCGCTTAAGCAAACTTTTGTGAAGGAGGGAGAGGGTGCTCCTAAGGAGAATAAGAACAATGCGAAGAGTGGTGATGCCAAAAGGGGAAAAGCCATCTCTTCCAACAAAGTCGGTGACTTTAACCCTTCTTATGTGTTGTGCCGTGCTAGTGATGGGCATGTTTATGCTAAATTTGTTGGTTCTTCTTATGAGTACATTGAATGGTATATTTGGGTTCCTAAGACCCTTGTTACTAACATCAAAGGACCAATTACTAAATGGGTACCTAAAACCAAGCATTGATCTCTTGTAGGTGTTTGCTTCCGGTGGGGGATCATGGTTGCTCGATAGTGGAGCAACAAATCATATGACTGGGAGCAAGGACTTGGTGGTGGATGTGCAAAAGATCCCATCTATGCCCACCAATGTCGAGTGGGGTGATGCCTCACATTCTAAGGTATTGGGTCTTGGCAAGGTTGTCATTTCTCATGATCTAACGATCGAGAAAGTCATGCTTGTTGAGTCCCTTGCGTACAACTTACTTTCGGTTCGTCAACTTGCACTCATGGGCTTTGCCACCTTCTTTGATGTTGATACAGTGGCCCTCTTGTGGAGAAAGACTCTTAAAGTAGCATTTGTTGGGCATGTCGAGAACAGTCTCTATGTGATTAACTTCTCGGAGCAACCCACTAAGACCGCGACATGCCTAATGGCTAAAGTTGATGTGGGGTGGCTTTGGCATCGCCATTTAGCCCATGTCAATATGAGATCTTTGCAAAGTCTTCTCAAGGGGGACCATGTCAGTGGACTAACAAATGTTAGTTTTGCCAAAGATCGTGCTTGCAGTGCTTGTATTGAAGGAAAGCTTCATGAGACGGCTCACCCTCCCACGACTATCATCTACTCGAAGAGACCCTTGGAGCTCCTTCACATGGACCTCTTTGGGCCTCCATCCTTTGATAGTCTTGGGGGAAGAAAGTATTGCTTGGTGATTGTGGATGATTATTCAAGATACACGTGGGTATATTTCTTCAAGAGGAAGAGTGAAACTCAACAAACCGTCATCGACTTTGCAAATGAAGCTCAACGACAACATGATGCAAAGATCTTGACAATTAGAAGTGACAACGGCACCGAGTTCAAGAACTACACCTTGGATGAGTTCCTTAGTGATGAGGGGATGAAGCATCAATATTCCTCTTCATACACCCCTCAACAAAATGGTGTTGCGGAGAGGAAGAACCAGACGTTGATGGATGCGGCAAGGACCATGATGGCGGAGTACAAGTCTCCATACAACTTTTGGGCCGAAGCCATCAACACCGCGTGTCATGCATCAAATCGGCTCTATCTCCACAAAGGCTTGAACAAGACTCCTTATGAAATTCTTACCGGTAACAAACCCAATCTCAAGTACTTCCGGGTGTTCGGGTGTAAGTGTTTCATTCTCAAGAAAGGTGTTTGTTTGTCTAAATTTCAGGCTAGAGCTTATGAGGGCATATTTTTTGGTTATGCTACAAACTCTCATGCTTACCGTGTTCTCAACAAGTCCACCGGACTCATTGAGGAGACGTGTAACGTGGAGTTTGACGAAACTAACGGCTCCCAAGTGGAGCAAAGTGGTACTTGTGATGTAGGTGATGAAATTACTCCCCAAGCCATAAGAAGAATGGGTATTGGTCATATTCTACGCATTGAGGAACCCCTTGTGGCCGAAGGAGAAGGACAATGCTCCACTCAAGTGGAGCCATCACCTCCCCAAGACCCACATGCTTCCGAAGAACAAAGTGAAGGCCCTCAACCTCATGAACAAGACAAAGGGCAAGATCAACCTCAAGATGGTGGTAAACCACCAAATGATGCCCAAGGTCAAGTTCTCCCCCTCGAGCAAGTTCACGATCAAGAGCAAGCTCAAGATCTCGAACAAGCTCATGACGGCGCTCAAGATAATCAAGTTGATCCTCCTCCTTCCACATCCGAGGAGGAATTAGAGCGTCGTGCCGCGAAAATTGCTTCCAAGCTCACCACCAAAGGCCATCTCATGGAGAATGTGGTTGGAAGCCTAAGAAAGGGGGTAAGCACTCGTAGACAATTAGCAAACTATTGTGAACATCACGCGTTTGTCTCTTGTGTTGAACCCCAAAAGGTCTTTGAGGCGCTCGAAGATTCGGATGGCTCAATGCCATGCATGAAGAACTCAACAACTTCGAGTACAACAAGGTGTGGAGATTGGTGCTACAGCCGTCGGGGAACCATAACGTCATTGGAACCAAGTGGATTTTCAAGAACAAGCAAGGCGCTCATGTGAACATCATTCACAACAAGGCAAGATTGGTAGCACAAGGCTACTCCCAAGTCGAGGGTATCGACTACGGTGAAACCTTTGCTCCCGTTGCTCGCCTTGAAACCATTTGTTTGTTGATTGCTTATGCTTCCCATCACAACTTTAAGATATAGCAAATGGATGTGAAAAGTGCTTTTCTTAATGGTCCTATTAATGAGTTGGTTTATGTCAAGCAACCCCCCGGGTTCGAGGATCCTTACTTCCCGGATCATGTGTATCAACTCGATAAGGCACTCTATGGACTTAAACAAGCCCCACGTGCGTGGTTGTGACGCCTGGATATTTAAGCTACAGTAAACCTCTATTAATGATGCCACGTCACCACGGTTACTGTTGCTAATCTCGGGTTGATTCGAAACCATTTCAAAATTCAAATTTAAATTAGTGTCAACAATAAAAGTTTTCAAAAGTTGAAACAAAAATGTTCGGTGGGTGCCGAATATTACAAGGGTAATTATAATAAAGCAAACACATTTTTATAAAATGCCTAAATGATTTTAAAAAAAAGAAAGAAAAGAAAAAGATAAAGGCCGAAAACAAAATAGAAAGAAAAGGGAAACCCCCAAACCCCCCGGACCAACCGGCCCAACCAACCGGCCCAACTGGGCCAACC
>NC_041391.1:585814280-585822010 GCF_002162155.2 Triticum dicoccoides | reverse complement strand
CTCCGTCACCGAGCACACTCACTGACCGGGCCACGAACGCGCTCATCGCGCCGGTGCATGCCTGTGACCACCGCCCCGTACGCGCGCTCACTGCGCTCACCGCATCCTCGCCTCGCCCGGCGCGCCTCCGCACGCGCCCACGACAGTGCTGCCCTGCTGTCGTGCGGCCGAGGCTCCCTCCCTATCCGTCACCATGTTCCCCCCTTGCTAAGCTCGTCGGAGCTCCCCTACGGCCTCCACGCCGCCTCGTGACCGTGCCCCCGTTCGGTCCCTGGCCGCGCCGAGAGCCCCCTGCACGCGCATGTGCACGCCCACCCGCGCCCCGTAGCCGCGCCTTCGGCCATCGTGGTCGTTCGTCCGCGTAGCGCCCCTGACCTCCTCCCCGTGCTCACACCGCTTCTGTGCGTCCTCGCGCACGCGGCCGCCTCAGGCCACCGGCCTCCCCCTACTCCGGCGTCGTGCCGTGGCCGCCGGACCCGAGTCGGGTGCGCCCCTGCCGGCCACACCCGCAGCGCTCTTTCGGGTTGTGCCCGTTAGCACCCAGCGCCCGTAACCCGCATCGGGTCCCTGGTCGAATGACACATGGGGCCCAGCCCCCAGAACGTTAAAAGAAAGAAAGAAAAGGAATTAAAATATTAATTAATTAAAGAATTAATTAACTTAATTAATCTGAATTAGATTAACCTCATCATCTAGTTAAAGCTAATTAACCCTGTTTAATTACTATGAGACTATGACAAGCGGGACCCACTAGTTAGTTTGACCAGTCAACAGTCAATGCTGACTGGGCTGTTGACTTTGACCAGCCCCATCAGTTAGCCTCTGCTGACTGGGCAGTTGACCAAGTCAACTGGGCTACTGGTCAGCCACCCAAGTCCATATGTGGGTACACTTCTATGTACCCATAGCAATTTAACATTTAATTTTCGAATTAAAAATAATTTAGAAAATGATTTAAAACTTTAAAATTCAGTATAAAATAATCCATAACTCGGATGAAAATACTTTGTACATGAAAGTTGCTCAGAACAACGAGACGATTCTGGATATGCAACCCGTTCGTCCACCACACACACCTAGCATATCGAACACGCAACTTTCCCCCTCCGGTTCATCTGTCCGAAAACACGGAACACCGGGGATACTTTCCCGGATGTTTCCCTCCCTCACCGGTATCACCTCATACCGTGTTAGAACACGTCTAGCTCTGCTTGTTGTCCTGTTATGCACTTGCTTGCTATGTATTTACTGTTTCTTCCCCCTCTTCTCTTCGGTAGACCCTGTGATGATGCTGATGCCCCTGTGGTCGACTACGTCACCGACGACCCCTCCTTGTCTGAGCAACCAGGCAAGCCCCCCCCTTGATCACCAGATATCGCATATTCTCCTCTATACTGCTTGCATTAGAGTAGTGTAGCATGTTACTGCTTTCCGTTAATCCTATTCTGATGCATAGCCTAACATTGTTGCTACATCTGTTGATACCTTACCTGCAATCCTAAATACTTAGTATAGGATGCTAGTTTATCATCATTGGCCCTACATTCTTGTCAGTCTGCCTTGCTATACTATTGGGCCGTGATCACTCAGGAGGTGATCACGGGTATATACTATACATACATACATACATACAGTACAGATGGTGACTAGAGTCGGGTCAGCTCGTTGAGTACCGGCAAGTGATTCGCATAAGGGGGCTGAAAGGACAGGTGGCTCCATCCCGGTACTGGTGGGCCTGGGTTCCCAATGGCCCCCGACTGTTACTATGTGGCGGAGTGACAGGGCAGGTTGAGACCACCTAGGCGAGAGGTGGGCCTGGCCCTGGTCGGCGTTCGCGGTTGCTTCATAATAACACGCTTAACGAGATCTTGGTATTTGATCTGAGTCTGGCCACTGGCCTATACGCACTAACTAACTACGCGGGAAAGATATGGGCACTCGACGTCATGGTATCAGCCGAAGCCTTCTAGACGTCAGCGACTGAGCGGCGCGCGCCGGATTGGAACGTAAGCCTGCTCTTGTATTAAGGGGGCTAGTTCTGCTTTCGGCCGCCCATGCAACATGCAGGTGTGCAATGGGCGATGGGCCCAGACCCCTGCGCCATAGGAGTTAGACCGGCGTGCTGACCTCTCTGTTAGGCCTAGGTGGGGCTGCGACGTGTTGATCTTCCGAGGCCGGGCATGACCCAGGAAAGTGTGTCTGGCCAAATGGGATCGAGCGTGTTGGGTTATGTGGTGCACCCCTGCAGGGAAGTTAATCTATTCGAATAGCCGTGATCTTCGGTAACAGGACGACTTGGAGTTGTACATTGACCTTATGACAACTAGAACCGGATACTTAATAAAACACACCCTTCCAAGTGCCAGATACAACCCGATGATCGCTTTTCCACAGGGCGGCGAGGGGAGGATCGCCGGGTAGGATTATGCTATGCGATGCTACTTGGAGGACTTCAGTCTACTCTCTTCTACATGCTGCAAGACGGAGGCTGCCAGAAGCGTAGTCTTCGACAGGATTAGCTATCCCCCTCTTATTCTGGCATTCTGCAGTTCAGTCCACCGATATGGCTCTTTACACATATATGTAGTGTAGCTCCTTGCTTGCGAGTACTTTGGATGAGTACTCACGGTTGCTTTTCTCCCTGTTTTCCCCCTTCCCCTTCTACCTGGTTGTCGCAACCAGATGTCGGAGCCCAGGAGCCAGACGCCACCATCGACGATGATTCCTACTACACTGGAGGTGCCTTCTTCTACGTGCAGGCTGCTATCGACGACTAGGAGTAGTTAGGAGGATCCTAGGCAGGAGGCCTGCGCCTCTTTCGATTTGTATCCCAGTTGTGCTAGCCTTCTTAAGGCATACTTGTTTAACTTATGTCTGTATTCAGATATTGTTGCTTCCGCTGACTTGTCTATGATCGAGCACTTGTATTCGAGCCCTCGAGGCCCCTGGCTTGTAATATGATGCTTGTATGACTTATTTTACTTTTAGAGTTGTGTTGTGATATCTTCCCGTGAGTCCCTGATCTTGATCGTACACATTTGCGTGCATGATTAGTGTACGATTGAATCGGGGGCGTCACAAGTTGGTATCAGAGCCGACTGCCTGTAGGAATCCCCTTCCACACTCCTTGGCCGAAGTCGAGTCTAGACATTGCAAAACTTTTACTAACATGGTTGTGTGTCTTACGGGCACACGTCGCCATTGGGTGGTTGTAGGATCTTTTACTCCTCGATCTTTACTCTGGGTCTCTGAACTCTTTTCTATTCGGGTTTAAATGATTTTGCTAACTCTGACTCTAGGTTCTCGTAAAATACTTTCTCCCGGAGAGCCCCTCACTCCAGATGATCGCTTGCTGCACCGAAGGATTTCGAAGATACTCTCCGATGTTCTCAAGACTTTGTGCTCGATGCTCTTACAATTACCTACCACTGATTTATCCCTATGGATAAACACACCCTTCGTTCTTAATTTTATTCCAAGTTGATCTTGTTAATACAAGATGCCCCGAACTGCTCTCCGTTGTTCCAAGAATCCTTTGAGCTTACTGCTTTACAGTTCTTGCCTCATGAATACCCTTACGGATAATTCCTCGCACTTATCGAGTATCTGCTCTTTCCCAGTTGTTCATGTGTTTCACAAAATTCTTCAAAATACTATCCGATCTTTCGAGAATCCTCATTAGCCTATGGCTCTTGAAATTCTTGTTTGCCTGCATTTTGGTTAATTCCAACTGACTAGCAATATTCATGGATGTCCTTTGCCTTTATCATCTTGGGTCCCTTGATTCAATATGTTGCGAATGTTGCAATCCTTAATCAGATCCTAGAATTCATCCTTTCGGCTCAGGTGTCATTTTGAACAGGAGCTGGGTCTCGACCAATCAAGTTGCCGTTGATTGTAACCCCCTATGTCTATTCGGCTATCCATCTATGATCAGAGTGTCTGCTTCTGATCCTTCGTTTTGGAAATCATAATTCCTTTGTTATCTAAGCATCAAATTATTCCGATGTTCTATAATCCGATGCATTTGCATTCTTTCTTCATCTGATTGAGTACCGATACTCACATCAGCCCTGTTATGGACCGCCATACCCATTGCCGGGTTATTATCCGACAGTGTCCTTCACAACCAAAATTCTTATGAGTTCTTTACCCGATACATAATGCCTTTGGTAAATGGTATCCTCTCCTTTTGTCAACCATGCTCTGCTTTTGAGCTGGTGATATTTACTCTTGAAGCTTGTGGTATATGTTCCTAAGAAGCCCCGATGGGTTGAACCAATTCCTTCCCTAATATGTGCAAACCCGAAAGATTTCACGGGTCATACTTATTTGGTATTGCACCAGGCAAAACTTCCCACAACTAATGTCATTTTCGAAATACGAGAGGTCAATGTAAGGTTATGCATTGAGGAAGTGGGAGTCGACCTTGAACCTTTGTATTCATGCCCATGGAAACAATGTAGATCGTATCATTAAAGCTTCTCTTCAAATAAATATTTCCTTGGTATAAGTTTATCTTATATCTGGGATCTGGCATTTTGCAATCATTGTTCCGGCCATGTTCTCCTTTAAATACCATTTCTCGGACAAGTTGAAGTACTTGTCTTCTGCAGATCTTTGCACCTGTCCAACCTTTACTTTGATCTACCATCGAGTATTACACTCTAGTATCTCAAAAATATCATGGAACTGCATAACTTTTTATGGGTTCTTCGTCAACTGTTATTTCTCACTGATTCCAATTTTCCTAGGTTCTGGGTTGTCGTCAACCGAGAACACCGATATGTGAACCGAGTCTGCACTATGGTTCAATAACTCTAAGTAATCTTTGTTGCTTATGAGTTTATTAATCCTTCAAGTCATTCCTAGCCTGGTCGGCTATATCATTATCGTGCTAAATTTTAACTGTGCTACCTGCTCTTTATTCCCAAAGCACAATTTTCGACGATGAGCTCAACTTATGTCGACCTTACTCGTCATAGCATTTCACCTTGAATAGCAAGCTTGATTTCGAGTTTGTGTCGTATCCGTGGTTCCATTAACCTTTCGCTTCATCATTCCTTTGACTTGATGTCATCGCTAATCGATTACATCTTCATGGAATCTCTTGACAAATGTGTCGTGATCATCATCAGCATTCCGAGCTCTTCCAAGATATCAATCGAATTCATGATGGGAAATACCATCCTTGCCCCTCGATGATTTGTGTAATCATCGACAACATTCTTACCTTCCCCCAACACAAACTTGTTCGTGTTTTGTGTTATACCTTGCTATCCAACATTTGTTCTCCTTTACCTTGGAGTATTGCCATCTTTTATGTCAAGAATGTCGTGAGAATTTTACCACCTCTTGAGAATTCCTGATACAAGTGATGCTTCTCCCCATCACCATTCCTTCTTGGTCCCCGTGTTATTTATAACCGGAATGCCAAAAAATGAACTATGATTTGTGAATTCAAAACTTCTAGCAACCCTATTGCTTGTTAGCTACGAATCATAGTTTCTTTCTTCATGTGTTGATTATTGACTCATCATTCTAACATTGATCGTGTTACTTAGTCCATATTTTGGATGCACTTTTCTATCAATGTTTAATTGTGTATGCTTTCCTCTAGCACACCATTATATCATTTGATTTGACAAATGTTATCTCCTTGTTCACATGACTACGGAAAGCCATCTTTTTGGATATCTTGACGAAATGCTGCTGAATCCATCAGCCACCTCCTCATCTCTCCTTGGATTAATAATGAACTCTTGCTTCGGAACTCGCTTCCATTGTACATTTCCCGAGAATCTTACATTGTCGTCTCGTCATTTGTGTTGCACCTTTTCTTCTCTGGCATCCTAAGTCAGAGGTATCCTGACACCAATCGGGTCTGAACCTCGGTCAGATATGATGGTTGGGACATTTCCAAGAGTTTTAACATTGGTCTTTTATGACCCGGTAAGGTGATGGCATGTCCAGCACACCTGGCCGGAGGATCTATTGTTATAGTTTCCTTTTTGGCAAGGTTAGTCATTCTTCCGTGTGGAAATTGTAAGACTTATTTTATAAGTTGTTCCTGATGAATCCTTTGCGTATGCAAAGACCGACCTTTGCTTGAAGACCATGTCAATGCTATCTCGAAGCATGTATGTGGTACTCCTATCATCAATAAGAACATTTGAAGCACAGTGCTAAATTTTCCTTATCAGTTATCCAAACATCGTTGTATGGGTACATATCATGATTCTTCTTATCCCTTTTATCTGAATGGTCATGCCTTTGGTCTCATGTCATGGATATCATTCTCTACTTGTCCTTGGTCAGGATATACCCTTGAAATATGTGTTTAAACACATTTTCCTTTCCATTGTTCTGTTTAAACCTGATAATCACTTTTCCTTTCCATGGGTTTGTTTGACCTCTCTTGTGATCTATATAATCTAAGAAGTAATGATTCACTGCTTATGTAAACACCTTGGTGCATAATTCCGTCAGCAAAACCCTGTTACTATTGTTGATAACATTTCGGTAGCCACCGATGGACGAGAACCTTGCCTATTGGCCCGCCTCGTTAAATGAGCAGGAAAATGGTTCTCTTCGTCCCTCGCCCTTGGTATCGATGTTGTTGCCGACATAACTGACAGGCTACCCTCTGACACGCCTTGCTATCGTGGCCATCCAAGATGTCGGCCCCCTTCCTACTTTCAACCACATGGTGGGCCCATAACCCACAGTTCCACAGGATCGAAACCTGACTCTCCTGTACACCCCCTATTCCCAAAGTTATCCCTCCCGCGTGGACTTGTACATAATTCAAGAGCCACCTTCCGATGAGATCATCAATTCTGGCAACAAACACAATAATTATTCCGTCGCTTGAAACCCCTTTCACCTTCTGACTAGGCATTGAACGATTGCCTGGCTGCTTGAAACTTCTTATTGTACCTTCGAACTGTATTCTCGATGTGTTTTATTTGTTCAACTCGAGAGGTACTCATATGCTCATTCATGGGTTAATCCCAGATTATTACCCTTATAGCATTCTGACGTTACCGACCTGCCCCGTTACCTATTCGTAAGTACGATGAAGATCCCGAAGAAAGGATGTCGACTTCATCATGATGACCTAAAGCAGAGAAATGAAGACATCAATGTATTGGATCGGTCTCTTCGAGAAGAGCAAGCCAGAATGAGGAGACCCGCTAGATTTGTTACCAAACCTTTCCCCCTTTCCCTACCTCTTAAATCTCGGGACGAGATTTTTTTGTAGTGGAGGAGAATTGTGACGCCCGGATATTTAAGCTACAGTAAACCTCTATTAATGATGACACGTCACCACGGTTACTGTTGCTAATCTCGGGTTGATTCGAAACCGTTTCAAAATTCAAATTTAAATTAGTGTCAACAATAAAAGTTTTCAAAAGTTGAAACAAAAATGTTCGGTGGGTGCTGAATATTACAAGGGTAATTATGATAAAGCAAACACATTTTTATAAAATGCCTAAATGATTAAAAAAAGAAAGAAAAGAAAAAGATAAAAAAAGGCCGAAAACAAAATAGATAGAAAAGGGAAACCCCCAAACCCCCCGGACCAACCGGCCCAACCAACCGGCCCAACTGGGCCAACCCATCAGGCCCAGCCGGCCACTCCCCCCCCCCCACTTCCCCTTTTCCCTGGACCCCGAAACCCTAACCCCAACGCACCACTCCTCCCACTCGCGCCCCCACTCTCTCTC
>NC_041391.1:585806241-585813951 GCF_002162155.2 Triticum dicoccoides | reverse complement strand
TCCCCTCCTAGATCGGGATCGAACACCGACCCCCCCGCCTGGATTGACCGCGTCTGCCACCGCCGAGGACCTCGCCGGAGGCCACCACGCCGGAGCTCCCTCGCCGGCCTGCTTCCTCCTCCCCACCAGTCGGCCTCCACGCCATCCATGTCGTCCCCGTCCCCCCACCTTGAGCACCGCTGCCCTTGACCCTGCGAACCCCGGTGAGGCCCCGGGCCTTCCCCCTCCTCCTCTTCCCCTCCATCACCGAGCACACTCGCCGACCGGGCCACGAACGCGCTCATCGCACCGGCGCATGCCTGTGACCACCGCCCCGTACGCGCGCTCACCGCGCTCACCGCATCCTCGCCTTGCCCGGCGCGCCTCCGCACGCGCCCACGGCAGCGCTGCCCTGCTGTCGTGCGGCCGAGGCTCCCTCCCTATCCGTCACCACGTTCCCCCCTTGCTGAGCTCGTCGGAGCTCCCCTACGGCCTCCGCGCCGCCTCGTGACCGTGCCCCCGTTCGGTCCCTAGCCACGCCGAGCGCCCCCTGCACGCGCATGTGCACGCCCACCCGTGCCCCGTAGCCGCGCCTTCGGCCATCGTGGTCGTTCGTCCGCATAGCGCCCCTGACCTCCTCCCCGTGCTCACACCGCTGTTGTGCGCCGTCGCGCACGCGGCCGCCTCAGGCCACCGGCCTCCCCCTACTCCGGTGTCGTGTCGTGGCCGTCGGAGCCGAGTCAGGTGCGCCCCTGCCGGCCACACCCGCAGCGCTCTTTCGGGCTGTGCCCGTTAGCACCCAGCGCCCGTAACCCGCATCGGCCCCCTGGTCGAATGACACATGGGGCCCAGCCCCTAGAACGTTAAAAGAAAGAAAGAAAAGGAATTAAAATATTAATTAATTAAAGAATTAATTAACTTAATTAATCTGGATTAGATTAACCTAATCATCTACTTAAAGCTAATTAACCCTGTTTAATTACTATGAGACTATGACAAGCGGGACCCACTAGTTAGTTTGACCAGTCAACAGTCAATGCTGACTGGGCTGTTGACTTTGATCGGCCCCATCAGTTAGCCTCTACTGACTGGGCAGTTGACCAAGTCAACTGGGCCTACTGGTCAGCCACCCAAGCCCATATGTGGGTACACTTCTATGTACCCATAGCAATTTAACATTTAATTTACGAATTAAAAATAATTTAGAAAATGATTTAAAACTTTAAAAATTAGTATAAAATAATCCGTAACTCGGACGAAAATACTTTGTACATGAAAGTTGCTCAGAACAACGAGATGATTCCGGATATGCAACCCGTTCGTCCACCACACACCCCTAGCATATCGAACACGCAACTTTCCCCCTCCGGTTCATCTGTCCGAAAACACGGAACACCGGGGATACTTTCCCGGATGTTTCCCCCCTCGCCGGTATCACCTCATACCGCATTAGAACATGTCTAGCTCTGCTTGTTGTCCTGTTATGCACTTGCTTGCTATGTATTTACTGTTTCTTCCCCCTCTTCTCTCCGGTAGACCCTGTGACGATGCTGATGCCCCTGTGGTCGACTACGTCACCGACGACCCCTCCTTGTCTGAGCAACCAGGCAAACCCCCCCCCCTTGATCACCAGATATCGCCTATTCTCCTCTATACTGCTTGCATTAGAGTAGTGTAGCATGTTACTGCTTTCCATTAATCCTATTCTGATGCATAGCCTAACATTGTTGCTACATCTGTTGATACCTTACTGGCAATCCTAAATACTTAGTATAGGATGCTAGTTTATCATCATTGGCCCTACATTCTTGTCAGTCTGCCTTGCTATACTATTGGGTCGTGATCACTCGGGAGGTGATCACGGGTATATACTATACATACATACATGCAGTACAGATGGTGACTAAAGTCGGGTCAGCTCATTGAGTACCCGCAAGTGATTCGGATAAGGGGGCTGAAAGGACAGGTGGCTCCATCCCGGTAGAGGTGGGCCTGGGTTCCCGACGGCCCCCGACTGTTACTATGTGGCGGAGTGACAGGGCAGGTTGAGACCACCTAGGCGAGAGGTGGGCCTGGCCCTGGTCGGTGTTCGCGGTTGCTTCATAATAACACGCTTAACGAGATCTTGGTATTTGATCTGAGTCTGGCCACTGGCCTATACGCACTAACCAACTACGCGGGAAAGATATGGGCACTCGACGTCGTGGTATCAGCCGAAGCCTTCTAGACGTCAGCGACTGAGCGGCACGCGCCGGATTGGAACGTAAGCCTGCTCTTGCATTAAGGGGGGCTAGCTCTACTTTCTGCCGCCCACGCAACATGCAGGTGTGCAATGGGCGATGGGCCCAGACCCCTGCGCCATAGGAGTTAGACCGGCGTGCCGACCTCTTTGTTAGGCCTAGGTGGGGCTGCGACGTGTTGATCTTTCGAGGCTGGGCATGACCCAGGAAAGTGTGTCCGGCCAAATAGGATCGAGCGTGTTGGGTTATGTGGTGCACCCCTACAGGGAAGTTAATCTATTCGAATAGTCGTGATCTTCGGTAACAGGACGACTTGGAGTTGTACCTTGACCTTATGACAACTAGAACCGGATACTTAATAAAACACACCCTTCCAAGTGCCCGATACAACCCGGTGATCGCTTTTCCACAGGGCGATGAGGGGAGGATCGCCGGGTAGGATTATGCTATGCGATGCTACTTGGAGGACTTTAGTCTACTCTCTTCTACATGCTGCAAGACGGAGGCTGCCAGAAGCGTAGTCTTCGACAGGATTAGCTATCCCCCTCTTATTCTGGCATTCTGCAGTTCAGTCCACCGATATGGCTCTTTACACATATACCCATGCATATGTAGTGTAGCTCCTTGCTTGCGAGTACTTTGGATGAGTACTCACGGTTGCTTTTCTCCCTCTTTTCCCCCTTCCCCTTCTACTTGGTTGTCGCAACCAGATGTCGGAGCCCAGGAGCCAGACGCCACCATCGACGATGATTCCTACTACACTGGAGGTGCCTTCTTCTACGTGCAGGCTGCTGTTGACGACCAGGAGTAGTTAGGAGGATCCCAGGCAGGAGGCCTGCGCCTCTTTCGATTTGTATCCTAGATGTGCTAGCCTTCTTAAGGCATACTTGTTTAACTTATGTCTGTATTTAGATATTGTTGCTTCCGCTGACTTGTCTATGATCGAGCACTTGTATCCGAGCCCTCGAGGCCCCTGGCTTGTAATATGATGCTTGTATGACTTATTTTACTTTTAGAGCTGTGTTGTGATATCTTCCCGTGAGTCCCTGATCTTGATCGTACACATTTGCATGCATGATTAGTGTACGATTGAATCGGGGGCGTCACAGTGGTATGACCACCTTACCGAGTTGTTACAAGATCATGGATTTGAAGTTGGACAAATTGATCCCACTCTTTTTACTAAGAAGGTCAAAGGGGAGTTGTTTGTGTGCCAACTATATGTTGATGACATTATCTTTGGTTCCCCTAACAAAGCTTTCAATGAAGAATTTGCCGCTCTCATGACTTCTAAGTTCAAGATGTCTTTGATAGGAGAGTTGAAGTTCTTCCTTGGTTTTGATATCAAACAAAGAAGAGAAGGTACCTTCATCAACCAAGCCAAATACACTCAAGACATGCTTAAGAGATTCAAGCTAAGTGATGTCAAGCCGGCTTCTACTCCAATGCCTACCAAGTGCCAACTTGACATTGATCCCAATGGTAAAGCGGTGGATCAAAAGGTATATCGCTCTATGATTGGATCCTTGCTTTACCTTTGTGCATCTAGACGGATATCATGTTGAGTGTGGGAATGTGTGCACGGTTTCAAGCCACACCAAAGGAAAGCCACTATGTGGCGGTCAAGCGAATATTTCGATATTTGGCTCATACCCCAAACTTTGGCCTATGGTACCCAAGAGGAGCAAACTTCAAGCTCGAAGGATTTACGGATTCCGATTGGGAGGGAGACAAGGTGGATAGGAAGTCCACTTCCGGAGGGTGCCAATTTCTTGGTTGCTCTTTGGTGAGTTGGTCTTCCAAGAAGCAAAGTTGTGTGTCTCTCTCGTCCACCGAAGCGGAATATGTGGCGGCCGGTAGTTTTTGTGCGCAACTCTTATGGATGAGGCAAACTTTAAAGGAATAATGTGTCATTTGTGACAAAGTGCCTCTTTGGTGTGACAATGAAAGTGCCATCAAGATTTCTCTCAACCCGGTGCAACATTTCAAGACGAAGCATATTGAGATTCGGTATCACTTCATCCGGGATCACATTAGGCAAGGGGAGATCGAGCTCAAGTATGTCAACACTCATGATAACCTTGCAGATATTTTCACGAAGCCCTTGGATGAAGCAAGATTTTGTGAGTTAAGGCATGAGCTTAATATCATTGATTCGAGCAATGTGACTTGAACCCTTGCACACCCCACCTCACTCAACTTGGTATCTAGTTTAGGTGTAGTCATGGACATAGGGGGAGTGTTGTTCTCTCAATGAACTCTCCCTCCCCCCATTATGCATAAATTGATCTAGTCTTTCACATTAACCATTTTTTATGGTACTTGTGCTTCAAGGACGAGTTTTGGTCATGGGTCCAAGGTTAAAATCTTTGCGACGCCATACCTCTTGACTCAAACATAGGTGGCCTCGGCCACCGCCCTCTTTTGAAGAGGTGTGTTTTGGCCCCTTGCTAGTGTGTTTTCTCCCGTGTTGGTCTTTCCTTCCTTCGTGTCTTTTGCTTTTCGTTTCTTTTTGAGCATTAGCCGTCTGTCTAGAGGCATGTTGGTTGCTGGGCGGTACTACCACTGGTGGTGCGCAGTACTACCGCTTATAAGCGGTACTACCGCCCACCAGCGCGGTACTACCGCTGTAGGGCAGGGGCAAGGGGGTTATATCGGGGGCAGGGGGAGTGTTCTTCTCCCCCATACCCATTCGCTCACCCCCTCACTCCGTTTCGTCTCTCCAGCAACCGGTCGCCGCGGAAGGGCTTCGGCGGATCTCCTTCTCCGGGGCGTCCCTCTCCATTCCCTTTGGTGGAATCAATCCCCACCTCGTCCTCTTGCCATGGATGCCGGTATTGCCCCCGTTCCCTCTCTCTTCTCGTCTAGATTTCCAATCTAGCTTCTTAGGGGCAATAGTGGTTGCATCTCTAGATTTTTTGCCAAATCTAGGCTTGAGTAGGATGGAGAAGGCATCTAGGCAGTTTGGATTAGTGGTTGGTAGAAGTATTTTTGAATTTGGTAGGACGCTAGTGCCGGATCTTACCACGGCAGTGGGAAACCGTTGTTTCCCCGTCTCGAGCAGTACTACCGCTCTCCTGGAGCGGTACTACCGCTTGGAGCGGTACTGTCGCTTATAGGTCGCGGTAGTACCGCTTGCTACCTAGTTCCACCGTACTCTTACCTTTCAGTGATCCTTTTGTTGTGTTTTGTGGCTTATGCTCTTTCTTTCTTGTTGTTCTGCGTGTTCTTATGTGTGGTTCCAGGTGATGAACATCCTGAGCATCAGGCTCGCCATGTCAACCCCGGCCGTGCCACGTCGAAGCGTTACCGCACTACTGAGTCTACAGGAGGTTCCTCAAGTGCTCCACCTCCACCTCAACTCAAGAAGAAGTCTGCTGTCAAGCTGAAGCAAACTGGAAAAACCATGCCGGAGATGCAAGCCAAGGAGTTCTAGGCAAGGCGTCGCCGCAACCCCTATGAGGCAGACCAGGATCCCACTTTGGTCAACCGTCCGTTCTGGAACAGGTTTCAGTTTGCCATTTTCTTTTATGTGCTCAAGGCCAAGAAGAACCTCTATGTCAATGTGCGCTCCATCGACACCGACTATATGGAGAAGGACCCTGAGTACTTTGGTGAAGCTCTTCAGATGTGCACTCAACTGAACATTCTCGGTATCATGCAATTCAACAAAGATCATGATCCTGATATTGTGGCCCAATTCTATGCCACGGTTCATCTCGGGACTGATGAGGACCGGACACTGACTTGGATGACCAATGGCAAGTTGCTTTCTGTCAAGTGGAAGGCATTCATGGAGTTGCTTGGGGTGGAAGATCACGGGCTTGCGTATCCTGTCGGCTTTCGCCCTCACCGCAACACAACCTCTACTCACAAGCAAGCTCTATGGCCCTATTGCACACTGAAGATCAACTCTGAGACTAAGAAGGAAACTTATGAGCTGCCTGCCTTTCTGGATATTCTTCACCATGTCTTCCGTGAGACTCTGTTCCCTTGCATAGGGAATCTGGATATGGTTCATTCTTATCTCGTCGATATGCTTCTCTTCTACCAGCGTGAGAAGGAAGAAAACACTGGCGAGTCCTTGGAAATCTCTCATGTTATGTGGTTTGAACTTCTCTCTGCCATTTCTGAGCGTAAGTGCCCAATCTATGGTCCATTCATCATGCGTCAGATGGGTGCTATCGTTCTCAGTGGATCTGAGGACCAGCTTACTGAGGAGGAGGACTGGGTTCAGCAGCATTGCCCGTGGCCAGATTCTGATGCCGAGCAGTTCCCGACCGACGGTGGTGGCGAAGACGATCACACTGAGATTTGATGTTGGCGACCTTGCTATCACCTGGAGCCGTAGCAACACTCCCTCTCTTTTTGGTGTCTCGATGCCAAAGGGGGAGAGAGTTTAGGGATTTGTGTCTTGTGTCGTCGTTGTCTGTTTCACGAGTGTGTCTTCTTTGTGGTGTGCTTTCTCGCTGTTTGCTTTGTTTGGTTTTGTGTCAGTGAGACCTAAGTTCCAGACATATGGTGTGAGACATATGCTACCTTATCTCTAGATTATCTTTTTCTATGTCTACATAGCTTCTGAGTTGCATGCTTATCTTGTTATATACTCTTTGCTCTCATATATATTGCTTAGGTTGTTGGTCTCCAAAATGTAGGGGGAGCGTTGATCCTAGTATGTGTGCCGTGCAGTCCAAAGCACCTATCTAGATAAGCACACATCTAGGGGGAGCTCATCTACATTGAGTTGTGGGGTTTGCGCTTTCTTCCCGTGCAAATCCCGTATTGTCATCAATCCACCAAAAAGGGGGAGATTGTAAAGGCATATTTATCCCCAAGGTGTTTTGGTGATTGATGACAATGCTTTTGCGGACTAATCGTGTGCATTGAGTTTTTTCAGAGATTCATCCTTTGGCACGAGACGATTACCTCCCCCCGGTGTTTTATTCAAGACGGTGTAGCTCCTTCGTTTCTCTGTTGGTGGACTAGTTTCGTAGGAGTCACCGTACTATCAAGAGGGGATCCGCTTTGGTAAGGCTAGGGTGGAATCAACACGTACACATCCTTATCACACCCGATGTTCCTTTCCGCTTCATTGGAGCTACCTTTCCTCTCCTTGCCTGCCTTGACCTGTCCCAGCGGTAGTACCGCGGTCCTCAACGGTAGTACCTCCGAAGCACGTCAAGCGGTAGTACCGCTCCCCGAGCGATCGTACCGCTTGCTATCTTCGGCCGTAGTACTACAGTGGTTCTGGGCTACTACCGCCTCGACTCGAGACCTCTGTTTTTCGTGTCGGGTTTTATGGTACTAGTAGCGGCAATACCGCTCCAAGCGGTAGTACCGCCCGTACTTCCGTGGTAGTACCGCTCTGGGCCCAGGACCCTGCAACCCTCGTGAGGGCGGCAGTACCGCTGGGAGGGAACGGCAGTACTGCTTGTCAACGGTAGTACCGCCCTGCCCAAGTGGTAGTATCACTCTGTGCGTGGCTGTCTGG
>NC_041391.1:585794418-585806046 GCF_002162155.2 Triticum dicoccoides | reverse complement strand
ACGGTTGGATTGTTTCTCCCACTACTAGTAAGCATGCACGTGCAACGCACGTATCATAATCTACAATAAAAACATCTATTTGAGTATATTTTCTCTTTTATTGAGTTTTTTATGGGCCCATTTAAATATGTCTTATATTCAACTATATGAGCGCGCGTGTAACATACGATCCAGAAAGATGTCTTCACATAAAATTGATGATCACATCATTGTATTATAATTAGTTACATAATTTTTTTTAAAACCACAACTAAATACCATTATCTCTCAAAGGTCTATTTGTTGATGTGATCTGTGATGCTTCATTAGATGGATGGGATATTGTTTTGAGCTTCATTCCCTTAATACTTTAAAACATGTATCAAATACTTCCTCCTCAACTTCATTCCCTTCATACTTGAAAATATGAAAAAATATGTCTTACTCCAGTAAAGGGACATCATCAATCATATTGATGAACAAACAAAGTTCAACTATTAAGTCATCGTTTGTTGGATTGAATCAATGAAGGGTTAACTATCCTTTTGCCCTCAGTGGTGTCCAGTGCTCAGTTTTGCCCTCAGATGCAAATTGTCCTCAGTTTTGCCCCTAGTCCGAGCACAGCAACTACGACGAGGCCAAACGGCCATATTTGAGTCCATTCCGTCCGCCGGCGTTAGTAGTTGTGGGTCCGGAGCTTACACGTGGGACCGCATGGACGTGGGTCCGGAGCTGACATGTAGGCCCCTGCAACTAAATCCCCAAATCATTCTAGCTCACACCCATCCGCCCAGCCGGCTGTCCTGCGCCGCCGCCGCCGCCACCTGCGCCGCGGCCAGCACCTGCCCCGCCACCAGTTGCACGGCCTGCTCCGCCGCTACCTCCCTGCGCCTACGCTCCACGGCTCATTGTGACGCCCACCACCTTCCTGCGACGCCACGGGTGGGGCGCCCGCCACCTGCTCGATTCGCGGCGCGGCCTCCTTCCGTGCGCCCGGCCGGAGCGCTCAAAGGTGGGGGGCTGCTGGAGCTATTTGAACTAGGAGGAAGAACCCTAGGGCGAAATGGTGAGCAGCGGCGACCCCAGAGTATTTGGCGAGGCAGGCATCGGGCCGGAGATCCGCCGCGTCCACGACTGGGTTCCCGAGGGGTAAGTCTCGCCTCTTGTTTAGATTGAGCTTAGTTGTGCATTTGAACACTCGATTCGAGTAGGTTTGCCCAATTAGTGTGCTGATTGCGTCTCTGTTTTTCGCCGGTTAGGATGGAGTTGCGGTTTGCTTTCATGGTGCACATTAGAAGGGACCGGTACATGTTCGATGCAAAGGATAAGACGAAATACCAAGGAGGTTTTGATTATCGGTTGCCAATGGCTAGTAATTGGAGTTTCAGACAATTTGGGGAGGTAATTTGTAGCCAATATCCTTGGGGTTTGCTTGATGAAGTGGTATACAAATACTATGATGGGGAAAAGAATTGGGTGACAGTTAGTAATGATGAAGAGCTAGCTAACATGTTTGTTAGGCATAAAGAGAAAGATAATTTTCATGTGAGGCTGCAAGTTGATGTGCTTGAGCAGGCATTTGGACCTAGGATGGCGGGTGCAACATCTTGGGGAGAATCAAGTCGTCGTAATGTCATCTCTAGCCAGAACAGTTCAGTTGGTGCACGGCGACGTGGTGGCTCGACAAGTGTGGGCAACAGCAGTAGGGTCCCCCTTGAAGTGGAGCCTGATGGCTACAATTCTGGGGTTGATGAAGAGAAGTTATATTCTGATGTTATTCAGAATTTACGACGGGCACCTCGGGCTGAAAACCAAGATGAGGCTCACAATGCAGTCCGTGTGGATGATGACGCGATGGGTGAGGACGAAGACCTTGCAGCTGTTGAATGGGACCCTTTGAACCCTCAAATGGAAGAAGGTACAGTTTTTGCATCCATGAATGAGTGTAGAAATGCACTTGTGACATACTGCATCAAGGTAGAACGTACTTTCAAAGTTGACAAGAGCGATCAAGTACGTTACAGAGTGCACTGTCCGACTGAGGGTTGTCCATGGAGGCTGCTTGCAGCTAAAATGCGGAATAGCACTAATGTTCAGGTCAAAGTGAATCCTTTTAAGCACACATGCCAGGAATCAACCCTTAGGAAGGATACAATCAGTAGAGCCAAGTCAAGATGGGTGGCAGAAGAAGTAAAAAAGTGGGTGAAAGAAAACTAGCAAGTGGGTCCAAAGGAATTGCAGAAGAACATCAAAGATAAGTTCAAGATAGATTTACCATACATGAGGTTGTTCAATGGTAAACAACATGCTATGGATTCTATTTATGGTAACTGGCAGGAAAGTTTTCAATTGTTGTATTCATTCAAAGGTGAAGTGGAGAGGACAAGCCCAGGTAGTATTGTAGATATTGATCACCACACCGTGGAGTACACATTCAGGGGAGTGACAAAGACCAAGGAATGCTTTAGAAGGGTTTTTGTCTGCTTTGAGGCTTGTCGCCGGGGTTTTTTGGCAGGCTGCAGGCCTTATTTGGCTATTGATGCCACTTTTCTCACAGGAAGGTTTAAAGGACAGTTAGTAGCAGCTTGTGCAGTTGATGCACATAGTTTTGTATTTCCAGTTGCCTATGGTGTGCTGGAGACAGAGTCTGAGGAGAGCTGGACTTGGTTTTTGCATAATCTCCGCCGGGCTATTGCACATCCCAATGGGTTGGTCATTCATACAGATGCCTGCAAAGGTTTAGAAGTGGCAGTGGACAATGTGTTCCCTGGAGTAGAGCATAGGGAATGCATGTGTCACCTTGCTGCAAATTTCATGAAGAAATTCAAAGGAAAGGTGTATGCCGACAATTTATGGCCAGCATCTTTGACATGCAGTGTGAAGAAGCACAACTACCACTTGAGGCAGTTATACATGAATCCCAAAGTGAAAGAATACTTGGAAACACACCACTCCAAGTTATGGGCCAGAAGCCAATTCAGTGAAGTGAGCAAAGTTGACTATGTGCACAATAATCTAGCAGAGTCTTTCAACTCAACGATCCGGAAACTAAAGGGTCATTATGTGGTGGATTTGCTTGACGGGATAAGGATAGAATACATGCAGAAATTTCATTATCGTGCAGGAATAGCCGAGGCAAAATTCATGGGCCACATTATCATCCCTGCCGTGATGAATGAACTGAAGCAGAAGACAATAGGCTTGGAAATGAACATGACGCTTTGCTCGGGTACCACAGCAGAGATATCATATTTGGATAAAGAGAAGAGGGAATGGAGATATCCAGTGGATTTAGAAGCTAGAACTTGCAGTTGTAGGCAATGGCAGATAACTAGGTTGCCATGCATTCATGCCTTGTTTTTCATCACTTCTCTCCCAGATCCAGCAGGGAACATACAACAGTATGTGCATGATTACTACTCTGTTGCAAGGTTCAAAGCCACATATGCTTATGCCTTGCCTGCTATGGAGGGAAAACAACAATGGGACATGGTGGACCCTGGATTCAAGCTTTGCGCTCCAGTTCTGAAGAGAGCAGCAGGTAGACCAAGGAAGAGTCAATAAGACCTCGCAGCGAAGGAGCTGGACTTGGAGCGAGGAAGCGTAAGTGCACAAGATGTGGTGGGTCTGGTCATTTCGGTAAGTATTGTGATAACACAGTAGATCCAGCGTTCGGAGAGAGTTTCGATGAAGGCTTCGATGAAAATGTTGGTCAGCAGCCGGTTGCCTCAACAGATGATGAAAATGTTGGTCAACAGCCGGTTGCCTCAACAGATGATGAAAATGATGGTCAACAGCCGGTTGCATCAGATGAGGATTTTGACGAGGTTCCAAATGATGATGGTCAACAGCCGCATGATTTTGACGATGATCCAAAATATCCTCCAAATAATGATTCAAGTGAGGCTCCAAATGGTGATCCAAGTGAGGCTCTAAATGGTGATCATGGTGATCCAAGTGAGGCTCCAAATGATGATCCAAGTGAGGCTCCAAATGGTGACCAACCTTCTGTTGTTGTGAGTTCTGCTAGGTATGTAAATCTTGCAAGGGTCAAATACTACTGTACATCTATCACTTGACACGATCTCATTACCGTTTATGTTTGGACCCTTTATGTTTTGCACAGCTCTATGGTAGGTTTGAAGAAGATGCGCAAGGTACCGACAACCAAGAGAAGAAGAGAAGAAACAATGAGCACAAGGTGCACGAGGAGCAAAGTGATGGCAAGAAGCTCAAGGAACAGACAGAAGCCCCAACGCTACCTATGAACAATTATGAAACATTATGAATAAGGAATGATGTTGTATTATGAAACATTTATCACTTGACATGTTGTATTTCTGTTGGATGATGTTGGACCTATGTTAGAAGTATGTTTGACATGATGTTTAAATATCTGTTGGATGATGTTTGAATGAGCACATGGTTTTTCCTTTTTTTGATTTTTTTGAATTTTGTTTTGCTCATTTAAATTATGGTCAAACCTAACTTTGACCAAGATTTAAGCAAGTTTAAAATATCAAAATGAAAAACTAAGCCTGGATACTTCTTAGTCAATCCAAAATGAAGTTGTGGTGAGGTTTTTGAAATTTTCATGAAAAATGTGCTAAAAAGAGGGGTCCAAAGGTAGGGTAAACGGCCTCATTTCTAAGCAAGGTTTTTTTCGACCTTATCTAAATCAGCCAAATAACTTTCCTACACATATATTCTATATGTACAGACTATGTGCGCTGGTTTTTCCATTTTTTGATTTTTTTTTTAAATTTATTTTGCTCATTTGAATTCTGGTCAAACTTAACTTTGACCAAAATTTAAACAAGTGTAAAACATCAAAATGAAAAACTAAGCCTGGATCCTTCTTAGTCACTCCAAAATGAAGCTGTGGTGAGTTTTTTGAAATTTTCATGTTCATTTCCCCAAAACACTTCTCTTCACTTCATACAAGAGAGTTTGAGATACTCGAGATATCATACAATACACATGAACTTGTCATTTAAATGTATGTAAAGCTTGTTTATCAACTTAAATCGTTAGTATATGACATAAGAAGACTATGTGCGCAGGTTTTTCATTTTTCTGATTTTTATTTAATTTATTATGCTCATTTGAAATCTGGTCAAACATAGCTTTGACTGCTCCAAACCCCTCCCAAACCCCGCTAACCCTAGCGCTGAATAAGGATCGTTCATCTAACCCTAGCGGTGATCAAGGGCCGTCGATCTAACCCTTCTAGAAGAAATCTGCGGGGAGGGGGGGGGCGATCCGCGAGATGCAATCTGATTGGCTGGGAGATTGTTTTTTTAACAAATATCGGACGCGCTGGATGGACCGTTGGGCCTTCTCGTTGTCTGGGCCTGAGATCGCAGTAAATAGCCCGTCTCAGCCTTTCCAGGCCTTGCATGCATGAAGGCGGCTACGTGGGTTTGCGCATGCGCGGGAGGCGGCGACGTGCATGCATGCGAGTGAGGCGAGCGAGGCGCGCTAGGCGAGCTAGGCGAGCTAGGCTAGCGAGGCGAGCTAGGTGGTTCAGGGCAGTGGTTCAGGGCAGTGGTTCACATGCACTGCCCGGTCAAAGATGCATCGTTTTTGTGCAAAAATTTAAGTGTGCAAAACGTAAAGGATACACACACGCGTCCGGATTCACGCACGCACCATTCTCATCCTTTCTCTCTTCCTCTCCCACCCACAAGCCAGATCCGATCCTCTCCAACTTCAAACACCCAAGCGACCAAGCCCTCCCCAAGCGAGACCAAGTGAAGAAGATGCAGTTCAACGGGCCGACCTTCCGCCGTCCGCCTGTGGTGCCGGAGCTGCGCTACCCACCGGGCGTGCTCGTGGAGAGGGAGCTCCGTGTGTGGGCTATTTCAAGGTGGAGGGGTTCCGTCGAACTCACTCGCGCCTTCCTCGGAGCCGGCTATGCCCACCTCCCACAGGGCTCACCGAGGATGTTCACCCTCAACGAGGTTCGTGACCGCGGCGGCATCCTCCTACTGCTCACGGTCACCTTCACCAACCCATTTGACGCGCGCGAGCTCCTCGGCCAAGTCTTTTGGTGCGGCTGCGAGGCCATCTTCTTCACCATCTACAACATCTACACCAACTACGAGCGCATCTTCCCCGCTCCAGGCCAGATTCACTCCCTTCCCTACGACGACGAGGAGGAGGTGTGAAGATGAAGACGGTGTTGAAGGGGCGCGCGCGGCCAAGGTGGAAGAAGGAGGTCAAGATGAAGATGTTCAAGCCCGGAGTCAAGCTCATCATGTTTGGTTTTTTATTTTGTTGCTTTTCTATGTCGTGTCGTGTCGTGTCATGTTTCATCATGTGTCTGTGAACTGTCCGTGAACTTATCTAAGTTATTGTAATGGTACGGTGTGTTCCATCTTATTATGTGTGTTAAAAAATGTCCGTGCCCAAACTTATCATTTCTTCCCTAAACAAGTCATGAAGTTCGAGAACTTGTGGTTTTCGGAGGGGGTGAGAAGCCCTCTGTTTCATTCAAACAAAAAGTCATGAACTAACATGCAAATTTATTCCCTTTAAATCCTAAACCAAGTGCCACTCTAACCCTAAACCAAGTGCCACTCTGACCAAAATCATGTGGTAGTGCAACATACATTTTCAACCTTCCAACCCTCCAAAATTTAAGTGCAAAACAAAGGAAAACCACTCTCACGCGTGTGCAAACATTCACGGTCTCACTATTTTTTAAAAAAAAAATTCACAGTCTCACTATGTACACCTTCCTTCCCTACCCATGTCAAAGTCTTGCCATCTGTCCTAGCGGTTACCAGCGCAGCCCTAAACACCACAAACCCACGCGGTCCTGGGTTCGAGTCCCCAGCCGCACCAATTTTTTATGCATTTTCCACCCTTCATTTTTTATACATATTATGTTTTCCTCAATGTAATGCCCTTAAAAAATGTTCATTTATGTTGGCACCTGGCGTAAACCTCTACCAGAGCTGAGGCACATTTTCCATGATATTTTGGTCTTTGATTTAAATCACGGTGTATTTGAATTGGATTAATTAACAGCTCCAAAAAATTTCTAACCTTAATTGTTTGGCTCCGGAATAATTCAATTAGCTTCCACAAAAAGTTTCAGCATTATGATTTACTGCCTAAATTAAATCAGAATAGAAAACAAAAAAATACGCAAGAAAACTCCTGAATGGGCCTAATTGGATGCAGTTGGCCCATTAGTCTAGCCTGCACTTGGCTCTATGCTCTGAATTTGGCCCAAGAGCAACCTTTTTTTCGGACAGAAAGGCAGAGCAGAGAGCTGCATTTCATTGATCAAAAGTTTCTAAATTCCTAATTTCTTCTCTTTTTTTCCAACATATTTAAATGTTGGTCACTTCTTCTCTTCTTGTTTCAACATTTAAACAACTTTAACCAACATTTAAACTAGGTGAATTTCTCAAACAATTTCAAGATTACAAATTCCTTCATAATTCATGCCTTTCCATACATTTTCAACATTACAACCAGTGTGATTACCATACCTACAAATGCCCAAAAGTATTTGCAAATGGGTATTGGTAGTGCTTGATCTTCAAGCTTCCTAACCTTCTTCTTCAACATCCTAAGCTCAATAGCTAGCTCTCTGTCAGTGCGTGCTTCGCCATCCATCTCTTCTTCCGGAGCTCGTGGTGTGGCCACTGCTGTTCGTGGCAGCATGCGCAACCATTCTTCATGCTCTTCTTGCAGTTCATTCATCAGAGTCTTGGCCAGAGCATCGACCCAAAGAAAGAAGCATGTCACCTGCATGAACACTAAACAGATCAACCCATTGCTCAAACATCCCGACGACGAAAATGGTGCAATTGCCCCGATTCTTACCCCATTCTCGCTGCACACGTAGAACGGACGATTCTGGTTCCTCGGTGTCTGAGAAACCCTTCGATCAACGCCCGCCCGACACCGCGGACAGACGAAGACAGACATGTCCACACGCGCCCGGCTCTGCATCCGCGAGGTGGCGCGGGAGCTTGAGGAAGACATGGAGCTCGGAGCCGAAGGGGATCTCAACGCCGCCGCGCCCTCCACTGCTAGCTTCCCACCGCCGCGCCCTCCACAGCTAGCTTCCCGCCGCCGTGCTCTCTCTCTCGCCGTGGTCACCGCCGTGCTCTCTGTCGCCGTGGTCACCGCCGCTGTCGCCCGCTTATATAGCACACCCGCCAACGGCTCTCTGCTCAACGGCTCTTTGCTGGGTCCCACAAGCCACGCGTGCAACGGTCTGAATAAAATTGGCCGCTTCTGCCGCCTGGTCCCACCTGTAAGGGCCGAGTCAAAAGATTGACCTGACGGAGACGGCAGAGTTCACGGAACGAGTCGGTGCGCACGGACTAGGGGCAAAACTGAGCACAATTCGCATCTGAGGGCAAAACTGAGCACATGGACACCACTGAGGGCAAAAGGATAATTAACCCATCAATGAAAGGATAAATATTGTGAGATGAGCTCAATTTCTGATGATGTGTTCGATGTTTTGAGGTTCTCAGGGGGTCTATCCAGAATCATACAATTTATGGGGTATGTGTTGTTTCCATCATCTTCCAAGTCTCGATTTATTATATTATCATCATCTAATTCCAAGTCCAGTAAAACAATAGCTAGTTTTGTTCTAAAATTTGTCATATGATTCTATAAAGTAGTAACCATAGTGAGTTTTCGAATAGTGATACAACATAGAATAAGTATAATGATATATAACGGAAAATACCTGTATAGGAGTATCAGACAAAATATCTCCGGTGAAGTGCTCCAAGTAATGATCTAAAAGGTCTTGTATTAATTTACTGAGAGTGTACTCCATAAAATTTACCATCCACCGACCACAAGATGACCAACATGATTACAAAACTAAAGAAAGAAAATTATTTTTATAGGGAAAACTTTTTAAATCATCAACTGATCATTACTATAAGAAGTCGCGATAATTAAAAAAAATGGCACCCACGAAGGTGAATCGAACATGCCCTATAAAAGAAATGGATTTTTTTAGAAGATAAAAGAAAATTGGTTAGTTGTGCCAAAAAACGTCAGTCATCCTTTGCACCGCCCCTGACTTTTCTCCTCCCTTCCCTAATCTTCCATGGTCGCCTGATCCCTGCCCCCACAGCCGGCGCTCCCTGGTAAGGCCGCCCCCCTGCCCTTCGTCACCCCGCCGGCGAACACACCCCCCCTGCTCCACCCTGCTCCTTCTTTGGATCCGGTCGCAGGAGTGCTCGAGGAGGCGCTCGAGCTTGGCATGCTCGTCGGCGACGCCGGGTCCCTACCGCACATGCCGGACTGCCGACCTCTCGCCGGCGATGCGACCTCCCAGGCGGGTGGCGCACGCCGACCCCAAGAAGAGAGAAGCGGAGATTTTGTGCCGGCTTCTTGCTCAGCTGCGGATTTGAACAGGACGGCCGTGGCCACTGGCCATGGCCATGGAGGAGGTGGAAGTTCCTGTCCCCACGGAGAAGCTCTCCACTGATTCAAATATGTAAGCAGAAAGAAAAGAAACTGATCTGGATTTCTTCAGTTGTGTGATTCTCAGTTATCCTTATCCACCATCCGTTCATTTATTCAACTGGATGACCGCAGGGACGGGGGAAGGCAAGGTGATGTGGTGTTGGTGGCCACCGGGAGCTTCAACCTCCCACCTACATGCACAGGTATGTTCTGTAAGTCGCAGCACCTGTTAAATTTGTTTAGCAACTATCAAGTGTTGTGTTAATATTAGAACAGGATGAGAATCAGAACAAAACAAATTACATATTACCCCATCTATTGATGTGTTTCATGCATACAGAGCTTGCGAAGGATGAGTTGCAGCAGCGAGGGTAGTTGGTGCTGGATGGATACTGGATACATGTCCCCGGTGAACGATGCTAACAAGAAGAAGGTACTACGCGGAACTGGAAATGTGTATGGGTTTGTGTTAACGCCACATTCTCATGACCAAATTCGCAATTTGGGGCTGGTCATGACCTCTTGCCGGCTGCTCACCGGATTCGCCTCTGTGATGGTTGATCCATGCATAATAACTTGATTTTTCATGTCATTATTACATGCGTACCATTGGATTTTCGCTGTCACATAAGGTACTTTCAGTTCGAACGATGTGTTCATTTGATGGACACATTCTTGTGTTCTTGATACAGGCAATGCAGAAAGGTCATCAGCGTATCTTGACCATTCTCTCAAGAGTTAAGAACTCTTCTATGCAAGGACGGCTTAGCTGATCAAGGTATATGACAATGATTTTTGTTGTTGCAACACAGTACTATAACACTGTATATAAATCAGTTGTTCACGACTTGCTTTTTGTCTCAGGAAGTGTCAAGGTAATGCTGCTATGTGGTTCTGACCTGCTTGAGTCATTCAGCAAGCGAGGGGTTTGGATTCCAGATCAGGTACAAAACTTGAACACTTTTTGGTACCGTAAGGGGATGGAAGCAACAAGTCTGAATCAAAGAGTATGTTTTGATTCTTCGTTGCATTGTACAATATTTTTATTGTTCTAAGAAATTCATGTAGTTGTATATGGAACATTTCCTTGATGTGATGGTTAGGCATATTTGTTTACTAAATCATACTTCCAGATTACCTTTGTCGGCAACTCTAAATATTTCCTAGATGGCTTACCACAAGCATTAGTACTGCAAAAACATATATTCTAAACTGCAAAAACATTAGTACTGGAAAATCTTTTTGATGCTCTCACCTATTAGGATATGCACATGAAAAAAAGAAAGATATGCCAAAGTTGCGTAGGTTCAACAAACAGACATTCAAATGCACCATTTTGCACTCTGGAAGCAGGAAGTGCGTCTTCTTTAGTTTTCAGAATTAGAATGAATCACGTGTACTCCAGATGTTTTCAGTTTATCATCAGGTGTGCAAAAGTGGGTTTATACGGATTTATACAATTCCGTGTAACATCCTGGAGCTGGATAGATGCTATATTACTTTGTAGAACCATTGTGTTGGTGGTCATGTTGATGGAACTTGATATAGTAAAGTCACTTTCCTGTTTTTACTTGATATAGTAAAGGCATCCTCATAGTCAGTATGTATACTTTCACATATACTAATGGTCAGGGTGCATGATTCAGTTAGAAAACCATTAATTAGAGATGTAAAATGAACGGCTTATAGCATTTTGCTGTGCAACTGTTTATTATTTGGGAAGTGTTTATAAACGGCGCGCCGGCCGAATCGTTCCGCCGGACGCTTCGGCACGCACTGCTGCTCATGGGCCCATGCGCAGGGGCGGAGCTCCGTAGGGGCAGACCTGGGCCATGGCCCGCCCAGGAATTTGACAAAAAAAGTTTTTACTACTAGTCGTCTTAGCCCAGCCCACTAGCCCACGCACGCACTGGCTATCCCCCCATCGGCCATCGTCTCCTCGTCTCGCGCACGCTGCACGCACAGGCACACTCACGCCTTCCCCAATTCCCCATCCTCTCAGTCCCAGACTCATGTAGGTTGTAGCCACACCGCCGACGACTACCGACGTGGACAGGGAACACGGTCCACCGGAGCGCGCCGCCCGCCATCTCTCGGAGCAACCGCCATGGCAACGCCCGCCGGGATCTCGCCTCGCCCCTGCCCTGCTCCCTCCTGCCGCCCATCATCCGCACACTTACATAGGTAAAT
>NC_041391.1:585792705-585794135 GCF_002162155.2 Triticum dicoccoides | reverse complement strand
TGATTTTGTTCATTTCCATACACCCAGTGATCAGTCCTGCTAGTGATAAATAATAGTCTGATGATCTGATCTTACGCAAATTTTAACATAGGTAGTCGAGAAAGGAAAATAAGACTCAGAGAAGAAGAAGATCACTGCACAATAAGATGGAAGATGAGAATCTGGCTAATAACTTGTTAGTTCACATAGATGGTGGAATTCTAGAAAACTACAGCCACGAAGATGTCATTGCAGATTTTATAAACAAGAAGATCGGAGAGTTGATTGTATGTGAGTAGGTCCATGTCTAATGTCTCTGACACTTTTGTATTATCTAACTCAATAGTGAAACATGGTTGAACTGTACTTTGGTACATATATATTATATATATACATATCTGCTAGCTCAATCTTGTGACCTGGGTGCTTGTAATATGTCCTTATGGGTAAGAATTTAGAAAAAATTGTGTTCTTCTTCAGTCTGGCCCGCCCAACTTTTTCGTTCAAGCTCCGCCACTGCCCATGCGGCCACTCGTCCTGCCCACACGCGCCAAGTGGCTGGGGATCCAGGCAACCGTCATATTCCCACGACCTTCTCCTCTTCTGCAGCACCATGACCCCTTCTTCTTCTCTGCTTCCGCACCATCGACGGCGAGGTCTCGAACATGGCGCACTCCCCTGCAACTCCTACGCTGCTGTTTATTGAAAGCAGGACAGCGGGGGGACAAGGAAGCTGGATGTTTCCATCGGCGAAAGGGAAACAGAGACCTCTAGTGCTAGAAGCGGCTATGGTGGAGAAGGTACGACGACAGCTATGGCGGAGCTACCACCGGCGACTTTTTGCTGGAACCCAGACCATAGGTGCTACAACCGGCTATGGCAGAGCTACCATCGGCAATTTTTTTTTCTACAACCATTTGCGGATTAGCTGCGACCCATGTCGTCGTGCTGGGCAGCGATGGCGATTTTGCTGCAACCATAGTTGTTCTTTGCTACTACCAGCGAAGTGTTTTGCTACATCCACCAAGCAGAAGTTGCGACCTCGCGACGTCGGCGTCGATGATTTTGCTGCAACCGTAATTGGTTGTTGCTACTACCGGCAAACTGTTTTGCTACATCCATCAAGGCGGAGCTGCGACCTCGCGACGGCGGCGACAGCGTTTTTGCTGCAACCAGTCAGGTTTTGCTACGTCCGGTGAAGTTTTTTGCTACATCCGTTCAATGGCGTGATTGGCTGGTGGGAGTCGTCGACGCAATTCCGTTCAGCGAGCATTAATGGCGACGGATGGCGGCGGAGCTACAACCGAAGCCGCTGAGAGCTGCAACCGCAGGTGAAGCTGTTGCATGGGTCAAGGCAGTGATGAGGACGATCGGCGAGGGTGGGAACCAACGACGAGGACGGCCGGCGAGGGTGCGTACCGGCGACGAGGAAGGCCACCAGGGAAGATGAG
>NC_041391.1:585696687-585792356 GCF_002162155.2 Triticum dicoccoides | reverse complement strand
GGGGTGGAGGGCTGCGTGAGAAGGCGGAGATGCGGGGATCTACACGAGCGCGAGATGCGCGAGGAGGAAGAAGATCGGGGACGAATCGTCTTTTTTCGCTAGATCAAACGGCCAGAAAAAGTGGCATCCTGCGGCCAGGGTGTGACCGGCCCAAACTTTGGGCCGGTGCGCCGGCGCATATTGCTCGCCTTATTATTTAGAACTCTATTATCAAACTAATCATGAGTAATGCTGCAACAGGTCAAAGGAAGAAGTCGGACCTGAAGAAGTCCTCGGAAGAATCACAGTTGTGTGTGCCCTGTTGGAAATATGCCCTAGAGGCAATAATAAAAGCATTATTATTATATTTCCTTGTTCATGATAATTGTCTTTTATTCATGCTATAATTGTATTATCCGGAAATCATAATACACGTGTGAATACATAGACCATAACATGTCCCTAGTGAGCCTCTAGTTGACTAGCTCGTTGGTCAACAGATAGTCATGGTTTCCTGACTATGGACATTAGATGTCATTGACAACGGGATCACATCATTAGGGAAATGATGTGATGGACAAGACCCAATCCTAAGCATAGCACAAGATCGTGTAGTTCGTTTTGCTAGAGCTTTTTCAATATCAAGTATCTCTTCCTTAGACCATGAGATCGTGTAACTCTCGGATACCGTAGGAGTGCTTTGGGTGTACCAAACGTCAGAACGTAACTGGGTGACTATAAAGGTGCACTACAGGTATCTCCGAAAGTGTTGTTGGGTTGACACGGATCGAGACTGGGATTTGTCACTCCGTATGACGGAGAGGTATCTCTGGGCCCACTCGGTAATGCATCATCACAATGAGCTCAAAGTGACCAAGTGTTTGGTCACGGGATCATGCATTACGGTACGAGTAAAGTGACTTGCCGGTAACGAGACTGAACGGGGTATTGGGATACCGACGATCGAGTCTCGGGCATGTAACGTACCGAATGACAAAGGGAATTGTATACGGGGTTGTTCTAATCCTCGACATCGTGGTTCATCCGATGAGATCATCGAGGAGCATGTGGGAGCCAACATGGGTATCCAGATCCCGCTGTTGGTTATTGCCCGAGAGCCGTCTCGGTCATGACTACGTGTCTTCCGAACACGTAGGGTCTACACACTTAAGGTTCGGTGACGCTAGGGTTGTATGAATATGAGTATGCAGTATACTGAATGTTGTTCGGAGTCCCGGATGAGATCCCGGACGTCACGAGGAGTTTCGGAATGGTCCGGAGATAAAGATTTATATATAGGAAGTCTTATTTTGGTCGCTGGAAAAGTTTCGCACTTTATCAGTATTGTACCGGGAGTGCCGAAAGGGGTCCGGGGGTCCACCGGGGGGGGTCCACCTGCCCCGGGGGGCCACATGGGCTGTAGGGGGTGCGTCTTGGCCTATATGGGCCAAGGGCACCAGCCCCAAGAGGCCCATGCGCCAAGAAGACTTGGAGAGGGAAGAGTCCAAAGAGGGGAAGGCACCTCCGAGGTGCCTTGGGGAGGATGGACTCCTCCCCCCCTCTTGGCCGCACCCCTTCCTTGGAGGAAGGGGCAAGGCTGCGCCCTCCCCCCTCTCTTGCGCCTATATAAAGGGAGGGGAGGGAGGGGTGGCCGCACCCATAAGCCCTGTCGCCTCCCTCCTCCCTGCAACACCTCCTCCTCCTCCCGTAGTTGCTTAGCGAAGCCCTGCCGGTGTTCTGCTGCATCCACCACCACGCCATCGTGCTGCTGGATCTTCATCAACCTCTCCTTCCCCCTTGCTGGATCAAGAAGGAGGAGACGTCATCCGCTTCGTACGTGTGTTGAACGTGGAGGTGTTGTCCGTTCGGCACTAGGTCATCGGTGATCTGAATCACGGCGAGTACGACTCCATCAACCCCGTTCCATTGAACGCTTCCGCACGCGATCTACAAGTGGTATGTAGATGCAATCACTCTCCCATGACTCGTTGTTAGATGAACTCATAGATGGATCTTGGTGAAACCGTAGGAAAATTTTTAATTTTCTGCAACGTTACCCAACATGCCCGGATGGTTCAGGGGACGCGACTCTCACTGGCGCCCTGCCCCGGCCGGCGTGTGCGCGGCGGCGCGGGTGCCAGTGCAGGGCGGGCGCGGCGGTGCGGGTGCCGGGACAGGCTCTCTCTCCTGGGCACTGGCGATCTCGCAGGACGGATGCCACGCTGCGAGCAGCAACAATCGGTGATGGCGATCGTGCACGGAGGTGACAGGACGGTGCAGTGCGGCGTGGTCGCCGTGCAGGCAGGAGACGCTGTTGGTGGGCGGCGTTTGTGCCAGACGGTGAGGTCAAGGTCAAGGGCGTGAAGTTTCCTTAGTATGCGATCTGATTTCTGTGATTGTAGGGGACGTGGGGCTCGTTATTAGTTTGCGATCTGATTTCCGTGATTGTAGGGGACGCGAGTCTGTTTGTTCGACTACTATTCTCCTGGTGAAGTACGGCCAGTCATTGGAAAATGCTAAGTGCACACCGTAGAGGTATTAGATTAATGATGGCTGTTAGATTGAGACTTGTTGGCCTAATCGTGTGGTGCTGATTGGCTCGTGCGTTATTGTGGGACTAATTGCGGGGTGTGCGTAAGAAAGTTCTTGTTTGATTGTTTAATAGTAGTAGAGATAGAGATATAAAGGTGTCTTCTTCCCCAAAGTTGACCTACCTCTTCCCCCAAAAGCTCCATTGTTGCCCCAAACTCCATTTTCGCCCGATCTTTCTCCCTAGCCAATCAAACTTGTTGATTTGCTCGGGATTGGTTGAGAAGGCCCCGATCTATACTTCCACCAAGAGAAATTTGATTCCCCCCACTAATCCCTAATGGATCTTGTTACTCTTGGGTGTTTGAGCACCCTAGACGGTTGAGGTCACCTCGGAGCCATAGTTCATTGTGGTGAAGCTTCGTGGTATCGTTGGGAGCCTCCAATTAGGTTGTGAAGATTGCCCCAATCTTGTTTGTAAAGGTTCGGTCGCCGCCTTCAAGGGCACCAATAGTGGAATCACGGCATCTCGCATTGTGTGAGGGCGTGAGGAGAATACGGTGGCCCTAGTGGCTTCTTGGGGAGCATTGTGCCTCCACACCGCTCTAACGGAGACGTACTTCCCCTTAAAAGGAAGGAACTTCGGTAACACATCCTCGTCTCCACCGGCTCCACTCTTGATTATTTCGTGCCTTTACTTTTGCAAGCTTACTTGTGTTGTATCCCTTGCTTCTTATGTGCTAGTTGTTATTGCATCATATAGGTTGCTCACATAGTTGCATATCTAGACAACCTTTTTGTTGCAAAGTTTAATTTGGTAAAGAAAAGCTTAAAAATTGTTAGTTGCCTATTCACCCCCCCCCCCCTCTAGTCAACTATATCGATCCTTTCAACCGAGAGGGCCCATAGATACCTCTCTGATACACGGAGTGACAAATGATAATCTTGATCCATGCCAACTCAGCAGATACCTTCGGAGATACCTATAGAGCATCTTTATGATTACCCAGTTACGTTGTGACATTTGATAGCACACAAGGTATTTCTCCGGTATCTGGGAGTTGCATGATCTCATAGTCGAAGGAATATATATTTGACATTAAGAAAGCAATAGCAATAAATTAAACGATCATATGCTAAGCTAATGGATGGGTCTTGTCCATCACATCATTCTCATAATGATGTGATCTTATTATCAAGTGACAACACATGTCTATGGTTAGGAAACTTTAACCATTTTTTATCAACAAGCTAGTCTAGTAGAGGCTTACTAGGGACACAGTATTTGTTTATGTATTCACACATGTATTTAAGTTTCCGATCAATACAATTCTAGCATGAATAATAAACCTTTATCATGAATAAGAAATATAAAATAACAACTTTATTATTGCCTTTAGGGCATATTTCCTTCTGGCAGGTGGTGAGGGATGGAATAATTTTTGTAACTTGCAAAATTACTCAATTATTGCACTAATTTTCCTTAAAAAATATGTTTAACGATGCATTAGTTATAACGCATGCTTGCGTAACCACTAATTTTTCAAAAACTTTTACATGCATCGATGTGTTTTCTCTTAATCCTTACATACAATAATTTGATGCAACTGAAAATCTAAATAGATGATAGGGAGCAATAAGAATAGGGGTATGCTACGTGTCGGCCGACATATCTTTCTAAAAGATCTGCCGGCTCGCGAGCCGATTTATTGATGGATCTCTCTGTATCGTTCCTCTTTTTTTCTTTTGTGTAACATGACTCTTGTTATGAAACCTTGTATTTCTGCAACAAAATCTTTGTTGCAAAATCTTCTCTTCTCTAATTTTCTGCAATAAAACCCTTGTTCCAAAACCATATATTCTCTAATTTCCTGGAACAGGACCCATGTTGCACAACCTCTTCTTCTCTAATTTTCTGCAACAAGACGCTTGATGCAAAACCACCTCTTATCTAATTTTCTGCGACAAGATCCATGTTGCACAACCTCTTCTTCTCCAATTTTCTGCGACGAGACCCTTGTTGCAAAGATTGCAACAACATCTCCGCCGCATCAAATTTTCTGCAACAAGACCGTTGCAAAAATTGCAACATCATTTCCTGCAGCTCACGCACTTGTGCGGTCGTCGTTCGCTGCTACTATTCTACAACAACACGGTTGTTGCAGAGATAAGATGAGAGAGGTGTGGCGTGCGTGGCTAGTAGGCCACCTGTCCAACAATGGACGTGGCGGATGCCCCGCATTAGATTGGCCGGCTGATCATAATCATTTCCCATAAAAATAGGACTAACAAAATGAAAAAAAAAAGATAAGCTCTCTGAACCGAAAATGGGGAAATATGAGTTTTTTGTAATCTGGTTTGGTTGGTGCAGAGATTTGGTTCGTCTCCTGTATAGTTGTCCTGGGTTATCAAGTCATAGCACAACCAAACTAATCTATGTAATCTCTTCGTTATATACACACGAACATGTTCCTGCTCCGTGGTAGCAAACTCTTCGATGCTCGTTCCTTTTACATCGTTCCTTTTACATGGTATACAAAGCCTACCCTCTTCCGGCACAAATAAACATGGCCCTTCCCTCCACCGCCAACGAAGGTGATGAGGAAAGTGGATAAAAATGCCCCTCACCCCTAGGTGTGTGGCGGATCTTGTGGAGGATTGTGGCGGCGGCTGGAAAGTCGAGGCGGTCGCAAATGCGGACCCGGTCGCGAGAGCGATCATTTGCCTGAACCAGTGCACCTCATCAAGATCTTGTGGTAACTTCTACATCAATTTGTAAGATTTGGAAAAATGTTGTCACAATGACGAGTGAGTCCAACGATAGGAAGGCAACCATTATGGAGACTCTTAGTTTGCACATAGGCCTAGCAGCCTCCATATCCGTATGGAGCATGCTCTGTATGTGATATGAAGGCTACCAATATGACTACTCTATTAGAGTTGTTCTGACTTGACTTGAATTCATAAAATAAAACAAAGTTTTCTTAGCCTGAAAACTGAAAACGTAAGAGTGCCAAGTGCCAACGCATTGTTTCCATTCTCTTAGCACCAAATCGACAGATTCCTCTAAATAAACACAAATAATTAATTCCCTCACAAAAGTACACATGGACGAATCACATATAAAATTTAAACGGAAACAAGAAATCGCAGCAAAAGGCACGCGCACGACCTGAAAACGACAAATAATTAACCTGCAGAAACAATCAGACCACTCCACTAGCTCAGGATGGATCGTCAACTGGTTGATCAGTTGTGGTTAACCCTCCTGCAGTTGCTCCTGATCTCGCCGTTGCGGCCAGTGATTGGCGAGATGTTGCCCATCTTCACCATGGACTGCGCGAAGTGCTGGAAGAAGATGTCCTGGTTGGCGGCGTAGAGCTTGACGAGTTCCGCGGTGGCTGGGCTGCCGGTGAAGAGTACCTCGTCGGAGCTGAGCAGGCCTTGTTTCACCAGCAGGTTTTTGTAGTACTGGTTGTCGAACTTGAATGGCGTCACGTGGTCCAGGAAGAAGAGGTTCTGGTCGCCGCCGGAGCGCGGGCACCGCGGGCGCAGCACCGCCGCCGTCGCCGGGTCCAGCGTGAAGTCTGGGAGGCCGTTGCCCGTCTGGTTGTACAGCCGCTGACGGAAGCTCGTGCACCGCGAGTTGCCAATGGTGTGGCTACCTGTAAAAAAGTTTCAGTTTTCGTCCAGGGATAGATCACGAGTTCATGACAAAATTCATCTTGCTAGTCACAGCCGAGCATATGCTTCCGCCAAATACACCAAATAATTAATTACGTACTCCTAGTTGTTCTCCTGCCAAAGTGGCAGCGGCCTTCTGTGGCGATAGAGAGAAGAGAGGAGTGCATGATGATTTTTGATTTGCCAGACGGAGGGTGAGACTCACGCAAATCTTTTTCAGATTTGTTTTGGTTTACGGGAATTCGGATATACGGGAATGGTCCGCAAATGTTTGCGGCATCAAAAATGCTAGATGTACAAAAGATTACAGGATTTTACAGGCTCTTTTCATCTAGTAACCAATCACAAACTTGCCCCCCACCCCCTGATTTTTAAGGGGTGGCCCGTGTTCCTCACCTATTGACCAATCAAATTAATCATGTTTGTAAAACATTGTAACTCTTTTGTACGTCTAGCGTTAGGGCCTGTTTGGTTTCAATAAGTCACCTGACTTATAAGTCAGGTGACTTAAAACCAGTGACTTATAAGTCATGTCTGTTTGGTTGTCACCTGACTTATAAGTCACGTGACACACCTTTCCACATCAATTAACATCATGCAGGTGATGGGACCCATGCAAAGAGGGTGACTTATAAATTTTAAGTTGGAGTGGAGCAACTTATGACTTATAAGTTGGGGTGATTTATAAGTCGGGTCTGTTTGGCAAAATAAGTCACTTTTTTCACTTTTCGACTTATAAGTTGGTAACTTATTTGGAACCAAACAGGCCCTTACTCTTGCGGCATGGATGACAAAAAAAAAGACGTCCAAATGTTTGCGCGTTTTGCGGCACGGCATTGCAGATGTCCTAATCTGTCACTGTACGTGAGCACTGGTCTCCGCAGTTTCCAACATGTAGCCTTTGCCGTGTGCTTGATATGTGCAGGGCATGACTTGACATGCTACGGCCGGGTGCATGGATGCATGAATCCCGTGACTCGATGAGTCAAGAACGTACATGGCGTAGTACCAATTATCAGCAGCGACCTATAGATAGCTTACACGCAATTTAATGATGATGGACAGAATTGTCACGTACACTACACCTGCATGGATTGACTTTATCGATGCCTACTCTACGTTAGCAGTTGAATTGTGAGGTGTACTAATGTAACGATGAGGTAAGAGCTCTGTGGATGTACGTACCGAGGAGAGCGACAAGGTCGACGATGTCAAGGCCCTGGAGCTTGAACTTGGTGATGATGGTGGGGAGGGTATTGTTGGGAGCAGGGATGTCATTGTTGGAGCCCTGGATGCTGGCTCCCAAAGAGTCTCTCCTACCAAGAGGCACGATCCAGCCTGGGCCGCCGGTCTGCACGGTTACAAAAAGATTGGCACGTGAAATTTTTCCATAGGAACTAAATTTTGTCAGGCATAAAATAATCAAGGTGGGACTGTGTGACTGTGAAGTCTGAGTGCTGAACATCTTTGCTCTGGACTTCTGGAGCAGAACTTTGTAGTAAAAAAGTGAGGGAATTGCACAAACCACAATTATTGGGGCCAAATTTACATGTTCCAATTATTTGGGCCAAATTTACACAAAGCGTATGTACTGTGTTTCTACGTCATTTATATATTGTTTTTTTCTATTTTCTGCCGGGGCCTTCCAATGTTTCACAAACCAACTTACTCTCGAGTACGTGTTATCTACAATACACAGTATGCTAAGCACTTTCTACCATGACCTTATCCTGTGACATGGGATGCCATATTACTTTATATACCTATGAGTTAATTTTGGCGCTGCTTTACCGAGCAGTGCGCCCCCACTTTTGTGTCTTCTTTTAGTAGGGATCTTTTTTAACCATGTGTTCAGTACGCACATGTGTCACACACCTCATTTACCATGGCAACATAAGTGAAATTCAGGGGAGAGGTCAATTGGGAGAGGACACATGTCTGTAGGCCGTAGCTTCACATTGTCGGCAACATGATAACTCGATCAATGTGAGTCCGCAGACAAACTGGGCAAAGAATATATGCGGACAGCAAGAACAGTTATGGGCGTTTGCAAGAAACTTGGTGGCGCTTGGCTTGAGTGATTATTAGCCAACGAATCCGATTCGTGGGGCGCTGGGAGCAAGCGACATGACGTAAAGCCAACGCTGGGACGTACCATGACGGTGGAGTCGCGCGCCGCGAGGGCGAGCACGTCGGCGCAGGAGACGGTGCGAGGGCAGGCGGCCTCCAGCGCGGCCTTGATCTCGTCCACCACCTCAAACCCTCTCGCCGAGTCCTTGTTCGTGTTGGACCGCTTCTCGCTCACCACCGACGCGCTGCTGTCCAGCAGGATCGACGCGTCGCATCCCTGCGCGCACGCACGCACGTGTAAACGACGTCTATATGATGATGACCATCTCGACTACGCCGCCATGGACGCACGCGTGAGGGTGATGTGATTGCTACGTACCTTGACGAAGCAGTCGTGGAAATGGAGGCGGAGGAGGGAGGCCGCCATGCGGGGGTCCTGGGCGTGCGCCTTGCCGACGATGGACGCCACGATCTGCTGCGCCTGAGGGCACGAGTGGTCGTAGAAGTGGGGCTCCAGCTGCTGCTGGCCAGCCCGAGGAAATGCGAAGGTGGCGGGGAAGAGGAGGAGGGCGACCAAGGCGACGGCGGCAACCATTGCACCCCTCGTCATCGCTTTCACGGATGCCAAGCAGCTCTAAACACCGGAACTGGTTAGTTGGTGTCTTCTTGGTGCTGTTCAAGCGATGATGGTTGTGGTGACTGGTGAGAGGTATCGGTAGCAAGGGTGGGCTTATATAACCGAGGCTTGGGAAGCTTTAGGTTGAATAAAACATGTGGACATGCATGCATGTTAATTACTGTATTATGGAGATACTTTGCGGGGCCAAGTACAACAAGCGTGGCTGGCTCGAGGCAGCTTCTCTGGCTCTTCCCTCACCTTTAAGTTGATATACTTTTGATCACCAAAGATATACCAGTATCATTGGTTCAATAGGTGTACCTATTCTATTGGCCTAGCTGCCGTCTAGATAGGTATAGTTCTGTTAACTCTTTTACCACAATTATTTGCTAGCTGTAGAGCAATATATGTATGGGCGATCTCAAGGCGCCAAATGCCCTTGTTTCCCGGTGGCCAACTTATTCTCTATATATACGGGCATCTGCTTTTGTAAATTACATGTGTGCATCGATGTAAAGAGAAAAGGAGCTCTCCAAAGCCAGAAATGAAAAAGGAAAAGGAAAAGGAAAGATGTATTGAGTAGCTAGCTAGCAGTGTTGTGTCAGGTAGAATAAACATTTGAAGGTAGCAATCATGCATGTTGTGGTAGCCCTTTCCATGTGTCCTTTGACGAAAGCCACCCGGACGATTAGGAGTCGAAGAGGTAAAACTAAAAGCATTGCATTTTTCTTTTTTTTTGACACATTGTTTTCACAGTCTGTTCGGGATTTCTCATCCGGTTCAAATGTACACTACAATGTATTTTAGCACCCCCCCCCCCCCAAATGGGGTTCGGGCATGCTGCCACCCCCTCCGTACTTCCGTCCCCTTTGTCGTCATCGGTGAGGGTGATGGCGAGGTCTTTGGCGCTTATCGAAGTTCTGTTCAAAAACCTTGTACGAGAACCTGTATAGAGAAGGATTTCCCGCGGCGCAACAGTTCTTCCATACCAACTTAGCTGCCCGGCGCTGCTATTGGCATAACAACCGGTACACCATAGGTTGACCCAGCCCAGTCCTCTCGTACTATGGCTAGCTCTACATTGCTCCTCATGTGAGGGCCTATGTCTCTATGGCGACGGCCTCAAAGGGAGAAGACATCGCCGAACTAGCGACATGTGGCGTGCACCGGTGTTGAGGACCGCCATCCTCGGCCATGTGGGCCGCGATGATCATGGGTTGCAACGAAGAGGGTGCCATATCTGAATACGATGTCCCTGTCACATGTCGCTTGTCTACATTGCTGGTCGTGGATTTTGGCAATCATCTCGCGGGGTTGCTGATTGGCCAAGTGGGAACGGGTTGGGAGCATTGGATCAGGGTGATCGCTTGGCTTGCGGCATTAGCCATGACGCTTCGGGCGACCTCAAGGTATATCTTTCGCCATCTCCCTATTCCTGATGAAACCCCTAATTCCCTAGGCTTGGGCGAAGAAGGTGCTCCAACGTCATCCCCTCCTTGGAAGCACAATCCTGGGACCGTGGGGGTGATGGGCATGTACGTGTTTAGTGAGTTCTTCGTGGCAGCTAGGCCCGATTCTCGGTGGCATCATGGCTCTGTGGAGGGGTGGGTTATCCTGGAACCTTTGCAGTATGCTCCCCTAGTGGTACGTGTTGGCCGATGGGCCGATGCCCTTGATACTGGATTTCTCACTCGTTTCCCCCCGTGTTTAGACCAGACATTCTCAGGTTTTCTAAGATAATCACTTTGATATGCCTACTAATAACTAAGAATTGCGAAGATCCTTGTTTATTTTTTCCTTGCAGAAATGGGTTTTTTAGGTGACTAGTCAATGTGTACGTGCAATGCACGTTAATTTGGAAGTATATTAAGTGCATGTGGATATTAAGTAGGATATTATTTGCGTGTTATTATATGATTAGCATTATATTTGGCATTAAATTAACTGCACGCTAAATATGTTGAGCGCTCGACATTGAAGTAGTCGAGGTCGTTGGATTGACATGATTTGATGGCCGAGATTAATTGGATCTACCACGGGTCTTTTTATATTGATATAGATAAATCAACTCATAAAAGGAATGTACTGGTCGTGAAGATCAAATCCAATCAACCAAAGTCGCCAAAGCAATGTCCAAAGGAGAAGACGGTGTGTGGTACAATCATGACTGCTCGTACTGACGCTCGTGTTAGCCGCCACTTTCTCCGTGAAATAATCCACCCTGATGACTTCCGTAAAAGGGCACGTCGGGGTTAAATCCAGCAGATCTCAGGTAGGGGGTCCCGATCTAGTGATCTTATCTTCATGGTAACAGGACGAAGAGGGACACGATGTTTTACTCGGGTTCGGGTCCTCTCGAATAGATAAAACCCTACGTCATGCTTCTATTGTATTAATTTGGGATGAAGTACGAAGTACATGGTGATCTAACTTGAGATCGTGTGTGTATGTCTTCTCACTAAACCCTACGAGCTGAACCCCTCGGCTTATGTAGGGACCGGGGGTGTTGGGATCTACGGTAGGGTGCATCGACTACAAATTAAAATTTTCCTACGTGCAGAACAACCAAGAACATGCTACGGAAGATGGATCACAGATCATTACCACTAGACGTGCAGTATCGTGCAGCGAAAGAAGAGTTGGGGCAGCGCGTCCGCGTGGATCGTCTCCTCCTCATCCGATCTTCCTCGAACAGCTTGTCTCGGATCCCACGTACAGGTTCGCCGGAGCGGCACAAGTGCACCGCCTCTAACGGTATCCACGCGTGCATGAGGAACCCCGTGGGGCGAACTGCTAGGTTCGATCACACAGTCGTCGGCTAGTGGAGGTGGCTATCCGCAACACATGCAAACCCTAGTGACAACGCCGAAGCGATCACCTCCATGAGTGTGTCGCACCCCCATTATATATAGGCATCCGTCGCGGGCTCAACACTTGGGCCTCGCACGAATCCTAAAGCCCACAAGTCTACTCGACCACAATCCAAGTCCAGCACGGATCACATCCGATCAGTGCCCTCGGATCCGACCTCGTAGGTTCCTTCCCTTAAGCGCGCGACCCCTTAGGTTCAAGTCGGCTTGTTCATAGTTTGGATCACCTCCGACCTGGACGGTTGGTAGCGGCCTGTAGCAAGGCATGCCGACCACCAAGTAGACTATGAAGTTGGTTAGGCGAACATATACAACATGTCACACTTCTGTTCCCTTTGCCACACGATATATGTTGTCGGGCTCAAGGCGAATCTGTCATCCTTGTGCTAGCCCGACCTCTTTCTCGTTCCCGTGATGCTGATCTTGGTCATGCTTATCTTGGTCGGATCACATGAGGGGCCCAAAGTATATCTCTCCTGATCAGAGAGGCAAATCTCATCTTGCTCGACCATACCTCGCAGCATGGGTCTGGACAAGCCCTAAACCTACCTTTGTAAGTACCCAGTCACGGAGTAGCATTTGGTCAGCCCAAAGCAGGTCTATCACCATCCCGAGTACATGCGCCAGCTCAGGTCTTAGGACATAGAACATATGTTGTACTAGAGACTCACATATGACATATCGTTAGGTCTCATAGTTGGATCTGTCCGACTCGGACCTTATCTCAACTCGGATCCGACTATGTCGTATCTGACCAGACCCTTCCGAGTCCATATTATCCGATTAGCATCCAATGCTCCATGCCTAGTGAGACCAAGGCATCGACCGTGTCATATGCTGGTCTAGTCGGCTGCGCGTCCATACATCCCTTTCGACTAGGGACCTTTTAGGACAATCATCATACAATGCATAGTCCCACAAACAAGTCATGTACTTGCTGATACACATCATTGATAATGTCCAAAGACTATCTTTATTCATAAACACATAGGAAATATCATCATACATAATTGCCTCTAGGGCATATCTCCAACAGTCTCCCACTTGCACTAGAGTCAATCAAATAGACATCGTATGCCCATAGCTCTAACGTGCCCCTCATTCTTAGGTTGTGGAAGAGGCTTAGTCAACGGATCCACAACATTTGCATCTGTGTGAATTTTGCGTAACTCTACATCACCACTCTTTACAATCTTTCATTGATATTTTAGGCGAATTTACATAGACTAAAACATAAAAAAACTACTCTAGTTGTTCATGTCGAGGAGTTTGTAGAAGGCGGTGTAGTCGTCGCCGTCGTCATCGTCGTCGCCGTCGCTAGGCGGCCCATCCTTCGGGGCGTCCTTGCTGCAGCCCTACCCTGAATCACTGATGCGGACCGACTGGCTTGGCGCAGCGACCTCGTCGTCGCTGTCGGAGAGCACGACGACAACGCCCTCATCGCGGCCGCGGCGCCGCGCGGTGATTTCTTCGAGGACATGGCGTTGGGTGATACGTATCCAATGTATCTATAATTTATGAAGTATTCATGCCATGTTTACAACAATTTTATATGATTTTGGTATGATTTGATTAGAACTAACCCGGGCTGACGTTTTTTTCAGCAGAACGTGGTGTCGTTTTTTGTGCAGAAATGAAAGTTCTCATAATGGGCAGAAAATTTATGGTGATTTTTTATGGACCAAAAGAGACCCCTTGGGCCAGAAGAGTCCTGAGGTGATGGCAAGGGTGGAGGGCGCCCACCCTAGGGTGCGCCCCCTATCTTGTTGTTGCCTCGTTGACCCTCCTGACGTGAAACCGACGCCAAAAATTCTTATAAATCCCAAAACCCATAGAAAGAAACCTACATCGGGAGTTCCGCCGCCGCAAGCCTCTGGGTCCTCGAAAAACCAATCTAAGCCCGTTCCGGCACCCTGCCAGACGGGGAAATCATCACCAGAGGCCATCTTCATCATCCCGGCGGCCACCATGCCGAGGAGGGAGTAGTTCACCCTCGGGGCTGAGGGTATGTACTAGTAGCTATATGTTTGATCTCTCTCTCTCTCTCTCTCGTGTTCTTAATTTGGCACGATCTTGATGTAGCACGAGCTTTGTTACTATAGTTGGATCATATGGTGTTTATCCCCTCTATCTTCTTGTGATGAATTGAGTTTTACCCTTATGTTCACTATTATCGGATTGAATACTTTTATGGATTTGAGAACCCTTGATGTATGTCTTGCATGGGATACCCGTGGTGACAATGGGGTGTTCTATTGATTCACTTGATGTATGTTTTGGCACTCAACTCACGGATTCCCGAGGTGACATTGGGGTAATCTATGCATAGGGGTTGATGCACGTTTTCATCCTTGTTTCTCCGGTAGAAATCTTGGTGCACTCTTTGAGGTTCTTTGTGTTGGATTGAATATTATGAATCTGAAGTTGTTTGATGCATATCGTATAATTGACCCACAGATACTTGTGGTGACATTGGAGTATCTAGGTGACATTAGGATTGATTGATGCGTATCATATGGTGTTATTTTACTACGAACTCTAGGGCTGTTTGTGACACTTATAGGAATAGCTCAATGGATTGATCGGAAAGAATAACTTTGAGGCAGTTTCGTACCCTATGAGGGAGTTCCGGACTAGGGGGTGTCCAGATAGCCGAACTATCATGATCGGCCGGACTCCAAGACTATGAAGATACAAGATTGAAGACTTCGTCCCGTGTCCGGATGGGACTTTCCTTGGCGTGGAAGGCAAGCTTGGCGATACGGATATGTAGATCTCCTACCATTGTAGCCGACTCTGTGTAACCCTAGCCCTCTCCGGTGTCTATATAAACCGGACGGCTTTAGTCGATAGGACGAACAACAATCATACCATAGGCTAGCTTCTAGGGTTTAGCCTCCTTGATCTCGTGGTAGATCCACTCTTGTAACACACATCATCAATATTAATCAAGCAGGACGTAGGGCTTTACCTCCATCAAGAGGGCCTGAACCTGGGTAAAACATCGTGTCCCTTGTCTCCTGTTACCATCCGCCTAGACGCATAGTTCGGGACCCCCTACCCGAGATCCGCCGGTTTTGACATCGGCATTGGTGCTTTCATTGAGAGTTCCTCTGTGTCGTCACCAATAGGCTCGATGGCTTCTTCGACCATCATCAACGACGCAGTCCAGGGTGAGACCTTTCTCCCCGGACAAATCTTCGTATTCGGCGGCTTCGCACTGCGGGCCAATTCGCTTGGCCAACTGGAGCAGATTGAAAGCTACGCCCCTGGCCGTCAGGTCAGATTTGGAAGTTTAAACTTCACGGCTGACATCCGCGGGGACTTGATCGTCGATGGATTCGAGCCACAGCCGAGCGTGCCGCACTGTCACGGCGAGCATGATTTAGCTCTACAGCCGGACAGTACCCTGGAGGCCGCACTCGAGCCCGCCCCGATCTTCAAATTGGAGCTGGCTGCGCAGATCGAGGATGGATGGCTAGACACCGCCTCGGGCGCTGCAACCTCTACGGCGATAGAGCCGAACACTGACCTAGTCCCTCATGAAGCTCGTGACTCCGAGGTGCCGGACTCCTTGCCGGACTCCGAACCTCCCGCACCCCCTCCGATCGAATCCGATTGGGCGCCGATCATGGAGTTCACCGCAGCGGACATCTTTCAACGCTCACCTTTCGACGACATCTTAAGTTCGCTAAAGTATCTCTCGTTATCAGGAGAGCCCTGGCCGGACTGCGGTCAGGATGGTTGGGATGCGAACGACGAAGAAATTCAAAGCCCACCCACCACCCACTTGGTAGCCACTATCGACGATCTAACCGACATGCTAGACTACGACTCCGAAGACATCGACGGCATGGACGACGATGCCGGAGACGACCAAGAACCAGCGCCCACTGGGGCACTGGAAAGCCACCTCATCATATGACATATACATGGTGGATATCCCAAAGGATGGGAATGGCGAAGGAACAACGGAGGATGACCCCTCCAAGAAACAGCCCAAGCGCCGGTGTCAGCGGCGCCGCTCTAAATCCCGCCACAGCAAGAATGAAGATTCCGGCACCGGAGATAATAATACACCGGACAGTGCCGAAGACAACCCACTCCAGCAAGATCCAACGCAGGAGGACGGAGACGCCAGCCCTCATGAGAGAGCGGTAGAAGAAGAGGTAGAGGATTATATGCCTCCCTCCGGAGACAAGGCAAGCCTCGACGACGATGAATTCGTCGTGCCTGAGGATCCCGTCGAACAAGAGCGTTTTAAACGTAGGCTTATGGCCACGGCGAACAGCCTCAAGAAAAAGCAGCAACAGCTTAGAGCTGATCAAGATCTGCTAGCCGACAGATGGACTGAAGTCCTCGCGGCCGAAGAGCATGAGCTCGAACGCCCCTCCAAAAGCTACCCTAAACGCAAGCTGCTCCCCCGATTAGAGGAGGAGGCGTATGAACCCGCATCACCAGGAGATAATACGGCTGACCGACCACCCCGTGGTCGCGACAGAGAGGCCTCTAGGCCCTTCAGTAGACCCGTACCCCGGCATCGCTCGAAAAGCACAAGGCCACAAGGGAACGCTCCGGACTTGCGAGATATATTGGAGGATAAGGCAAGACAATCAAGATCGATCTATGGATCGCGTGGGCACCCCACGGTACGTGACGACAACCGTCACGCCAGACACAGCAAGTCCGGCCGGGCCGAACAAAACAGACAAAGCTCTTTTGAGCTCCGTCGTAATATAGCCCGGTACAGAGACGCCGCACACCCACTATGCTTCACAGATGAAGTAATGGATCATCAAATCCCCGAAGGGTTTAAACCCGTCAATATTGAATCTTATGATGGCACAACAGACCCCGCGGTTTGGATCGAAGACTATCTCCTTCACATCCACATGGCCCGCGGTGATGATCTTCACGCCATCAAATATCTCCCACTCAAGCTTAAAGGACCAGCCCGGCATTGGCTTAACAGCTTGCCAGCAGAGTCAATTGGGAGTTGGGAAGACCTGGAAGCCGCATTCCTCGATAATTTCCAAGGCGCGTATGTGCGACCACCAGACGCTGATGACCTAAGCCACATAATTCAGCTGCCAGACGAATCGGCCAGACAATTCTGGACACGGTTCTTAACCAAGAAAAACCAAATCGTCGACTGTCCGGATGCGGAGGCCCTCGCGGCCTTCAAGCATAATATTCGCGACGAGTGGCTTGCCCAGCACCTGGGACAGGAAAAGCCGAAATCCATGGCAGCCCACACATCACTCATGACCCGCTTCTGCACGGGTGAGGACAGCTGGCTAGCACGCAGCAACAACCTCAGCAAAAATTCTGGCAGTCCGGACATCAAGGACCGTAGTGGCAGGTCGCGTCGTAACAAAAACAAACGCCGCATTAACGGCGACAATAGTGAAGGATACGGCAGTCAATGCCGGATTCAGAGACTCTAAACCTGGTCAGCAGAAAAAGCCATTCAGAAGAACTACTCCGGGTCCATCCAATTTGGACCGAATACTCAACCGCTCGTGCCAGATACACGGCACCCCCGAAAAACCAGCCAACCACACCAACAGGGACTGTTGGGTATTCAAGCAAGCAGGCAAGTTAATTGCCGAAAACAATGACAAGGGGCTGCATAGAGATGATGAGGAAGAGACCCGCCCGCCGAACAATAGAGGACAGAAGGGTTTCCCCCTACAGGTGCGGACGGTGAACATGATATACGCAACGCACATACCCAAAAGGGAGCGGAAGCATGCACTCAGGGATGTATATGCGATGGAGCCAGTCGCCCCGAAGTTCAATCCATGGTCCTCCTGCCCGATCACTTTTGACCGAAGGGACCACCCCACCAGCATCCGCCACGGCGGATTCGCCGCATTGGTCTTAGACCCAATCGTCGATGGATTTCACCTCACCAGAGTCCTGATGGACGGCGGCAGCAGCCTGAACCTGCTTTATCAAGATACAGTGCGCAAAATGGGCATAGACCCCTCAAGGATTAAACCTACCAAGACGACCTTTAAAGGCGTCATACCAGGTGTAAAAGCCAATTGTACAGGCTTAGTTACACTGGAAGTGGTCTTCGGATCACCGGACAACTTCTGAAGCGAGGAATTAATCTTCGACATAGTTCCGTTCTGCAGCGGCTATCATGCCCTGCTCGGACGTACCGCGTTTGCAAAATTCAACGCGGTGCCGCACTACGCATACCTCAAGCTCAAGATGCCAGGCCCTCGAGGAGTCATCACGGTCAACGGAAACACTGAACGTTCTCTCCGCACGGAGGAACATACAGGGGCTCTCGCGGCAGAAGTACAATGCAGCCTCTTAAGGCAATTCTTGAGTCCGGCCGTTAAGCGGCCGGACACAGCCAAGCGGGCCCGGAGTAACCTACAACAAGACCACCGGGCACATTCCGAGCACGCGTAGCAGTGCGGCCCCAACCCCAGCCCCTGTAAAACGTCAAGACAGGTCCTTCGCGTACACCATTACGCTCTGAAGATACCATGGGCATGGGGAGAGGGGCGCGACCACGATAGGCCCAGACTGCGGCTCAACCACACCAGGGGCTCTCAAGTGTGTCGTTCTTTTTTTTCTTTTTCCTTTTTATTTTTACCCACAGGACTCCGTTCTTCAGAGGCCCTGTCCGGCAGTAGACCTGCCGAACTCACGATGCAACAGCCAGGGAAGAAGAAAGGCTACAACGAATATCCAGGTGGTCTCCATTACGAGCATTAAATCTGTTTTATACAACATTCCGCAGCCTACCCCTGGAGGGGGACATGTTTAATAGTCCCATCCCTTGCTTATCGCACCATTTGTATCATTCTGCACTTACAGCAGTCTTTCTTGAATAAGTAATGCAGCACATTTTTGCTTCCAATTGCATTTCTCTTTTATACATATGTTCATTTGTGACATGTCGCATCCGTATGTTTTGGTACGGCTAAATACACTAGGGGCTTATGTTTTCCCGCATCATGGTGTGACAAGTCCGAACACTTTCACAAGTGCGGCACTCCGAACTTATAGCATTATATGCATCGGCTTCGAATCATGTCTTGGGTCAATAGTTGGGTTTGCCCGGCTCCCATGTTTTGGTACCTTACATTTCGTTTTATCGGCTAAGGTAGCACTGGGAGAACCACTGCGATTGCACCCCAGTTGAGCTGGGTTAACGCCTCAGTGGAGAAAGCTAAAACTGACCGTCATGATGAGGCGAGAGCCGGTCGCTGTTCGAGAGGTTTTTTGCGAGTCCTTAAAGACTTATGCCGCTTAGAGCGAGGAGCCGGATTTTGTCCGGCCCAGGCGTGGATAGCGCCCCAAACTCGGCCTTCCGAAGACTAGGGGCTTCGCCGAAATTTAAAATTATAGAATTCTATGGCTAAGTGAGAGTGTTCAAGCATTATAAGTCCGGTTGCCTTGTTCGCTGTGTTGAGCGCCTCCCTAGATGGACCCAAAAATGGGAACAAGAGTGCTCAAGTTTATCCCGAACACCCCAGCACTCGTGGCATGGGGGCTGAAGCCGACGACTTGCCATCTCTCAGAATTGATAAACAGCCACACAGAAGGTAATATTTTAAATTAACAAGCGTTGCTTAGCGCATATGAACTAAGTTTTCAGCGCACAGGATAACAAAATACGAGTTTACTCAAATATTACATCTTTGGAGCACTCACCCGCAATAGTGCGGGCGCCCTTCAGCACACTCTTATAATACATCTCGGGCGTGCGATGCTCCTTGCCCTCTGGTGGCAGGTCCATCACGAGCTTCTGGGCATCCATCTTGCCCCACTGCACCTTTGCGCGGGCAAGGGCCCGTCGGGCACCTTCAATACAGGCGGAGTGCTTGATGACTTCAACCCACGGGCACGCATCCACCAGCCGCCGCACCAGGCCGAAGTAGCTCCCAGGCATGGCCTCCTTAGGCCACAGCCGAACTATGAGGCCCTTCATGGCTTGTTTGGCCACCTTGTGGAGCTCGACCAGCTGCTTCAGCTGGTCGCTAAGGGGCACCGGATGTCCGGCCTCAGCATACTGAGACCAGAAGACCTTCTCCGTCAAGCTCCCCTCCTCGGCCCGGTAGAATGCGGCAGCATCGGACACGTTGCGAGGAAGATCTGTGAACGCTCCTGGAGAGCTCCGAATTCGGGTAAGCAACAGGTAATTAACACTCACATGCTTACTTTGCATGAAAAATGCCTTACCCGCTGCTATTTTCTTTAACGCATCGATTTCCTGGAGGGCCTTGTAGGCTTCGGCCTTAGCGGCTTTGGCACTCTCAAGAGCCGTTGCAAGCTCAGACTCTCGAGTCTTCGAGTCACGCTCCAGGCTCTCATGTTTTTTCACGAGATCCTGGAGCTCTTGCTGTACCTCCGCCACCCCTGCCTCCTGCTTCTCTCGCTCGGTGCGCTCCGCGGCCGCATTGCGTTCGGCCGCGGCCACCGCCTATTTCAGGGTCGCCACCTTGTTAGTGGCCCCTGCAATATCCATGTTATCCTTGTCATTCTTTTTGCAACCAAAATCCTTTTCTGTAAGGTACAATTTTAATAAGGTGTTACTCACCTTCCTTGTCCTCGAGCTGCTTCTTGGCACGGCCGAGCTTGTTCTCGGACCGCTCGAGGCTTTCCTTCAAAGTATTGACCTCCGCAGTCAGTGCGGCAGAGGTCAGCAGCGCAGCCTGCAATCCCATATTGACATATTTTTTATGACTCCTGCTTATATCTTTTTAAGATTCCCAGTCCGGCTTTTCTTTCCGAACACCGAACTGAGCATCAGGGGCTACTGTCTATGCGGTACCATTTTATACATATTGAAATTCTTACCTCAAAGCCTGTTAGAAGGCTGCTGCAGGCTTCGGTCAGCCCGCTCTTGGCGAGCTGAACCTTCTGAATCACCGCACTCATAACAGTGTGGTGCTCCTCTTCAATGGAGGCGCCATTGAGCGCCTCCAGCAATTTATCCGGCGCCTCCGGTTGGACGGGGGCTGCCGGCGTCACGGTCTTGCCCTTCTTACGAAGGGGTCGCCCGCCGGACTCCGGAGCCACTGTGGGTTCCGGGGCTGAGTCCAGTGCAAAGTCCGGGAGGTCGTCCTGCGACACCTCCGGGGCCTCCTCCTCCTGGTGGGTCCCTTCCTGGGATCCCACCTCGGCATCGTCCGCGTCACGGGGGGTGGAGGCAGTCGGAAGAGAATCCATATCCGACGCACCTGAGGACCCGCTCAACGAAGCGGGAAGATCATCCTTGGGCGGACTGCAGGGTTGTATGCGGCATTAGAAAGACATTATGTGGCGAAAAGGAAAAACCTTGAAATTATTTGGGAGTCCGGATACTTACGATCTCGCCAGGGGCTTGGCCCTTGGAGGCCAGTCCTCGTCGTCGTCACTGGCGTTGGCAGAGCAGTCCGGGGGAAGAGGTTTTCCCTTCTTGGACCCTTCGGCCTCCCTTGTTGGGGAGGCCTTCCTTTTCTTCCCTCCCCCCGCTGGGGGAGAGGCTTTCTTCTTCTCCTCCTCGCCTTGGTGGGAGAAGTCGGCCTCGGATTCATCATCCGATAACACCTGAAAACGGGAACTCTTTCGAGTACCCGTGGCCTTCTTCTTGGCCTTCTTCTCCGGCACCACGTGGGGTGCCGGAGCCAGTAGCCCCGTTAGGCGGGCGTCCGCTGGGTCCTCTGGCAATGGGGCCGGACAGATAGTCTGTTCGGCCTTCGCCAGCCAGTCCTGTCAAAGGTAAAGGGAGTTTAGATCCCGCATAGAGTCAAACTATGGAAAACGAGCATTCCGTAAAGGACAAAATCACTTACCTCGTCAGCTGGACGCTGCGAGCTGAATCCGCGATCTTCGGTAGCGGATGCGGGAGCCTCGGCGCCCTTGAACAACACCTTCCAGACATCTTCGTACGTAGTGTCGAAGAGCCCGCTCAGAGTCTGGTGCTGCGCCGGATCGAACTCCCACATGTTGAAACCCCGTCGTTGGCACGGGAGAATCCGGCGGATGAGCATGACCTGGACTACGTTGACAAGCTTGAGCTTCTTGTCCACCAGCTTTTGGATACAGGCTTGGAGTCCGGTCAGCCCCTCCGAATCACCTCAGATTCGGCCACTCTCTTTCTAGGAGGTGAGCCGTGTAGGGATGCCAGATCTGAATTCGGGGGCCGCTGCCCAATCAGGGTCACGCGGCTCGGTGATGTAGAACCACCCCGATTGCCACCCCTTAATGGTTTCCATGAAAGTGCCCTCCAGCCACGTAACGTGGGACATCCTGCCCACCATGGCGCCTCCGCACTCCGCTTGGCTGCCCTTCACAACCTTCGGCTTGACACTGAAGGTCTTGAGCCACAAGCCGAAGTGGGGCTGGATGCAGAGGAATGCCTCGCACACTATGATAAACGCCGAGATATTGAGGATGAAATTTGGGGCCAGATCATGGAAATCCAGGCCGTAGTAGAACATGAGCCCCCGGACAAAGGGGTGAAGTGGAAAGCCCAATCCGCGGAGGAAATGGGGAAGAAATACTACCCTCTCATGGGGCCTGGGGGTGGGGATGAGCTCTCCCTCATCGGGGAGCCGGTGCACGATGTTGCTGGACAAATATCCGGCGTTGCGCAGCTTCTGGATCTGCCCCTCCGTGACGGAGGAGGCCATCCACTTGCCTCCTGCTCCGGACATAGTCGGAGAAGGTTGAGGTGAGAAGTGCGGACTTGGGCGCTGGAGCTCGAGTTCGCGGAGTTGGATAAGCCAAGGAGGAAGAAGGCGCACGTAAAAGGGTTGGATCTTTATCCCCTTATATGGGCGGACACAAACATACGTCCCCACCGGCCTGATAAAACTCGCTTATCTCCCAAGCGCCACAATCAATGGCGCGGTTGGGTTACCCACGTCCGTATTGATGGGAATCCCAGAATAAGGGGAACACAATCTCTGCTCCGACAAGACGTGCCAAGGAAACCGCTTCGTTAAACGCGCTGAGGTGGTACAATAAAAACAATTCTAGTAAAGGCTTGGTAGTGGTGTGACGTCACGCCACAGAATACGTCAGCAGATTGAACTTGTGTAATATTATTCTCTCTACGGTGGTACGTGGAATTTATTTTTGCAGAGCCGGACACTATCCTGGTGTTCACAATCTTCTTTAAATTGTTCGGAGGAAGAACCCGCCTTGCAATGTCGAAGACAACATGCACGCCGGACTCGTCGTATTTGAAGCCTGGTTCAGGGGCTACTGAGGGAGTTCCGGACTAGGGGGTGTCCGGATAGCCGAACTATCATGATCGGCCGGACTCCAAGACTATGAAGATACAAGATTGAAGACTTCGTCCCATGTCCGGATGGGACTTTCCTTGGCGTGGAAGGCAAGCTTGGCGATACGGATATGTAGATCTCCTACCATTGTAACCGACTCTGTGTAACCCTAGCCCTCTCCGGTGTCTATATAAATCGGACGGCTTTAGTCCATAGGACGAACACCAATCATACCATAGGCTAGCTTCTAGGGTTTAGCCTCCTTGATCTCGTGGTAGATCCACTCTTGTAACACACATCATCAATATTAATCAAGCAGGACGTAGGGTTTTACCTCCATCAAGAGGGCCCGAACCTGGGTAAAACATCGTGTCCCTTGTCTCCTGTTACCATCCGCCTAGACGCACAGTTCGGGACCCCCTACCCGAGATCCGCCGGTTTTGACACCAACACCCTACAAGCAATTTCATCTTATGTTCTCCACGATAGGAACTTTGGAGTGACTCTTTGTTGCACGTGAGGGATTATTATGTGATCCAAATATGTTATCATTGTTGAGAGACTTTGCACTAGTGAAAGTATGAACCCCAGGCCTTGTTTTCAAGCATTGATACCATTTTCGCTCACTTTTACTACTTTCTACCTTGATGTTTTTATTTATTAAGATTATAAAAATATATTTCTACCATCCATATTACACTTGTATCACCATCTCTTCGCTGAACTAGTGCACCTATACAATTTTCCATTGTATTGGGTGTGTTGGGGACACAAGACTCTTTGTTATTCTGTTGCAGGGTTGTTTGAGAGAGACCATCTTCATCCTACACCTCCGATGGATTGATAAACCTTAGGTCAACCACTTGAGGGAAATTTGCTACTGTCCTACAAAACTCTGCGCTTGGAGGCCCAACACGAGTCTATAAGAAGAAGGTTGCGTAGTAGACATCAAGCTCTTTTCTGGCGCCGTTGCCGGGGAGGTGAGTGCTTGAAGGTATATCTTTAGATCTTGCAATTGAATCTTTAAGTTTCTTGCTTTATCACTAGTTTAGTCTATAAAATAAAACTACAAAAAATGGAATTGAGGTTGCCTCATATGCTTCATCTTTTTAATGTCTTTCGTGAAAATGCTGGTTCGAAAAATTGTGCCAAAGTGTTAGAAGAAGAAGTCAATAAAATGTTTGGCACTAAATCTTTGAATGATGAGCATGATTGCAATGTTGTTAGTATGAATTCTTTGAATATCCATGATTCTAATGATATGCAAAGCCACAAGCTTGGGGATGTTATGTTTGATGAAGATGATATTTTAGTCTTCCTAGTTTTGATGAGCAAATTTATTATGATGATAGCATGCCTCCTATTTATGATGATTATATTGATGAATGTGGGTTTGGAAGAGTGCCAATTCTAGGTAATGACCCCACTATTTTGGAGGGTGTTGAATCGTTTTACAATATTTATAAAAGTGGATTTGGAGAGGTCATGACTTTATTTAGTGATGAATCCACTATCTTGGAAGAGGTTTCAATTGATTATGACAAAAAAGTTGCTCTCTATGATGATTATTGTGATCATCTGTATGTTATAAAGAATAATGATAACCATGAAACTTGTCACCATGATTTTAATGTTCAAATTGATTATGTCAATCAAGTATCTCATGATAGTTATTTTGTTGAGTTTGCTCCCATTACTATGAAGGAGGATAAATTTGCTTATGTTGAGAGTAATAAAATTCTACGCTTGTGGATCATGAAAAGAATGCTTTATGTGATAGTTATATTGTTGAATTCATTCATTATGCTACTGAAAATTATTATGAGGGAGGAATATATGTTTGTAGGAATTGCAAAAATATCAAGTTTCCTCTCTTTATGTTGAAAATCTTGAAGTTTTGCTTGTTCTACCTTCCTATGCTAGTTGATTCTTGTTCTCTTAAATTGTTTGCTCACTAAATCCACATGCATAGAAAGTGGGTTAGACTTACATGTGCTAGTCATATGCTTCATGATGCTCTCGTTATGTTTCAATTCTTTACTTCTTTGTGAGCATCATTGAAACCATCATGCCTAGCTAGAAAGGCACTAAAGAAAAGCGCTTGTTGGGAGACAACCCAATATTTACCCCTACTATTTTTGTGTGTTCAAATGATTTTTCTATAGCTTTTTTTTCAATAAAGTGCCAAGTAAGACCTTTGGGATAGTTTGGAAGATTGTTGATTTGATCTTGCTGATAAACGGAAACTTTTGCGCCGAGTAAAACAATTTTCAAAAATCACAGATGCATGATTTTGATCTGAATTTTTTTACACAAGATTGATATACAAATTACCCAGGATGTCCTAATTTTTCAGAATTTTTGGAGTTACATAAGTATACGAAGTTTCCATATTACTACAGACTGCTCTGTTTTTGATAGATTCTGTTTTCATTGTGTTGTTTGCTTATTTTGGTGAATCTATGGGTAGTATCGGAGGCTATGAACCATGGAGAAGTCGTAATACAGTAGATATAACACCAATATGAATTTAGAATGAGTTTACAATAGTACTTAAAAGTGGTTATTTGCTTTGTTTCACTAACCCATCTCACGAAGTTCCGTTAAGTTTTGTCTGATTGAAGTTTTCAAGTTTTGGGTGAGCCATCGATATGAGGAGAATAAGGGGTGGCAAGACACTAAGATTGGGGATGCCCAAGGCACCTCAAGGTAATATTCAAGGAAGATCCAAGCAACTAAGCTTGGGGATGCCCCGAAAGGCATCCCCTCTTTTGTCTTCAACATTATCGGCAACCTCACTTGGAGCTATATTTTTTTTCGTCACATGATATGTGTTTGGTTGGAGCGTCATTTTATTTTGTTTAGATTTGCTTGCTGTTATTTATAATAATTTTTAGTATCTTTTATTTCAATTAAAGTGTCAAGGATAGCCTTCATCATGCTCAATTTGCAAGTATACGAGTTGTTGTTTCAAAACATAAAGTTTATCACTATTGCAAAAAATTCCTAGAAAGGTCAGAATGTGATAAAAGCTTGAAATTTTGACACAACATGCAATGATAAATTATCTACAGTGTGGTAAATTTTTAGAATTTTTGGATTTAGGGAAGTATGATTCCTCTTGCCTCCTTTACAGACTGCTCTGTTTAGACAGATTGTTGTTATGTTTGCATATGTTTGCTTGTTTAATGATTCTATTTGAGGATAGGAGTCTTAAATATGCAGAGGAATTTAGTATGCGATATCAAATAATAATTTTAGTGATTTTCTACAGTAAAGAATGATAAGGGTATGCGTTGATTTATACTAACTTATCTCACGAGTTCTTGTTGAGTTTTGTGTGGATGAAGTTTTTAAGATTTAGGGAAACCATGATATGAGAGGAATTAAGAAGACACGAAAGCTCAAGCTTGGGGATGCCCAAGGCATCCCTAATTAATATTTCAAGAAGTCTCAAGCATTTAAGCTTGGGGATGCCCCGATTGGCATCCCACCTTTCTTCATCAATAATTATCGGTTAGCCTCGATTGAGCCTAAGTTTTTGCTTCTTCACATTGGTCGTGCTATACTTTGAATGTCATTTTTTTTGCTTGTTGTTTGAATAAAATATTAAGATCAAACTTTTCTTTATTAGAGAGAGTCCTCACATAGCTAAATAATTATTTGACTACTCATTGACCTTCACGTATATCTTTTTGGAGTAGTTTGTCATTTACTCACGTGCTTCACTTATATCATATGAGTAAATGGTTGAATGAATTGAATATCATAAATATGAAATGATATATGTTTCATATGCTTATACCATGGGGAGTAATGACTTCACACATAAGAAGTATAGGTGGTAAATTTATTGAAAGTTTGCAAACATAGTATTGGTCGCTTGAACAATTCATGAAAGAATATTGAAGGAAGAGAGGTTTCACATATAAATATACTATCTTGGACATCTTCTATGATTGTGAGCCCAATTAAATATTTTCAAACTTGAGCAAATTAGTTGAAGTTGAACAAGGAAGATAACATAATGAGTTATGCTTGGGTATATTTGTGTAGAAGTTATATTGTTATGGATCCTCCAACATGTGGTGCTTGATATTTAGAATCTTTTCCTAGCCCAAATTTCTGTACTAAGCAGGAATACTACTTGTGCATCCAAAATCCTTGAACCAAGTTTATTCCATGAGTGTCCACTAAATCTACCTATATGTAGTATTTACTTGCCATTCCAAGTAAATTTGCATGTGTCAAACTCTAAACCTTCAAATAATAATCTGTTTTGTATGCCTGAATCGCTCATGTAGCGACTAGGGTCTGTCAGTATCTTCCATGCTAGGTGGGTTATTCTCACGATGAGTGTTGATTCACTTGTCATTTCACGAGAAAGTGGCTGGTAATTGGGATGCCTAGTCCTATGATCAAAAGATCAAAAACAAAATCGCAAATAATTAAAAAAACTCCCCCATGAAAGTTGTTGGTATGGACGGTACCCGTTGTTTCGGCTCAGCCATGGAGTGTGATTGTTGGTGGAGGGGGAGTAAAAAAATTCCATTCTGTTTGGAAACCACCTATAATGTGTCTAGCATGGAAGATAGTGAGAACTCTCAGTCGTTACACTGACAATGAAAGCATACTTTTCAAAATTATATTCATCTCTGTTTTAAAAGCTTCGAGCTCTCGCACCTCTACAAATCCCTACTTCCCTCTGCGAAGGGCCTATCTTTTACTTTTTTGCAAGAGTCGGTAGTATTCCTTCTCATTTCAACCTACTCTTTAGTTGGCAATCATCATGTGATGGGGGAAGATCTAAGCATATATGGCCATTCAAATATATTTGATCATGAATTATTATTGTTGGCAATTATCTATATGATAAATAAGTTGGGATGCGAAACATTAAGCCCCTATCTTTCTCTGTGTTCAATGGATGTTCTTTGTTCTGAAAATATGCTTTGAGTGGTAGCAATCATGGAAGACTATATGATAGTTGAGTATGTGGAATTTGCTAAATCAAAGGTCTTACATAGACCCTTCCTGAAAATAAGATGAATTGCAATTGTTTGATGGCTGAGAACATAGTTTGTTAGTTTTGAAGAAAGTTTGTGGTCTATACTTTAACATGTGAATAGCTTGTTACTTGATCTTGAGAAGTTTTATGAGATGGGCTACTATTTATGATATATAATAATGCTAGAAAAAGTGGTTGAAATTATCATTGATCGAACTTGTGCACTTTCTAGCATTCACACTTCACAAATTATTTCTTTTATCATTTACCTACTCGAGGATGAATAGGAATTAAGTTTGAGGATGTTGATACGTCTCCAACATATCTATAATTTATGAAGTATTCATGCTATGTTTACAATAATTTTATATAATTTTGGTATGATTTGATTAGAACTAACCCGGACTGACGATGTTTTCAGCAGAACTACCATGGTGTTGTTTTTTGTGCAGAAATATGCCCTAGAGGAAATAATAAAGTTGGTATTTAATATTTTCTATTCATGATAAAGGTTTATTATTCATGATATAATTGTATTGATCGAAAACTTAAATACATGTGTGAATACATAAACAAATACCGTGTCCCTAGTAAGCCTCTACTAGACTAGCTCGTTGATCAAAGATGGTTAAGGTTTCCTAACCATGGAGATGAGTTGTCATTTGATAACGGGATCACATCATTAGGAGAATGATGTGATGGACAAGACCCATCCGTTAGCTTAGCATAATGATCGTTCAGTTTTATTGTTATTGCTTTCTTCATGTCAAATACATATTCCTTCGACTATGAGATTATGCAACTCCCGGATACCGGAGGAATACCTTGTGTGCTATCAAATATCACAACGTAACTGGGTGATCATAAAGATGCTCTACAGGTATCTCCGAAGGTGTTTGTTGAGTTGCATAGATCGAGATTAGGCTTTGTCACTCCAAGTATTAGAGAGGTATCTCTGGGCCCTCTCGGTAATACACATCATAAGCTTGCAAGCAAATGACTAAGGAGTTAGTTACGAGGTGATGTATTACGGAACGAACAAAGAGACTTGACGGTAACGAGATTGAACTAGGTATGGAGATACTGACGATCGAATTTTGGGCAAGTAACATATCAATGGACAAAGGGAATTACGTATGTTGTCATAATGGTTCGACCGATAAAGATCTTCGTAGAATATGTAGGAGCCAATATGGGCATCCAGGTTCCGTTATTGGTTATTGACCGAAGAGGTTTCTCGGTCATGTCTACATAGTTCTCGAACCCGTAGGGTCCGCACACTTAACGCTTGATGACGATATAGTATTATATGAGTATGTGATTTGGTGATCGAATGTTGTTCGGAGTCCCGGATGAGTTCATGGACATGACAAGGAGTCTCGAAATGGTCAAGAGGTAAAGATTGATATATAGGACGATGGTATACAGACATCAGAAGTGTTTCGAGGGGTACCGGGTACTTATCGGGTCACCGGAAGGGGTTCCGGGCACCCCCCGCGAAAGATATGGGCCTTATGAGCCAAGAGGGGAAACACACCAGCCACAAGGGGCTGGTTTTCCCCCCATATGGGCCGGCCTAATGAGGAGAAGGAGAGGAGAGAAGGGAAAGGAAAGTGTGGATTAGGATTCCCACTTCCTTCCCTCCCCCCCCCCCTGTTTCCTTCCCCTTGGGGAAACATGGCGGGGGACGCAGGGCAAGGCAAGGCCCTTAGGGGGCCGGCGGCCAGCCCTAGGGCGCGCTCTGGCCTCTCCCCTCCCCCTCCCACCTATATATCTTTGGGAGGGGGCGCCTAGCACACCTCAGATCAATTTTTAGCCGTATGCGGTGCCCCCCTCCACCGTTTACACCCCCGGTCATATTTTCGTAGTGCTTAGGTGAAGCCCCGCAGAGATCACTTCACCATCACCGTCACCATGCCGTCGTGCTGACGGAACTCATCTACGACCTCGACGTCTTGCTAGATCAAGAAGGCGAGGGACGTCATCGATCTGAACGTGTGCAGAACACGGAGGTGTCGTGCGACCGGTACTTGGTCGATTGAAGCATGAAGAAGTTCAACTACATCAACCGTGTTGTCAAATGCTTCCGCTTATGGTCTACGAGGGTAGGTAGACACACTCTCCCCCTCGTTGCTATGCATCTCCATGGATAGATCATTGCGTGTGCGTAGAATTTTTTTTGTCTTCCATGCAATGATTCCCAAGACGCCCCACCATTGACGGCGACCCTCCATGTTGTGGTGGCCCCCCGGTGTTGGGGCGCCATTGATGGACGCAAGCTGCTCGGCGTGGTGCCGCTCGAAGTAGGCGGTCCAGAGCGCGTGGTTGTCCACCACATACCACGGATGCTGGCGTGCTTTCTCTGGCATGTTCGCCTGGATCACCGCGATCTTAGCACTGCGTTCCGCGCTGGAGGGCACCGGACGCACGGGGACGCTGCCTGCGCTCAGCCATCATGCGCCGGGCACGCGCATGTCGAGCAGCGCCGGGTAGTTGGCCTCCTGCAGTAGGCGCGCCTCCTAGATGTCAGGGTAATTGACCATGGGTACCCCAAAGACGGCGAGACAATATTTCAAGACATCGGGGCTAGCGAAGCCCCTCAGTCCAGCTGCTCCAGTCGGCTCGCCACCCGGCTCCAGACGGCATTCGGACGGGGCGCCTGCCCGCTCGGGCCGACTGCTCCCCCGACCGACTGCTCCAGCCGGCCTGCTACACGGAGTCAACTGCAGCTCCGACCCGACACCGACAAGACGGCCATACCGCGGACTAGATGGTTGTACCCGGCACTGCTATAGTGGTGCACTGTAGTTGGTGTCACGCGTCACCTCGCATAGTGTCCCTTGTCCCTGGGCACTATTTATGAAGTGACCCAGGGGACAAGGATGACATCCATGCCATGCCCACCATGCCCCTCACCTAGCTTAGGAACTAAGCTAGCTCCCACTATATATATGAGCCTCCATCCATCCATCCAGGATGGACAAGGCACACATGCCACATGCACTTGGCCGGCCACAAAGGGCTCACGCCCACGGGCATGAAGAACGCCCATCTAGCTAGCGAGCTCCCTGCTACTGCTTTGCATATACGAGATCAGGTGCCCATGGCACTGATCTCAGATACACCTCCAGAGCACTTTGTACTGCCAGATGTACACTCCATGTATATATCCAGACATGCAGGAGTAGGGGTATTATCTCTCCGGAGAGCCTTGAACCTGGGTAAACTAGCGCGTGCTACTCGCATACCCGTCCCCGGATATTCCACGGCAGGCTTGCCCTCACCTTAAGCCACCCTGTGGCATCTGTCATCTCGCACCCCCACCCCCACCCCCCCACCCCGTGAGAATAGCACGACAGTTGGCGCCCACCATGGGGCAAGCCGCCGCTGGAACCGCGGTCCGGGCGGGACCCCCTTTTCGTCATCATCACCGCGGCAACGCGCCATCTCTCCGGTAGTGCTTGGGGGCTCGACATCGACCTGCCCCCCGAGCAACTGCCCGGGACGCCGCATCCTCGTCGTCTGCGTCTGTCACATCCTAGTTCTGGTCTGACCCAGGCTAGCTTCCATGTGAGCATCATGTCTAAATTCAAATGAAATTTGAATTGAGGAATTTTCAAAGCCTCGGAAACCTTTTAAAAATAATCAACATTTAAATCTCATCAATTAGTCCAAGAAAAATGTTCCTGTTATTCTTTGAAAATATTGGTAAGAGGTAAAATTCAAACCAATATTTTTGGAATCACAGAAATATTTATTTTGGGTCTTTGAATTAAATCAATGACATATTTGAATTGGATTTATTTTTGTTATATAAGAAATAAAGTTCAATTATTTTTGTAAGGTGCATGACCTTGGACTAGTTTCTGAGCTCACCTAACAATTTATAGAAAGTTTTAAAAAATGATTTGATGTTTTAAATCAAAACAAAACAAAATACAGAGAAATAGAAAAGTAAAATAAAAGAGAGATAGAGAATCTTACCTGGGACTTACCTGCAGCCCATCTGGCGCCCCAGCTAGCCCAACACTGTGCGGCCCACTGGCCCACAGTACCAGTCATCCCCAACCTCCCGCCTGAGCAGGCAGGCTGCTGCCTGTCGCCCGCGCGCCGCCCCTGGCAACCTCCTGCTTGCCATCGAGGCGCCCCCGAGCCTACCCGACGCGTCTGGAGACACCCCGCAGCCCCCTCCGCCTCTCCCCTCGCTCTCTACTCTCTCCCTCCCTCTCTAGCCCTCTCTCCCAAGCTTACCCGAGAGCATTGCCGGAGCGCACCGACGCCGTTCGCCGCGGCCAGGGCCACTTCCACGCCTCTCCAACGCACCAGGGAGCTCCGCCTCGACCACCTCCCCTTCCTCGCCGAGCAACGCATCGCGGGAGCCCTTGCAACGCTGCCATCATCGTCGTCTTCAACCTCCAGCTCCTCTCTGCGTGCTCTCTAGCACCAACCCGCACCAACCCCGAGCTCCGGCAGCCGCCGCGGTCTCCACTCCGGCGAGCTCCAGCCACCGCGCGACTTGCTGCTGCCTCCGCTGGATGCGCGGGTGCAAGGGCTATGCCCTGGTGCCCTTGGCAAGCCAAACCACTGGCCATAGAGCATTTTTGAATGTCGCGGCCGCGTTTGTCTGCTCGCCGGAGTTCAACTCCGACGTATTGACGTGGCAACGTCGTTAGTCGCTAACAGCCCCACTAATTAACCCTAGTGAGACTGACAGACGAGCCCCACCATCTAATTAAACTAGGTTAGCTTCTATTTAGATTTAACTAACCCTAGTGGGCCCACGCGTCAGCTTTAACCATGCTGACATGGCAATTGACTGGGTCCACATGTCAGCAACCTAACCAGCCCTGAGTCAATGACCAGTAGGTCCCACTGGTCAGGTTTGACCTGGTCAGCCATGGTTGACCTGCTGACGCAATGTTGTTGTCATGTTGACGCAGTATTTTATTTCTGGATTTAAAATAATTGAGAAATTCCAGAAAATAGTATAAACTTTAAAAATTCATAGAAATTCAACCATAACTACAAATGAAATAATTTATATATGAAAAATGATCAGAAAATCCAATCTATCCATCTATACTAGTATAATGCATGTTTAAACAACTTAACCTTGTTGTTTAGTTCAAAACATAATAAAGCACTATTTAAATTCATAATTTGGGTTTGGGGTTGAACCTTGGCTCTAAATGACCCAAACCCATCTGGTTGTAGTTGCATTAGCCCAACACACTCATATTGCCATGTCATGATCATGCATCATATTGTTGCATTGCATTGATTGTGTCACCTCTCTGTTGCTGGTACTTGTTCCCTTTCGATAGACGTGGTTCAGACGATGAGTTCGATGACACCGATGAAGAGCTATTACTATCTCCAGAAGTGCCAGGCAAGCAAAAACCCCTTGTTCATTCCGATACAAACCCACTCTCTCGCTTCTGCTCTCTTTTATTGCATTAGGACAACAACAATACATATGTTACACGTTGTGGTAGTTGGACCCCTTTCCTCTGCATGACATGTCATTGCCACAGTAAATAGATGAAACCCACTAGCATGAGTAGGATTTGTTTGAGCCCTGATGTGCCTACTCATTCATGCTTGTTTATCATGCCTACTATGCTTAGAGTTGTGTTAGGTCTGATTCATCGAGGATGAATTGGAATGGTGATGAACATGTCCTACTGTGTGTGAGCTAAGTGTGTGAGCACGATCTGGTAAAGGAAGCGGTGAGAGGCCATGTAGGAGTACATGGTGGGTTGTCTCATTGAAGTCATCCTCAGGAACTCAGTTATGTGTTTGGGATCCATGAACAGCTACTGATACGTCTCCAACGTATCTATAATTTTTGATTGCTCCATGCTATTATATTACCCGTTTTGTACGTTTATGGGCTTTACTTTACACTTTTATATCATTTTTGGGACTAACCTACTAACCGGAGCCCCAGCCCGAATTGCTGCTTTTTTTTGCCTATTTCAGTGTTTTGAAGAAAAGGAATATCAAACGGAGTCCAAACGGAATGAAACCTTCGGGAGCGATCTTTTTGGAACAAACGCAATCCAGGAGACTTGGAGTGGACGTCAAGAAGCAGCCAAGGCGGCCACGAGGCAGGAGGGCGCGCCCCCACCCTCGTGGGCCCCTCGTGGCTCCCCTGACCTACCTCCTTCACCTATATATACCTCCATACCCTGAAAAAATCTGGGAGCACCACGAAAAACTATTTCCACCACTACAACCTTCTATATCCGCAAGATCCCATCTTGGAGCCTTCGTCGATGCTCCGCCGGAGGGGGAATCGACCATGGAGGGCTTCTACATCAACACCATAGCCCTTCTGATGAGTTGTGAGTAGTTTACCACAGACCTCCGGGTCCATAGTTATTAGCTAGATGTCTTCTTCTCTCTCTTTGAATCTCAATACAAAGTTCTCCTCGATCTTCTTGGAGATCTATTTGATGTAACTCTTTTTGCGGTGTATTTGTCGAGATCCGATGAATTGTGGGTTTATGATCAAGTTTATCTATGAGAAATATTTGAATCTCCTCTGAATTCTTTTATGTATGATTGGTTATCTTTGCAAGTCTCTTCAAATTATCAGTTTAGTTTGGCCTACTAGATTGATCTTTCTTGCAATGGGAGAAATTCTTACCTTTGGGTTCAATCTTGTGGTGTCCTTTCCCGGTGACAGCAAGGCCAGCAAGGCACGTATTGTATTGGTGCCATCGAGGATAAAAAGATGGGGTTTATATCATATTTCTTGAGTTTATCCCTCTACATCATGTCATCTTTCTTAATGCGTTACTCTATTCTTCATGAAGTTAATACTCTAGATGCAGGCAGGAGTCGGTCGATGTGTGGAGTAATAGTAGTAGATGCAGGCAGGAGTTGGTCTACTTGTCGCGGACGTGATGCCTATATACATGATCATGCCTAGATATTCTCATAACTATGCACTTTTCTATCAATTGCTCAATAGTAATTTGTTCACCCGCCGTAATACTTATGCTATCTTGAGAGAAGCCACTAGTGAAACCTGTGGCCCCCGGGTCTATCATTTATCATATAAGTTTCCGATATACTTTTATTTGCATCTTTACTTTTCAATATATATCATAAAAATACCAAAAATATTTATCTTATCTTATTATGTCTATCAGATCTCACTTTTGCAAGTTACCGTGAAGGGATTGACAACCCCTTTATCGCGTGGTTGCGAGGTTCTTGTTTGTTTGTGTAGGTACGAGGGACTTCTGTGGAGCCTCCTACTGGATTGATACCTTGGTTCTGATAACCCACAAGTTTAGGGGATCGCAACAGTTTTCGAGGGTAGAGTATTCAACCCAAATTTATTGATTCGACACAAGGGGAGCCAAAGAATATTCTCAAGTATTAGCAGTTGAGTTGTCAATTCAACTACACCTGGATAACTTAGTATCTGCAGCAAAGTATTTAGTAGCAAAGTAGTATGGAAGTAACGGTAACAGTAGCAAAAGTAACAGTAGCAGTTTTGTAGTAGTTGTAACAGTAGCAATGGTAAAGTAAATAAGCAAAGCACAATATGTGAAAAGCTCATAGGCATTGGATCAGTGATGGATAATTATGTCGGATGTGATTCCTCATGTAATAGTTATAACATAGGGTGACACGGAACTAGCTCCAATTCATCAATGTAATGTAGGCATGTATTCCGAATATAGTCATACGAGCTTATGGAAAAGAACTTGCATGACATCTTTTGTCCTACCCTCCCATGGCAGCGGGGTCCTAATGGAAACTAAGGGATATTAAGGCCTCCTTTTAATAGAGTACCAGACCAAAGCATTAACACATAGTGAATACATGAACTCCTCAAACTACGGTCATCACCGAGAAGTATCCCGATTATTGTCACTTCGGGGTTGTCGGATCATAACACATAATAGGTGACTATAGACTTGCAAGATAGGATCAAGAACTCACATATATTCATGAAACCATATTAGGTTCAGATCTGAAATCATGGCACTCGGGCCCTAGTGACAAGCATTAAGCATAGCAAAGTCATAGCAACATCAATCTCAGAACATAGTGGATACTAGGGATCAAATCCTAACAAAACTAACTTGATTACATGGTGAATCTCATCCAACCCATCACCGTCCGGCAACCCTACGATGGAATTACTCATGCACGGAGGTGAGCATCATGAAATTGGTGATGGAGGATGGTTGATGATGACGACGGCGAGGAATCCCCCTCTTCGGAGCCTCAAACGGACTCGAGATCAGCCCTCCCGAGAGAGATTAGGGCTTGGCAGCGGCTCCGTATCGTAAAACGCGATGAAACTTCCTCTTTGATTTTTTTTCTCCGTGAAAGCAAATATATGGAGTTGCAGTTGAGGTCGGTGGACGTCCAGGGGGCCCACGAGGCAGGAGGGGCGCCCTAGGGGAGGGGCGCGCCCCCCACCCTCGTGGACAGGGTGTGGGCCCCTGACGCTGATTCTTTCGCCAATATTTTTTATTAATTCTGAAAAGTTGCTCCGTGGATTTTCAGGTCATTCCGAGAACTTTTATTTCTGCACAAAAATAACACCATGGCAGTTCTGCTGAAAACAGCGTCAGTCCGGGTTAGTTCCATTCAAATCATGCAAGTTAGAGTCCAAAACAAGGGCAAAAGTGTTTAGAAAAGTAGATACGACGGAGACGTATCAACTCCCCTAAGCTTAAACCTTTGCTTGTCCTCAAGCAATTCAGTTGATAAACTGAAAGTGATAAAGAAAAACTTCTACAAACTCTGTTTGCTCTTGTTGTTGTAAATATGTAAAGCCAGCATTCAAGTTTTCAGGAAAGATTATGAACTAACCATATTCACAATAAAACTTAGTCTCATGTTTACTCATATAATGGCATAATCTACTAAAGAGCAATAATAATAAATCTCGGATGACAACACTTTCTCAAAACAATCATAATATGATATAACAAGATGGTATCTCGCTAGCCCTTTCTAAGACCGCAAAACATAAATGCAGATCACCTTTAAAGATCAAGGGTTGACTAAGCATTGTAGTTCATGGTAAAAGAGATCCAGTCATAGTCATACCCAATATAAACTAATAGCAATGCATGCAAATGACAGCAGTGCTCTCCAGCGGGTGCTTTTTAATAAGAGGGTGATGACTCAACATAAAAGTAAATAGATAGGCCCTTCGCAGAGGGAAGCAGGGATTTGTAAAGGTGCCAGAGCTCGATTTTGAAATAGAAATAAATAACATTTTGAGCGGTATACTTTCACTATCAACATAACAACTATGAGATCTTGATATCTTCCATGCTACACACATTATAGGCGGTTCCCAAATAGAATGGTAAAGTTTATACTCCCCGACCACCAAAAAGCATCAATCCATGGCTTGCCCGAAACAACGGGTGCCTCCAACTAGCAACAATCCTGGGGGAGTTTTGTTTAATTTTTTTGATTTGATTTGAGCATGGGACTGGGCATCCCGGTGACCAGCCATTTTCTCGTGAATGAGGAGCAGAGTCCACTTCTCTTGAGAATAACCCGCCTAACATGGAAGATACAGACAACCCTAGTTGATATATGAGTTGCTCGAGCATACAAAACAGAATTTCATTTGAAGGTTTGGAGTTTGGCACATAAAAATTTACTTGGAACGGCAGGTAAATACCACATATAGGAAGGTATGGTGGACTCATATGGAATAACTTTGGGGTTTATGGAGTTGGGATGCACAAGCAGTATTCCCGCTTAGTACAGGTGAAGGCTAGAAAAAGACTGGGAAGCGACTAACTGAGAGAGCGACAACAATCATGAACATGCATTAACATTAATCAACACCGAGTGCAAGCATGAGTAGGGTATAATCCACCATGAACATAAATATCTTGAAGGTTGTGTTGATTTTGTTTCAACTACATGCGTGAACATGTGCCAAGTCGAGTCACTCAATTCATTCAAAGGAGGATACCACCCTATCATACCACATCACAACCATTTTAATAGCATGTTGGTACGCAAGGTAAACCATTATAAGCTCCCAGCTAATTAAGCATGGCATAAGCAAACTATAATCTCTAATTGTCATTGCAAACATGTTTATCATAATAGGCTGAATCAGGAATGATGAACTAATCATATTTACAAAAACAAGAGAGGTCGAGTTCATACCAGCTTCTCTCATCTCAATCAATCCATCATATATCGTCATTATTGCCTTTCACTTGCACGATTGAACGGTGTGTATAATAATAATAGTGCACGTGCATTGGACTAAGTTGGAATCTGCAAGCATTTAATTCAAGGGAGAAGACAAGGTAATATGGGCTCTTGGTTAAATAAACAATAAAGCATATAAGAGCCACTTAGACATTTTCATTATGGTCTTCTCCTCTTGACCCCCAAAGAAAAGAAAAGAAATAAAACTATTTACACGGGAAAGCTCCCAACAAGCAAAAGAAGAATGAGAAATCTTTTTGGGTTTTCTTTTAGTTACTACTACTACAAGCATGGAATTTAAACTAACTATTTTTTTGTTTTTACTTAAAGTTTATCAAACACACAAGAAGAAAGCTAGAAAAAGAATTAAACTAGCATGGATAGTACAATGAAAAAGTATGAGCACCGACAACTAGAATGAGTGTGTGAACACGAATGTAATGTCGGTGAGAAATACGTACAACCCCAAGCTTAGGCTTTTGGCCTAAGTTGGTCTATGCCCATGGATTGCGGCTACTCTCCCTGGTGTACTGAGGAATGTCATTGTATTGCCACTGACTGGCGATCTCCTCCGGATCCCACTGATAAGATGATGGTCAATAAGGGTCAAGTGGTGGTTCCGGCTCAGGCTCTGGGGCTGATGTCTGGCCCCGGTACGCGTAAACGGCCGCCGGCAAGACGAGGTAATGGCCTGCAGTTAAATCAAACAAAGAGGGCGCAGGCAAAATAATAGTCTCACTGTGTTTCTTATGAAATCTCAAATTATACAAAAGCATCTTATCGTCATTTTTAACAATAAACTCATGTGCTACCATGCTCTTATAATCTAGAAAGGTCGGGGGCAGCAATTTTTCCTCTTTCTCAAAATGCGTAATAGGTATCCCGAAATGTTTAGCAAGGCATGCAACATAGATACCTCCAAAGATGGAGCCCTTTGTACGGTTCAGGCTTAATCATTTAGCAATAATAGCACCCATACTAACAAAGTTATCACGAAATAAAGCATGAAACAAAATAATAATATCAGGAACACTAAGGTTTCCACAGTTTCCGCGACCAATTAAGCATCGACTAACAAATATTGCAAAGTAGCATAAAACAGGAAAATGTATGCTAGTAATTTTGCATCGGAAACCTTCCTTGATTCTCCTACAATAATAGTATCAATAAATCCATCCACATCTTTACGATGTGGTTCCTCTAAGCTGCCCCCGAAAGGTATCTTGCAAACCGCACAAAATTCATCTAGTGACATCTCCCTAGCAACATCATATAAATGAAACTCTACTGAAGGAGGTGATTTCTTAGGATAATAGTAGAAATTTTGCATGAAAGTACTGGTGAGTAAGAGATATTGTTTGATCTGGTCGTGAAGGAAGTCGGTGAGGCCCGCATTATCAACCAATGAATAAAAATCATCATAAATCCTGGCTGCTCTCAAGAAATCATCACAAGGCCATTCACACGACCGTACTTCTGCGACATGGGGGAGATTATACTTGGGCTTTTCATTCTCCTTAGCTTGCTTATCCTTGGTGCCTTGGCTAGAAGAGCCCCTCAAGAAAAATCTCTTCATCTTTTTCTGAAAATTTCTGAAATTTTTAGTAACTCAAAATAAAAGTGAATCAAACTCAACAATATTGATTGCAACTACTCCCTCAAGTGCCTAGAGCCTATATCATGCATTAGAATTACTTGGGACCATATAAATTTGACATGCAAGCTCAAGAACAGGGTCACCTAGGCAGCAAAAATCAGCAATGAATAAAGCACTAGAACAAAAACTAATTGGACCATTGGAGGAGTCACATACCAAGGCACAATCCCCCAAAGCAGTTTTGTGAATGGAGCTTTGAGCAAGGAGATCAAAAATGGCAGCAAAGTGAGCTAGAACTCGTGCTTGAGCTGGATGGTGATTTTTTTTGGGGAGGAAGAAGAAGTGTGTGGGTGCAGGAATAAGTGGAGGGGGCCACCATGGGCCCACGAGGCAGGGGGCGCGCCCTGTAGGGGTGGGCGCCCCCTGGACCCTCATGGCCAGGTGCCAGCTCCCCCTGTTGTGTTCTCAGTGCCAGATATTCTCAAATATTCCAGAAAAAATCATACTAAATTGGCAGGGCATTTGGAGAACTTTTATTTTCGGGATATTTTTATTGCATGGATAATTCAAAAAACAGACAGAAAATACTATTTTTGCTTTATTTATTCTAAATAACAGAAAGTAAAAGAAGGGTACAGAAGGTTGTGCCTTCTAATTTCATCCATCTCATGATCATCAAAAGGAATCCACTAACAAGGTTGATCAAGTCTTGTTAACAAACTCATTCCGAATAACATGGAACCGGAGAAATTTCGAATAACACTAGGTTACCCCAACGGGGATATGCACATCCCCAATAATAAGAATATCATATTTCTCCTTGACATTAGGAAGAGGAAATTCGAAACCTCCAATAATAATAGTTGGAATTTTTACAATAGAATTGATGCTATGAACTTGAGGTTGTTTCCTCGGAAAGTGTACCATATGCTCATTACCATTAACATTAAAAGTGACATTGCCTTTGTCGGTGGGAAACGACACCTATGGGATCACAAGAATCCCTACTACGGTTGCGCGGCGCGGGGTTGTGCGAAGAGCAGGATTAGCAATTGGCACAAGGATCGTTTACCCAGGTTTGGGCCGCAAGGATGCATAAAACCCTAGTCCTGCTTTGGTGGATGTATTGAGTGTTCTTGAGCTCTCGAACTAGCTATGGGTACTGCCTGGTTCGAAAGAGCCCCAATCCCTTTTCCTGTATGCCATGGGCCTCCTTTTATAGGCGGAAGGGGCTGCCACAGTGGCACACATGAGGTGGAAAGAGCCTACAGTGCTGCGAGCTTGTCGCTCGTATTACAGGACAAGATGCATTTAATGCGTGGCTTAGGTTTCCCTTCACTTTATCGGGGATGGGAGCGAGGCCCGTCCCGTCCGTCGCTGCTCCTCCTCGCTTCGACACGCGCCCTGGCCAGCGATGCATGTGGTGCCATGTAGGTAGGCAACTAGCTGAGGTGGCGCGGTGGTGGAGCCTCCACGAAGATCTGCATGCCGCCATGCAGGTGTGTGCTGAGTTGGCCTGGAAGCTGCATGTTGCCATGCTGGTGCCTGCCCAGCTGGTTAGGCTGGCAGCTGCATGCGAACGGCGGCGGGGAGTTGGTTGGTGCGGGCCTGGCAGTGGCCCTGTTGTCGCCTCTAGAAAGGGCCTTGTCGGGTGGCCCGGCTAGGGTCTTGCTGGGTGGCCCGGCAAGGGTCCTGCCGTGGCGCGCTTATGTCTACTACACAACCTTCTTCTTGTAGACATTGTTGGGCCTGCAAGTGCACAGGTTTATAGGACAGTAGCAAATTTCCCTCAAGTGGATGACCTAAGGTTTATCAATCCGTGGGAGGTGTAGGATGAAGATGGTCTCTCTCAAACGACCCTGCAACCAAATAACAAAGAGTCTCTTGTGTCCCCAACACACCCAATACAATGGTAAATTGTATAGGTGCACTAGTTCGGCAAAGAGATGGTGATACAAGTGCAATATGGATGGTAGATATAAGTTTTTATAATCTGAAAATATAAAAACAACAAGGTAACTAATGATAAAAGTGAGCGTAAACGGTATTTCAATGGTAGGAAACAAGGCATAGGGTTCATACTTTCACTAGTGCAAGTTCTCTCAACAATAATAACATAGATAGATCATATAACAATCCCTCAACATGCAACAAAGAGTCACTCCAAAGCCACTAATAGCGGAGAACAAACGAAGAGATTATGGTAAGGTACGAAACCACCTCAAAGTTATTCTTTCGAATCAATCTATTCAAGAGTTCGTACTAGAATAACACCTTAAGACACAAATCAACCAAAACCCTAATGTCACCTAGATACTCCATTGTCACCTCAAGTATCCGTGGGCATGATTATACGATATGCATCACACAATCTCAGATTCATCCAACCAACACAAAGTACTTCAAAGAGTGCCCCAAAGTTTCTATCGGAGAGTCAAGACGAAAACGTGTGCCAACCCCTATGCATAGGTTCATGGGCGGAACCCGCAAGTTGATCACCAAAACATACATCAGGTGGCACGTGATATCCCATTGTCACCACAGATAAACACAGCAAGACATACATCAAGTGTTCTCAAATCCTTAGAGACTCAATCCGACAAGATAACTTCAAGAGGAAAACTCAATTCATCACAAGAGAGTAGAGGGGGAGAAACATCATAAGATCCAACTATAATAGCAAAGCTCGCGATACATCAAGATCGTGCCATAGAGAGAACACGAGAGAGAGAGAGAGAGAGATCAAACACATAGCTTCTGGTACATACCCTCAGCCTCGAGGGTGAACTACTCCCTCCTCGTCATGGATAGCGCCGGGATGATGAAGATGGCCACCGGTAATGGATTCCCCCTCCGGCAGGGTGCCGGAACGGGCTCCTGAGAGGTTTTTGGTGGCTACAGAGGCTTGCGGCGGCGGAACTCCCGATCTATCTTCTTATTCGATGGTTTTAGGGTATAAGGGAATATATAGGCGAAAGAAGTCGATCGAGGGAGCCTCGAGGGGCCCATGAGAGGGTAGGGCGCGCCCCCCCTGTCTTGCGGCTTCCTCGACGCTTTCTTTACTTCAACTCCAAGTCTCCTCGATCACAATCTTTCCAAAAATCACGCTACCAAAGGTTTCATTCCGTTTGGACTCCGTTTGATATTCCTTTTCTTCGAAATACTGAAACAGGCAATAAAACAGCAATATGGCCCGGGCCTCCGGTTAATAGGTTAGTCCCAAAAGTAATATAAAAGTGTATAATAAAGCCCGTAATCATTCAAAACAGATAATAAAATAGCATGAATGCTTCATAAATTATAGATACGTTGGAGACGTATCAGCATCCCCAAGCTTAATTCCTACTCGTCCTCGAGTAGGTAAATGATAAAAGAAAGAATTTATGAAGTGTGAATGCTAGAAGGTGCACAAGTTTGATCAATGATAATTTCAATCACCTTTTCTAGCATGATAATATGTTATAACAGTAGTTCAACTCATAAAACTTCTCACGATAAAGTAACAAGCAATTCACATGTCAAAGCATAGACCATAAACTTTCTTGAAAACTAGCAAACTTCGTTCTCAGTCATCAAACAATTGCAATTCATCTTATTTTCAGGAATAGCAAACTCCACATACTCAACTATCATATAGTCTTCTACAATTGCTAACACTCACGCAATACTAATGGTTATGGAGTTTCAATCGGACACTAAGAAAGATAGGAGCTTATAGTGTTGCCTCCCAACGTATTCACCTTTGGGTGATGTCAACAATAATAGTTCATACTAACTTACATCCAATTGGATATATATATCATGATATTTCCAACACGAGGTGCTTGCCAAAGGATAAAATGAAAAAGGGAAAGGTGAAGATCACCTTGACTCTTGCATAAAGTAAAAGACATAAAGTAAAAGATAGGCCCTTTGCAGAGGGAAGCAGAGGTTGTCATGCGCTTTTAGGGTTGGATGCACAAAATGAATGTCACTTTATATTGCCACTTGTATATGGACCTTTATTATGCAGTCCATCGCTTTTATTGCTTCCATAACAAGATCATATAAAGCTATTTTCTTCACACCAAAATATCATACATATTTAGAGAGCAATTTTTATTGCTTGCACCGATGACAACTTACTTGAAGGATCTTACTCAATCCCTAGGTAGGTATGGTGGACTCTCATGGCAAAACTGGGCTTAAGGATATTTGGAAGCACAAGTTGTATCTCTACTTGGTGCAAGAAATTTTGGCTAGCATGAGGGGGAAAGGCAAGCTCAACATGTTTGAATGATCCATGACAATATACTTTAACTGAGATGTGCGAAAACATAACCCATTATGTTGTCTTCCTTGTCCAACATCAACTCTTTAGCATGTCATCCTTAATGAGTGCTCCCAACTATAAAAGATGTCTAAGATAGTATATTTATATGTGAAATCTCTCTTCCTTCAATATTCTTTCATGAATTGTTCAAATGACCAATACAATGCTTGCTAACCTTCAATAAATTTACAACCACTACTTCTTAGATGTGAAGTCATTACTCCCCATGGGATAAGCAAATGAAACATATAAAATTTCAGATTTATGACAATCAACTCATTCAACAATTTACTCATAGGATATAAGTGAAGCACACGAGTAAATGACAAACTACTCCAAAAAGATATAAGTGAAGATCAATGAGTAGCTAAATTATGTAACTATGTGAAGACTCTCTATCATTTAAGAATTTAAGATCTTGGTATTGTATTCAAACAGCAAGCAAAACAAAATAAAATGACATTGCAAGGATAGCACAACTCGTGTAAAGAACCAAAAACTTAGGCTCAACCGATACTAACCAATAGTTGTTTAAGAAGAAATGTGGGATGCCTACCGGGGCATCCCCAAGCTTAGATGCTTGAGACTTCTTGAAATATTATCTTGGGGTGCCTTGGGCATCCCCAAGCTTGAACTTTTGTGTCTCCTTAATTCCTCTCATATCATGGTTTCTCTATTTCTCAAAAGCTTCATCCACAACAAACTCAACAGGAACTCGTGAGATAGGTTAGTATAAACCAATGCAAAACCTTATCATTTTCTAATGTAATAAATCACTAAAATTATTATTCAACATTGCATACTAAATGCCTCTGCATATTTAATACTCCTATCCTCAAATAGAATCATTAAACAAGCAAACATATGCAAACAATGCAAACATAACAGCAATCTGCCAAAACAGTACAGTATGTAAAGAATGCAAGAGTATCAATACTTCCCTAACTCCAAAAATTATGAGAAAAATACTACGCTTTAGAAGATTTATCAGAGCTCATTATCCAAAAACTTTCAACATTATATCATGCTCTGACTTTTCTAGGGAATTTTTTCAACAGCGGTAAACTTTCTGTTTTGAAACAGCAACATGTATACTAGCAAAATAAGCATGGTAAAAGCTATCCTTGACATTTTTATTGAAAATAAAGATGCAAAAAATTATTATAAATAACATCAAGCAAATACTAACAAAATAAAATGATTCTCCAAGCAAAACACATATCATGTGGCAAATAAAAATATAGCTCCAAGTAAAGTTACCGATGAACGAAGACGAAAGAGGGGATGCCTTCCGGGGCATCCCCAAGCTTAGGCTCTTGGTTGTCCTTGAATATTACCTTGGGGTGCCTTGGGCATCCCCAAGCTTAGGCTCTTGCCACTCCTTATTCCATAGTCCATCGAATCCTTACTCAAAACTTGAAAACTCCACAACACAAAACTCAACAGAAAACTCATAAGCTCCGTTAGTATAAGAGAAAATAAAACCACCACTTAGGTACTGTAATGAACTCATTCTAAATTCATATTGGTGTACTATCAACTGTATTCTAATTTCTCTACGGTTCATACCACTTAATACTAGCCATAGATGCATCAAGATAAGCAAACAACACACAGAAAACAGAATCTGTCAAAAACAGAACAGTCTGTAGTAATCTGTATCAAACTTATACATCTGGAACTCCAAAAATCCTACCAAATTAGGAAGTCCTAACCAATTTGTGTACCAATCCAGAGCAAAAATAATCATATCAGAAGCACGTTTCTGTGAATTAACAAAACTAATTTACTGGGTGCAGAAGTTTCTGATTCTCAGCAGGATCAACCCAACTATCACCGTAAGCTATCCTAAAGGTCTTACTTGGCACTTTATTGAAACAAAAGCTATAAAACATGATTACTACAGTAGCATAATCATGTGAACACACAAAAACAGTAAGGGTAAATATTGGTTTGTCTCCCAACAAGCGCTTTTCTTTAATGCCTTTCTAGCTAGGCATGATGATGACAATGATGCTCACATAAAAGATAACAATTGAAACATAATGGGAGCATCATGAAGCATATGACTAGCACATTCAAGTCTAACTCACTTCCTATGCATAGGGATTTTGTGAGCAAACAACTTATGGGAACAATAATCAACTAGCATAGGAAGGTAAAACAAGCATAGCTTCAAGATTTTCAACACATAAAGAGGAAGCTTGACATTATTACAATTCCTACAAGCATATATTCCTCCCTCATAATAATTTTCAGTAGCATCATGAATGAATTCAACAATATAACCAGCACGTAAAGCATTTTTTTTCATGATCTACAAGCATAGAAAATTTACTACTCTCCACATAAGCATAATTATTTTCATCAACGGTAGTGGGGAGCAAACTCAACAAAATAGTTATCATGTGAGGCATAATCCAATTGAAAACTAAAATCATGATGACAAGTTTCATGGTTATGATTAGTCTTAATAGCATACAAGTCATCACAATAATCATCATAGATAGCAATTTTGTTCTCATAATCATATGGAACCTCTTCCGAAATAGTGGATTCATCACTAAATAAAGTCATAACCTCTCGAAATCCACTTTCATCAATATAATCATCATAAATAGGAGGCACGCTTTCATCATAATAAATATTCTCATCAAAACTTGGGGGACTCAACATATTCATCAAACATAGCTTCCCCAAGCTTGTGGCTTTGCATATCATTAGCATCATGGATATTCAAGGAATTCGTACTAACAACATTGCAATCATGCTCATCATACAAAGATCTAGTGCCAAGCATTTTAATGCATTCTTCTTCTAGCAATTGAGCACAATTTTCCTTTTTATCATACTTACGAAAGATATTAAAAAGATGAAGCATATGAGACAAACTCAATTCCATTTTTTGGTAGTTTTCTTTTATAGACTAAAGTAGTGATAAAACAAGAAACAAAAATATTCGATTGCAAGATCTAAAGATATACCTTCAAGCACTCACCTCCCCAGCAACGGCGCCAGAAAAGAGCTTAGTTGACGGGGTGTGAGTGCCGCTTACCTAGCCTCCCCGGCAACGGCGCCAGAAAAGAGCTTGATGTCTACTACACAACCTTCTTCTTGTAGACATTGTTGGGCCTGCAAGTGCACAGGTTTGTAGGACAGTAGAAAATTTCCCTCAAGTGGATGACCTAAGGTTTATCAATCCGTGGGAGGCATAGGATGAAGATGGTCTCTCTCAAACAACCCTGCAACCAAATAACAAAGAGTCTCTTGTGTCCCCAACACACCTAATACAATGGTAAATTGTATAGGCGCACTAGTTCGGCAAAGAGATGGTGATACAAGTGCAATATGGATGGTAGATATAAGTTTTTGTAATCTGAAACATAAAAATAGCAAGGTAACTAATGATAAAAGTGAGCGTAAACTGTATTTCAATGGTAGGAAACAAGGCATAGGGTTCATACTTTCGCTAGTGCAAGTTCTCTCAACAATGATAACATAGATAGATCATATAACAATCCCTCAACATGCAACAAAGAGTCACTCCAAAGCCACTAATAGTGGAGAACAAACGAAGAGATTATGGTAGGGTACGAAACCACCTCAAAGTTATTCTTTCGAATCAATCTATTCAAGAGTTCGTACTAGAATAACACCTTAAGACACAAATCAACCAAAACCCTAATGTCACCTAGATACTCCATTGTCACCTCAAGTATCCGTGGGCATGATTATACGATATGCATCACACAATCTCAGATTCATCCAACCAACACAAAGTACTTCAAAGAGTGCCCCAAAGTTTCTACCGGAGAGTCAAGACAGAAACGTGCCAACCCCTATGCATAGGTTCATGAGCGGAACCCGCAAGTTGATCACCAAAACATACATCAAGTGGCACGTGATATCCCATTGGCACCACAGATAAACATGGCAAGACATACATCAAGTGTTCTCAAATACTTAAAGACTCAATCCGACAAGATAACTTCAAGAGGAAAACTCAATTCATCACAAGAGAGTAGAGGGGGAGAAACATCATAAGATCCAACTATAATAGCAAAGCTCGCGATACATCAAGATCGTGCCATAGAGAGAACACGAGAGAGAGAGAGATCAAACACATAGCTACTAGTACATACCCTCAGCCTCGAGGGTGAACTACTCCCTCCTCATCATGGATAGCATCGGGATGATGAAGATGGCCACCGGTAATGGGTTCCCCCTCCGGCAGGGTGCCGGAACGGGCTCTCGAGAGGTTTTTGGTGGCTACAGAGGCTTGCGGCGGCGGAACTCCCGATCTATCTTCTTATTCGATGGTTTTAGGGTATAAGGGAGTATATAGGCGAAAGAAGCCGGTCGGGGGAGCCTCGAGGGGCCCACGAGAGGGTAGGGCGCGCCCCCTGTCTCGTGGCTTCCTTGATGCTTCCTTTACTTCAACTCCAAGTCTCCTGGATCATAATCTTTCCAAAAATCACGCTGCCGAAGGTTTCATTTCGTTTGGACTCCGTTTGATATTCCTTTTCTTTGAAATAATGAAACAGGCAATAAAATAGCAATATGGGATGGGCCTCCGGTTAATAGGTTAGTCCCAAAAGTAATATAAAAGTGTATAATAAAGCCCGTAATCATTCAAAACAGATATTAAAATAGCATGAATGCTTCATAAATTATAGATATGTTGGAGACGTATCACGCGCTGGCGTCTCCGGCAAGGATCTTGCTGGGGGTCTTGTGGGTTTCTTCGGTAAGGATCTTGACGGGGAGTGTTGCCCTCCAATCATCATCTGATCTTGAGTATTCTTGGTCTTCACAAAGATCTACATGCCACCATGGAGGTGCCTCCCGAGCCCTAGTCCAAGGTGGTTGCTGGCGTTGGAGAATGTGGGCTTCGAGGGTAGCTTACTCCGCTGGTGTGGGCAAGCCGCCCCGGCAAGGGGCTTGTCGGGGCTACGGAGGCTGCCCCGACAAGGGCCTTGCCGGGGAAACCTGCTTCTCCCATCTGCACTTTTTGGCCTTGGTCCTTGATGTTGGCTTGTTTGTCTTGTGCCTTCGGCTTCTCTCCAGCTTCCCTCCTTTGCCCTGCTATGCGTGGCTGCGACGCGTGGCTCTTACTGCCCGTGCACAAGTAAAGGGGTCAAAAGGAGAGCCCCTACTTTTGTACACCGACAGGAACCCCCGGGCCTGGGCCATACATAAGCGCGACACGTTGTTGGGCCAGGCCTAGAACGGTGCGCGGGTAGGCGGGGCGGATTTTATCACAGTAACTGCTCCGTCCGCTGTGCTTCTCCACGACCTGTGTTGAACGCGCGACGTGGGGGTCGCGCGCGCGTGTGTGACATGGGTGGCGTGCGTGGGACGGTTTCCGCACACATGCATCGTATCGCAGTTAATGGGAAAGGAGGCGGCCCGCGCCTTCCCCGTAAAAAGGAATAACCGCGGGCGCGCTGCTCACTTTACCCTCCTTGCGCCTTCTCCAATCTTAGAACTGCCGCCCCCTTTCTTCCTCCTTCTCGAGCCCCCTGTTTCTGTTCATCATCGCCGTGCTTTCGCCATCCTCTGCTCTCTTGCCTCTCGTAACCGCCATGGCGCCCAAGTCCACCAAAAGCAAAGGAGTGGCTAAAGACGCCGGGGCGGCGAAGCAGCCGGAGAGCAAGCTGGTGACGCGACGGGCGTAGTTCGCCTATTTTCCCTTGATGGTCGAGGTGCCCGAGCTCCGGGATTTCTTCAAAGATCTGTGGGGGTGAAGACGGGAGGAGAGAAGACAGGCCATCCAGCCACGCATGTCGTCCCTGCCAGCGCCGGGGCCGCCCCAAATCGGTACCCCTTCTTCGTTGACTACTTCTCTTGCAGGCTCTGCCCCCCTTCTCTGACTTTTTTCAAGAATATCATGCACACCTACGGCTTCCGCCTTCTGTATTTCACCCCGAATGACATGGCGTGCATGGCTCTCTTCGCACGCCTCTGCGAGGGCTTCGCCGGGGTGCACCCCAACAGGGTGCTCTTCCGCCATTAATTCTTTCGCTAGGAGCAAGAGAATTATACCAAGTCTTAGCATCACCCTTTAATGAGAACAAGAATATCTTAAGGATATATAAATAGCGAGACTTCTCATCATTAGTAAACAGGGTGGCTATATCATTCAACTTGGTAAGATGTGCCACAACAGTTTCAGATTCAAGGCCATAAAAAGGATCAGATTCAACTAAAGTAATAATATCAGGATCAACAGAGAATTCATAATCCTTATCAGTAACACAGATAGGTGAAGTAGCAAAAGCAGGATCGGGTTTCATTCTAGCATTAAGAGACTGCTGCTTCCATTTAGCTAATAATTTCTTAAGATCATTTCTATCATTGCAAGCAAGAATTTCCATAGCAGCTTTTTCATTCATAACAGAACCCTTAGGAACAACAGGTAATACATAATCATTGGGGGAACCTTCATCATCACTATCATCAATAATAGGTTCTTCAATATTTTCATTCCCCCTAACTCTAGCAAGTTGTTCATCAAGAAATTCACCTAATGGCACAGTAGTATCACGCACAGAAGTAGTTTCATCATGCATAGCAGAAGTGGCATCATCAATAACATGCGACATATCAGAGTTCATAGCAGTAGTAGGTTTAGGTGTCGCAAGCCTACTAATAACAGAAGGAGAATCTAGTGCAGAGCTAGATGGCTGTTCCTTACTCCCCTCGTAGTTGAGGGCAAAATAGTAGTTTGATCGTCTTTCAAGTTCTTCATAGTGATCAACAGATATAAATCCCAAGTGACTCAGAGAATAGAGCTATGATCCCCGGCAACGGTGCCAGAAATTGGTCTTGATAACCCACAAGTATAGGGGATCGCAACAGCTTTCGAGGGTAGAGTATTCAACCCAAATTTATTGATTCGACACAAGGGGAGCCAAAGAATATTCTTGAGTATTAGCAGTTGAGTTGTCAATTCAACCAAACCTGGATAACTTAGTATCTGCAGCAAAGTGTTTAGTAGCAAAAGTGGTATGATACTAAAGGTAATGGTAGCAAAAGTAAAGATAAATATTTTTGGGTTTTTGTAATAGTTGTAACAGTGGCAACAAAAAAGTAAATAAGCGAAGAACAATATATGAAAAGCTCGTAGGCAATGGATCAGTGATGGATAATTATGCCGGATGCGATTCCTCATGCAATAGTTATAACATAGGGTGATATAGAACTAGCTCCAGTTCATCAATGTAATGTAGGCATATGTTGGGGAACGTTGCAGAAAATTAAAATTTTTCCTACGGTTTCACCAAGATCCATCTATGAGTTCATCTAAGAAACGAGTCATGGGAGATGCATCTACATACCACTTTGTAGATCGCGAGCGGAAGCGTTCAAAAGAACGGGGTTGAAGTAGTCGTTCTCGTCGTGATCCTATCACCGGAGATCCTAGCGCCGAACGGACGGCACCTCCGCGTTCAACACACGTACGGAGCGAATGACGTCTCCTCCTTCTTGATCCAGCAAGGGGGAAGGAGAGGTTGATGATGATGGCTCCAGCAGCAGCACAACGACATGGTGGTGGTGGAGCAGCAGCACTCCGGCAGGGCTTCGCCAAGCACGTGACGGAGGAGGAAGAGGTGTAGCAGGGGGAGGGGGCGCCAGGACTTCAGGGTGCGGCTGCCCCCTCCCCCCCTTCCTTTATATAGGCCCCCATGGGGGGCGCCGGCCCTGGGAGATCCAATCTCCCAAGGGGGGCGGCGGCCAAGGGGGTGGAGTACCCCCCAAGGCAAGTGGGGCGCCCCCCCCCCCACCCTAGGGTTACAACCCTAGGCGCAGGGGGTGGGCCAAGGGGGGCGCACCAGCCCACTATGGGCTGGTTCCCCTCCCCACTTCAGCCCTTGGGGCCCTCCGGGATGGGTGGCCCCACCCGGTGGACCCCCGGGACCCTTCCGGTGGTCCCGGTACAATACCGGGCGACCCCGAAACTTTCCCGATGGCCGAAATACCACTTCCTATATATAATTCTTTACCTCCGGACCATTCCGGAACTCCTCGTGATATCCGGGATCTCATCTGGGACTCCGAACAACATTCGATATGCTGCATACTCATATTCATACAACCCTAGCGTCACCGAACCTTAAGTGTGTAGACCCTACGGGTTCGGGAGACACGTAGACATGACCGAGACGGCTCTCGGGCAATAACCAACGGCGGGATCTGGATACCCATGTTGGCTCCCACATGCTCCTCGATGATCTCATCGGATGAACCACGATGTCGAGGATTCGAACAACCCCGTATACAATTCCCTTTGTCAATCGGTACGTTACATGCCCGAGACTCGATCGTTGGTATCCCAATACCTTGTTCAGTCTCATTACCGGCAAGTCACTTTACTCGTACCGTAATGCATGATCCTGTGACCAAACACTTGGTCACTTTGAGCTCATTATGATGATGCATTACCGAGTGGGCCCAGAGATACCTCTCCGTCATACGGAGTGACAAATCCCAGTCTCGATCCGTGTCAACCCAACAGACACTTTTGGAGATACCTGTAGTGCACCTTTATAGTCACCCAGTTACGTTGTGACGTTTGGTACACCCAAAGCACTCTTACGGTATCCGGGAGTTACACGATCTCATGGTCTAAGGAAGAGATACTTGACATTGAAAAAGCTCTAGCAAAACGAACTACACGATCTTGTGCTATGCTTAGGATTGGGTCTTGTCCATCACATCATTCTCCTAATGATGTGATCCCGTTGTCAATGACATCTAATGTCCATAGTCAGGAAACCATGACAATCTGTTGACCAACGAGCTAGTCAACTAGAGGCTTACTAGGGACATGTTATGGTCCATGCATTCACACGTGTATTAGGATTTCCAGATAATACAGTTATAGCATGAATAAAAGACAATTATCATGAACAAGGAAATATAATAATAATGCTTTTATTATTGCCTCTAGGGCATATTTCCAACAGTCTCCCACTTGCACTAGAGTCAATAATCTAGTTACATTGTGATGAATCGAACACCCATAGAGTTCTGGTGTTGATCATGTTTTGCTCGCGAGAGAGGTTTAGTCAACGGATCTGCGACATTCAGATCCGTATGTACTTTGCAAATATCTATGTCTCCATCTTGAACATTTTCACGGATGGAGTTGAAATGACGCTTGATGTGCCTGGTCTTCTTGTGAAACCTGGGCTCCTTGGCAAGGGCAATAGCTCCAGTGTTGTCACAGAAGAGTTTGATCGGCCCCGACGCATTGGGTATGAATCCTAGGTCGGTAATGAACTCCTTCACCCAAATTGCTTCATGCGCTGCCTCCGAGGCTGCCATGTACTCCGCTTCACATGTAGATCCCGCCACGACGCTCTGCTTGCAGCTGCACCAGCTTACTGCTCCACCATTCAACATATACACGTATCCGGTTTGTGACTTAGAGTCATCCAGATCTGTGTCGAAGCTAGCGTCGACGGAACCCTTTACGACGAGCTCTTCGTCACCTCCATAAACGAGAAACATGTCCTTCGCCCTTTTTAGGTACTTTAGGATATTCTTGACCGCTGTCCAGTGTTCCTTGCCGGGATTACTTTGGTACCTTCCTACCAAACTTACGGCAAGGTTTACATCAGGTATGGTACACATCATGGCATACATAATAGATCCTATGGCTGAAGCATAGGGGATGACACTCATCTCTTCTTTATCTTTTGCCATGGTCATGCATTGAGCCGAGCTCAATCTCACACCTTGCAATACAGGCAAGAACCCCTTCTTGGACTGATCCATTTTGAACTTCTTCAAAATCTTATCAAGGTATGTGCTTTGTGAAAGACCTGTGAGGCATCTCGATCTATCTCTATAGATCTTGATGCCTAATATATAAGCAGCTTCTCCAAGGTCCTTCATTGAAAAACACTTATTCAAGTAGGCCTTAATGTTGTCCAAAAGTTCTATATCATTTCCCATCAAAAGTATGTCATCTACATATAATATGAGAAATGCTACAGAGCTCCCACTCACTTTCTTGTAAACGCAGGCTTCTCCATAAGTCTGCATAAACCCAAACACTTTGATCATCTCATCAAAGCGAATGTTCCAACTTCGAGATGCTTGCACCAGCCCATAAATGGATCGCTGGAGCTTGCAAACTTTGTTAGCATTCTTAGGATCGACAAAACCCTCCGGCTGCATCATATACAGTTCTTCCTTAAGATGCCCGTTAAGGAATGCCGTTTTGACGTCCATCTGCCATATCTCATAATCATAGTATGCGGCAATTGCTAACATGATTCGGACGGACTTAAGCTTCGCTACGGGAGAGAAAGTCTCATCGTAGTCAATCCCTTGAACTTGCCGATAACCCTTAGCGACAAGTCAAGCTTTATAGATGGTGACATTTCCATCCGCGTCCGTCTTCTTCTTAAAAATCCATTTGTTTTCTATCGCTCGCCGATCATCGGGCAAGTCAGTCAAAGTCCATACTTTGTTTTCATACATGGATTCTATCTCGGATTTCATGGCTTCTAGCCATTTGTTGGAATCTGGGCCCGCCATTGCCTCTTCATAGTTCGAAGGTTCACCGTTGTCCAACAACATGATTTCCAGGACAGGGTTGCCGTACCACTCTAGTGCGGAACGTGTCCTTGTGGACCTACGAAGTTCAGTAGCAACTTGATTCGAAGTACCTTGATCATCATCATTATTTTCCTCTTCAGTTGGTGTAGGCATCACAGGAACATTTTCCTGAGCTGCACTACTATCCCGTTCAAGAGGTAGTACTTCATCGAGTTCTACTTTCCTCCCACTTACTTCTTTCGAGAGAAACTCTTTTTCCAGAAAGGATCCTTTCTTGGCAACACAGATCTTGCCCTCGGATCTTAAGTAGAAGGTATACCCAATGGTTTCTTTAGGGTATCCTATGAAGACGCATCTTTCGGACTTGGGTTCAAGCTTTTTAGGTTGAAGTTTCTTGACATAAGCATCGCATCCCCAAACTTTTAGAAACGACAGCTTAGGTTTCTTCCCAAACCATAATTCATACGGTGTCATCTCAACGGATTTAGACGGTGCCCTATTTAAAGTGAATGTAGCTGTCTCTAGAGCGTATCCCCAAAATGATAGCGGTAAATCGGTAAGAGACATCATAGATCGCACCATATCCAATAGAGTGCGATTACGATGTTCGGCCACACCATTACGCTGAGGTGTTCCAGGCGGTGTGAGTTGTGAAACGATTCCACATTTTCTTAAGTGTGTACCAAATTCGTGACTTAAATATTCTCCTCCACGATCCGATCGTAAGAATTTTATCTTTCGGTCATGTTGATTCTCTACTTCATTCTGAAATTCCTTGAACTTTTCAAAGGTCTCAGACTTGTGTTTCATCAAGTAGACATACCCATATCTACTCAAGTCATCAGTGAGAGTGAGAACATAACGATATCCTCCGCGAGCCTCAACGCTCATTGGACCGCACACATCGGTATGTATGATTTCCAACAAGTTGGTTGCTCGCTCCATTGTTCCGGAGAACAGGGTCTTGGTCATTTTGCCCATGAGGCATGGTTCACATGTGTCAAATGATTCATAATCGAGAGACTCTAAAAGTCCATCAGCATGGAGCTTCTTCATGCGCTTGACACCAATGTGACCAAGGCGGCAGTGCCACAAGTATGTGGGACTATCGTTATCAACTTTACATCTTTTGGTATTCACGCTATGAATATGTGTAACATTACGTTCGAGATTCATTAAGAATAAACCATTGACCATCGGGGCATGACCATAAAACATATCTCTCATATAAATAGAACAACCATTATTCTCGGATTTAAATGAGTAGCCATCTCGTATCAAACGAGATCCAGATACAATGTTCATGCTCAAACTTGGCACTAAATAACAATTATTGAGGTTTAAAACTAATCCCGTAGGTAAATGTAGAGGTAGCGTGCCGACGGCGATCACATCGACCTTGGAACCATTCCCGACGCGCATCGTCACCTCGTCCTTCGCCAGTCTCCGCTTATTCCGTAGCTCCTGCTGTGAGTTACAAATGTGAGCAACGGCACCGGTATCAAATACCCAGGAGTTACTATGAGTACTGGTAAGGTACACATCAATTACATGTATATCAAATATACCTTTAGTGTTGCCGGCCTTCTTGTCCACTAAGTATTTGGGGCAGTTCCGCTTCCAGTGACCCTTCCCCTTGCAATAAAAGCACTCAGTTTCAGGCTTGGGTCCATTCTTAGACTTCTTCCCGGCAACTGGCTTACCGGGCGCGGCAACATCTTTGTCGTTCTTCTTGAAGTTCTTCTTACCCTTTCCCTTCTTGAACTTAGTGGTCTTATTGACCATCAACACTTGATGTTCTTTCTTGATTTCAACCTCTGCTGACTTCAGCATTGAAAATACTTCAGGAATGGTCTTCACCATCCCCTGCATATTGTAGTTCATCACAAAGCTCTTGTAGCTTGGTGGGAGCGACTGAAGGATTTTGTCAATGACCGCCTCATCCGGGAGGTTAATGTCCAACTGGGACAGGCAGTTGTGCAACCCAGACATTTTGAGTATATGCTCACTGACAGAACTGTTTTCCTCCATCTTACAACTATAGAACTTGTCGGAGACTTCATATCTCTCGACCCGGGCATGAGCTTGGAAAACTAGTTTCAGCTCCTCGAACATCTCATATGCTCTGTGTTGCTCAAAACGCTTTTGGAGCCCCGGTTCTAAGCTGTAAAGCATGCCGCACTGAACGAGGGAGTAATCATCAGCACGAGACTGCCAAGCATTCATAATGTCTTGGTTCTCTGGGACGGGAGCGTCACCTAGCGGTCCTTCTAGGACATATTGTTTCCTGGCAGCTATGAGGATGATCCTCAGGTTCCGGACCCGGTCCGTATAGTTGCTGCCATCATCTTTCAGCTTGGTTTTCTCTAGGAACGCGTTGAAGTTCATGTTGACATGAGCGTTGGCCATTTGATCTACAAGACATATTTTGCAAAAAAGTTTTAGACTAAGTTCATGATAATTAAGTTCATCTAATCAAATTATTTTAATGAACTCCCACTCAGATTTGACATCCCTCTAGTCATCTAAGTGTTACACGATCCGAGTCGACTAGGCCGTGTCCGATCATCATGTGAGATGGACTAGTCATCGTCGGTGAACATCTCCATGTTGATCGTATCTTCCATACGACTCGTGTTCGACCTTTCGGTCTCTGTGTTCCGAGGCCATGTCTGTACATGCTAGGCTCGTCAACTTAACCCTAAGTGTTCTGCATGTGTAAATCTGTCTTACACCCGTTGTATGTGAACGTAAGGATCTATCACACCCGATCATCACGTGGTGCTTCGAAACGACGAACTTTAGCAACGGTGCATAGTTAGGGGGAACACTTTCTTGAAATTATTATAAGGGATCATCTTATTTACTACCGTCGTTCTAAGTAAACAAGATGCATAAACATAATAAACATCACATGCAATTATATAGTAGTGACATGATATGGCCAATATCATATAGCTCCTTCGATCTCCATCTTCGGGGCTCCATGATCATCTTCGTCACCGGCATGACACCATGATCTCCATCATCATGATCTCCATCATCGTGTCTTCATGAAGTTGTCACGCCAATGACTACTTCTAATTCTATGGCTAACGCGTTTAGCAATAAAGTAAAGTAATTTACATGGTGTTCTTCAATGACACGCAGGTCATACAAAAAATAAAGACAACTCCTATGGCTCCTGCCGGTTGTCATACTCATCGACATGCAAGTCGTGATTCCTATTACAAGAACATGATCTCATACATCACAATATATCATTCATCATTCATCACAACTTCTGGCCATATCACATCACATGACAATTGTTGCAAAAACAAGTTAGACGTCCTCTAATTGTTGTTGCATCTTTTACGTGGCTGCAATTGGGTTCTAGCAAGAACGTTTTCTTACCTACGAATAACCACAACGTGATTTTGTCAACTTCTATTTACCCTTCATAAGGACCCTTTTCATCGAATCCGCTTCAACTAAAGGGGGAGAGACAGACACCCGCCAGCCACCTTATGCAACTAGTGCATGTTAGTCGGTGGAACCGGTCTCACGTAAGCGTACGTGTAAGGTTGGTCCGGGCCGCTTCATCCCACAATACCGCTGAAGCAAGATAAGACTAGTAGCGGCAAGCAAGTTGACAAGATCTACGCCCACAACAAAATTGTGTTCTACTCGTGCAATAGAGAACTACGCATAGACCTAGCTCATGATGCCACTGTTGGGGAACGTTGCAGAAAATTAAAAAATTTCCTACGGTATCACCAAGATCCATCTATAAGTTCATCTAAGCAACGAGTCATGGGAGATGCATCTACATACCACTTTGTAGATCACGAGCGGAAGCGTTCAAAAGAACGGGGTTGAAGTAGTCGTTCTCGTCGTGATCCTATCATCGGAGATCCTAGCACCGAACGGACGGCACCTCCATGTTCAACACACGTACGGAGCGGATGACGTCTCCTCCTTCTTGATCCAGCAAGGGGGGAGGAGAGGTTGACAATGATGGCTCCAGCAGCAGCACAACAGCGTGGTGGTGGTGGAGCAGCAGCACTCCGGCAGGGCTTCGCCAAGCACGTGACGGAGGAGGAAGAGGTGTAGCAGGGGGAGGGGGCGCCAGGACTTCAGGGTGCGGCTGCCCCCTCCCCTCCTCCCTTAATATAGGCCCCCAGGGGGGGGCGCCGGCCCTGGGAGATCCAATCTCCCAAGGGGGGCGGCGGCCAAGGGGGTGGAGTACCCCCCAACGCAAGTGGGGCGCCCCCCCCCCCCACCCTAGGGTTTCAACCCTAGGCGCAGGGGGTGGGCCAAGGGGGGCGCACCAGCCCACTATGGGCTGGTTCCTCTCCCCACTTCAGCCCTTGGGGACCTCTGGGATGGGTGGCCCCACCCGGTGGACCCCCGGGACCCTTCCGGTGGTCCCGGTACAATACCGGGTGACCCCGAAACTTTCCCGATGGCCGAAATACCACTTCCTATATATAATTCTTTACCTCCGGACCATTCCGGAACTCCTCGTGACGTCCGGGATCTCATCCGGGACTCCGAACAACATTCGGTATGCTGCATACTCATATTCATACAACCCTAGCGTCACCGAACCTTAAGTGTGTAGACCCTACGGGTTCGGGAGACACGTAGACATGACCGAGACGGCTCTCGGGCAATAACCAACAGCGGGATCTGGATACCCATGTTGGCTCCCACATGCTCCTCGATGATCTCATCGGATGAACCACGATGTCGAGGATTCAAACAACCCCGTATACAATTCCCTTTGTCAATCAGTACGTTACATGCCCGAGACTCGATCGTCGGTATCCCAATACCTCGTTCAGTCTCGTTACCGGAAAGTCACTTTACTCGTACCATAATGCATGATCCTGTGACCAAACACTTGGTCACTTTGAGCTCATTATGATGATGCATTACTGAGTGGGCCCAGAGATACCTCTCCGTCATACGGAGTGACAAATCCCAGTCTCGATCCGTGTCAACCCAACAGACACTTTTGGAGATACCTGTAGTGCACCTTTATAGTCACCCAGTTATGTTGTGACGTTTGGTACACCCAAAGCACTCTTACGGTATCCGGGAGTTACACGATCTCATGGTCTAAGGAAGAGATACTTGACATTGAAAAAGCTCTAGCAAAACAAACTACACGATCTTGTGCTATGCTTAGGATTGGGTCTTGTCCATCACATCATTCTCCTAATGATGTGATCCCGTTGTCAATGACATCTAATGTCCATAGTCAGGAAACCATGACTATCTGTTGACCAACGAGCTAGTCCACTAGAGGCTTACTAGGGACATGTTATGGTCTATGCATTCACACGTGTATTACGATTTCCGGATAATACAGTTATAGCATGAATAAAAGACAATTATCATGAACAAGGAAATATAATAATAATGCTTTTATTATTGCCTCTAGGGCATATTTCCAACAGCATGTATTTCATAAATAGTCATACGTGCTTATGGAAAAGAACTTGCATGACATCTTTTGTCCTACCCTCCCGTGTTCAGCGGGGTCCTAGCGGAAACTAAGGGATATTAAGGCCTCCTTTTAATAGAGAACCGGAACAAAGCATTAGCACATACTGAATACATGAACTCCTCAAACTACGGTCATCACCGAGAAGTATCCCAATTATTGTCACTTCGGGGTTGTCGGATCATAACACATAATAGGTGACTATAGACTTGCAAGATAGGATCAAGAACACACATATATTCATGAAAACAAAATAGGTTCAGATCTGAAATCATGGCACTCGGGCCCTAGTGACAAGCATTAAGCATAGAAAAGTCATAGCAACATCAATCTCAGAACATAGTGGATACTAGGGATCAAACCCTAACAAAACTAACTTGATTACATGGTAAATCTCATCCAACCCATCACCGTCCAGCAAGCCTACGATGGAATTACTCACGCACGGCGGTGAGCATCATGAAATTGGTGATGGAGGATGGTTGATGATGACGACGGCGACGAATCCCCCTCTCCAGAGCCCCGAACATACTCCAGATCAGCCCTCCCGAGAGAGATTAGGGCTTGGCGGTGGCTCCATGTCGTAAAACGTGATGAAACTTTCTCTCTGATTTTTTTCTCCACGAGACGGAATATATGGAGTTGGAGTTGAGGTCGGATGAGGTCCAGGGGGCCCGCGAGATAGGGGGCCGCGCCCTAGGGGGGGCGCGTCCCCCTGTCTCGTGGACAGGCCGTGGGCCCCCTGGCACTAATTCTTTCGCCAAAAATTCTTATTAATTCCAAAAAGTGCCTCCGTGGATTTCCAGGACATTCCAAGAACTTTTTTTTCTACACATAAAACAACATCATGGCAGTTCTGCTGAAAACAGCGTCAGTCCAGGTTAGTTTCATTCAAATCATGCAAGTTAGAGTCCAAAACAAGGGCAAAAGTGTTTGAAAAAATAGATACGTTGGAGACATATCATCGACCCTCCAATCACCGGAAAAGGGCGGGTCCTGCGGCGGGCCACCTCCGGCGAGCCGGTCCGCCCTGACAGGGCCGCGCAGCTGCGGCAGGCCCAGGAGGCGCCTGTGTGCCAGACGAGGGCAGTGGCGATGAAGAAGGCGGCGAAGGCTGTGGCGTCAAAGAAGAAGGCATCTGCTTCTTCGTCGTCCAAGCGCGCCCGAACGCCATCGCCTCCCCCTTCGCTGGCAAACATTGGCGTGGGGATCGCGTTTGACTTTGGGCCCCTCAGCCCAGAGAGGAAGAGGAAAACAGCAGAGGAGGAGGAGAAGGAGGAGGAGGAGGAAGAGTAAGCTATGCTTTCTCCCTGCCCTCTTTTTTTCCTCCAATGGTGCCGCCCATTCTGAATTATCCTTATTTTGCAGGGACGTGGAGACGCTGGCCCAGAGGGTGAAGAGGGCCAGGATTTCGATGAGTGGCCAGCCCCCGGCAGGCACCTCCAGCATGCCACTGGTGGTGTTGAGCAGCCCGGACAGCAGCCCCCTGCCCAGCCCCCAGTGTGAGTCCATCACCCATCCTTCATCAACATGCACTGTGCACGACGCTTTGGTACTGACCATGTCGTGGATGTAGGAGGGGAGCAGCATCAAGGGGAGCCACAGAGGGCTTCTCCCTACGTGCCGCCCCCATCGACCACGCCACCCCGAGGGGCGTCCCCGACAAGGGCACCAAGCGCCAAGGCCATGCACACGGAGGAGGAGGAGGAGAACACGGGCGCCGGCGGCTTCGCCTCAACGCCAAACCTTGGCGGAGAAGGGAATTCTGCCTCTCGGCCCGGCACGGGTAAGCCACTCGTCCTTCATTTCCGCTCGTGTTCTTCCTTTCTTCTTCTTTTTTTACTGGCTTTTGATCTCGGCCCCGCCCTGTCTCCTTCTTGGCATCCAGACCCCTCCTTGATGGACTCAGAGGACGTCGACACCGTCATCAAGGACAGCGCCGCGGATGTCGCGGCGCAGGCCGAGAAGATCACTGCCGAGGAGAGCGCCGAGGGTGTTGCTAAGGACGCCGCCAAGGAGCCCGCCGAAGAACCCGGCAAGGGGGCTGCCGGGGAAGCCGGCAAGGCCGCTGCCGAGGAGGTGGCGTTTGACGACCTGCCCTCCTCCTCCGCTGCCTCTGGCTTCGGCAGGTACTTGAGGGTGAGCGACGACCTCTTCGTCCACCTCCTAGGCGCGTCGAGCACCAGGGCTCCCTTTGAGGGAGAGGTGTTCGACGAGGAGGTGCTTGCCACTGCCGGGTTCGAGGTCGTCAATGAGCTGGGCGTTGGTGGCGACGGCTCCCAGGAGGAGCGGCTGCTCCAAGCCATGGGCGCCAGCTTTCGGAAGCTCCAGGCGCTCCACTACGCCCGTCTGTACAAGGCCAAGTCCAGGACGGCGGTGGTGGAGAAAGCGGAGGCGGACTTCAAGGGGCGCGTCGCCGAAGCGCAGGACTGGTTTCGCCAGGCTCAAGAGCTGAAGGCCGCCCAGGGCAAACTGGCCAAGCGTGACGTGGAGCTCACCCTGAAGCTGCCGACGTCGAGAAGGCCCAAGAGACGGTGAAGAAATTGGCTGACGAAGCCGCGGCCGTCCGGACCGAGCGCGAGGCCGCACTGAACTCCCAGGAGGAGGATCTTGCCAAGCGCGAGAAGAAGCTTGCCGCCACGCTCCGCGCAAAGATGAAGAGGTGGACAAGCTCATCATGCAGCAGACCCAAGAGCTGGAACAGAGGCATCAGGAGGCACTCAATGCCCAGGCTTTGGCTCACGCTATCAAGGTGAAGGAGCTGGAGGAGCAAGCTTTGAAGCTGTCCACGGAGAAGGACACGCTCAACGGCGCCCTGGTGGAGGCACAGGGTGCGTTCGTCAGCAAGGCCGAAGAACTCTCCGAAGCCAACAACTCCATCAGAGATCTCAAGCTGAAGCTGGGATATCTCGAGAAGATGTTGTTGGAGGCCAAAGCCGAGAGGGGATCTGACCAATAAGCTGGAGACCGAGAAGCAGCTGCAGATGAACGAGACCGCCAACCTCAAAGACCACATGGCCAGTGAGAAGCGTTGGCTCGAACGCCTTGCCGCCGTCACAGAATCGGCCGCCACGCAGCTGGGAATCATGGGGATGTCGGACATGAGGTACACCCCGGAGACGAGCCTGAGCCCCAACGCCAACCAGACCCTGTACTTTGAAAGGGGCGTCGGCGCTCTGGAACGGCTTCACTCTGATCGGACAGCCTCCCTGGCCGAGGAGTCCCGGATGCTTTGCCGGGGTGTCATGACCAGGCTGCTTGCCAAGATAGCGCACTGGCATCCTGACCTTGACTTCGAAGCTGCGTTGAAGAGCTTGCCGGAGGATGCTGACATCCGCGGCGCTCAATGAGCGTATCAGGCCCATCCTCAGCCGCATCGACAAAATCAAGAGGTGGAGGCCAGCGCCGGGACTAGGCACCTCGTTCCTTACTGCCGCTGCAAGTTCATGACCAAGTCATTTGCTATCTTTAGTTAGAACCGCGGCAGCAATTTATGTAATATAACTCTGGAGTACTCCTGACACTATGCATGTTATTTCCTTTTCGATTTTCCTTTGTATGTCCACCCTACGCTGACTGGGTAGGCTTGCCGGTGCGTAAATCTAGGGTGGCGTCTTGAGGACGGATCCCCATTAGCCTGCCGGGTGTGCTTGCTACCGGGCAAACCACCTTACCACCCTCAACGCGGCCGCTCGATCTGTCGAGTTTGACTTGAGTCAGAGTCGAGAGTGTTGCTGACGGCGGAAGGCTACCCTGCCGCTCTCTATGCGGCCGCTTGAACTTTTGAGCGGACTAGAAACAGAACAAAGGCATTGCCAATCGTGGGAGGGCTCCTCTGCATGCAGGTTTTCCATACATAGGCAGAATCTCCGAGGATGATAACCTTATATTAAGGGGAAAATTTAAAGGTCGGCATGACTTAGCTTTCTCTTCACCGCCCTGGCGTCCCTTGAGCTCGCACGCAGCGCCGCTCTCTTGGCCGCCTTCTCCGTGGGAGCCGTGGCGACGAAGAACTACCAGGCCAACTACTAGACCAGATCCTCACAGTTGCGCCCCCTACCTAGTGCGCCAAAGATGTCGGTGGGAAACGACACCTATGGGATCACAAGAATCCCTACTACAGTTGCGGGGCATGGGGTTGTGAGAAGAGCAGGATTAGCAATTGGCACAAGGATCGTTTACCCAGGTTCGGGCCGCGAGGATGCGTAAAACCCTAGTCCTGCTTTGGTGGATGCATTCAGTGTTCTTGAGCTCTCGAACTAGCTATGGGTACTGCCTGGTTCGAAAGAGCCCCAATCCCTTTTCATGTATGCCATGGGCCTCCTTTTATAGGCGGAAGGGGCTGCCACAGTGGCACACATGAGGTGGAAAGAGCCTACAGTGTTGCGAGCTTATCGCTCGTATTACAGGACAAGATGCATTTAATGCGTGGCTTAGGTGTCCCTTCACTTTATCGGGGACGGGAGCGAGGCCCGTCCCGTCCGTCATCGCTCATCCTCGCTTCGACACGCGCCCTGGCCAGCGATGCATGTGGTGCCATGTAGGCTGGCAAGCAGCTGAGGTGGCGTGATGGTGGAGCCTCCACGAAGATCTGCATGCCGCCACGCATGTGCATGCTGAGTTGGCCTGGAAGCTACATGTTGCCACACAGGTGCCTGCCCAGCTGGTTGGGCTGGTAGCTGCATGCGAATGGTGGCGGGGAGTTGGTTGGTGCGGGCCTGGCAGTGGCCCTGCTATCGCCTCTGGCAAGGGCCTTGTCGGGTGACCCGGCAAGGGTCTTGCCGGGTAGCCCAGTAAGGGTCCTGCCGTGGCGCGCTGGCATCCCCGGCAAGGATCTTGTCGGGGGTCTTGTGGGTTTCTTCGCTAAGGATCTTGACGGGGAGTGTTGCCCTCCAATCATCATCTGATCTTGAGTATTATTTGTCTTCACAAAGATCTGCATGCCACCATGGAGGTGCCTCCCGAGCCCTGGTCCAACGTGCTTGCTAGCGTTGGAGACCATGGGCTTCAAGGGTGGCTTACTCCGCTGGTGCGGGCGAGCCGCCCCAGCAAGGGGCTTGCCGGGGCTGCGGAGGCTGCCTCGGCAAGGGCCTTGCCGGGGAAACCTGCTTCGCTCGTCTGCACTTTGTGGCCTTGGTCCTTGATGTTGCCTTGTTTGTTTTGTGCCTTCGGCTTCTCTCCGGCTTCCCTCCTTTGCCCTACTATGCGTGGCCGCGGAACGTGGCTTTGACTGCCCGTGCACAAGTAAATGGGTCAAAACGAGAGCCCTACTTTTGTACACCGACAGCCTTTGTTGCAATCAATAACAGCCCCTGCAGTATTCAAAAAGGGTCTACCAAGGATAATCGACATACTATCATCCTCGGGAATATCAAGAATAACAAAGTCCGTTAAGATAGTGACGTTTGCAACCACAATAGGTACATCCTCACAAATACCGACAGGTATAGCAGTTGATTTATCAGCCATTTGCAAAGATATTTCAGTAGGTGTCAACTTATTCAATTCAAGTCTACGATATAAAGAGAGAGGCATAACACTAACACCGTCTCCAAGATCACATAAAGAAGTTTTAACATAGTTTCTTTTAATGGAGCATGGTATAGTTGATACTCCTGGATCTCCAAGTTTCTTAGATATTCCACCTTTATAAGTGTAATTAGCAAGCATGGTGGAAATTTCAGCTCCGGTATCTTTCTTTTATTTGTAATAATATCCTTCATGTACTTAGCATAAGGATTAACTTTAAGCATATCAGTTAAGCGCATACGTAAGAAGATAGATCTAATCATTTCAGCAAAGCGCTCAAAATCCTCATCATCCTTTTTCTTGGATGGTTTAGGAGGAAAAGGCATGGGTTTCTGAACCCATGGTTCTCTTTCTTTACCATGCTTCCTAGCAACAAACTCTCTCTTATCATAACATTGATTCTTTGATTATGGGTTATCAAGTACAGCAGGTTCAATCTCTACATCATTATTATTGCTCGGTTGAGCGTCAACATGAACATTATCATTAACATTATCACTAGGTTCTTGTTCATCACCTGATTGTATTTCAGCATCAGAAATAGAAATATCATTTGGGATTCTCAGGTGTGTCTACAATAGGTTCACTAGAAGCATGCATAAGTCCTATCATTTTTCTTTTTCTTCTTTTTAGAAGGACTAGGTGTATCTAAATTATTTCTCTGAGAATCTTGCTCGATTTTGTTAGGTTGGCCTTCAGGATACAAAGGTTCCTGAGTCATTTTACCAGTTCTAGTAGCCACTCTAACAGCAAAATCATGTTTATTATTTAATTCATCGAGCAATTCACTTTAAGCTTTAAGTACTTGTTCAGCTTGAGTGGTAACCATGGAAGCATATTTACTAATGAGTTTAAGTTCACCTTTAACTCTAGCCATATAATCACTCAAGCGTCCAATCATGTAAGAATTACTCTTTAATTCTCTACCAACATAAGCATTGAAGTTTTCCTGTCTAGCCATAAAGTCATCAAATTCATCTAAACATCGGCTAGGAAACTTAGTAGACGGGATTTCAACTTTATCATATCTATAGAGAGAATTTACCTTTACTACATGTGTCGGGTTATCAAGACCATGTGTTTCTTCAATAGGTGGTATATTAAGACCATGTATTTCTTCAACATGAGGTAAATTCTTAGCATCTTCAGCTTTAATACCTTTTTATTTCATAGATTTCTTTGCCTCTTGCATATCTTCAAGACTGAGAAATAGAACTCCCCTTTTCTTTGGAGTTGGTTTAGGAGTTGGTTCAGGAATTGGCTCAGGAATTGGCTCAGGAAGAATCCAATTATTTTCATTAGGCAACATATTATTCAATAGCAATTCAGCTCGATTGACTGTTCTTTCCCTGAAAACACAACCAGCACAACTATCCAAGTGGTCCTTGGAAGCATTGGTTATTTCATTATAAAAGATATCAAGTATTTCATTTTTCTTAAGAGGATGATCAGGCAAAGCATTAACTAATCGGAGAAGCCTCCCCCAAGCTTGTGGGAGACTCTCTTCTTCAATTTGCACAAAATTATAAATTTCCCTCAAGGCAGCTTGTTTCTTATGAGCAGGAAAATATTTAGCAGAGAAGTAATAAATCATATCCTGGAGACTATGCACACAACCAGGATCAAGAGAATTAAACCAAGTTTTAGCATCACCCTTTAATGAGAATGCAAATATCTTAAGGATATAATAGTAGCGAGATTTCTAATCATTAGTGAACAGGGTGGCTATATCATCTAACTTAGTAAGATGTGCCACAACAGTTTCAGATTCATAGCCATAAAAAGGATCAGATTCAACCAAAGTAATTATCTCAGGATCAACAGAGAATTCATAATCCTTATCAGTAACAAAGATAGGTGAAGTAGCAAAAGAGGGTCATATTTCATTCTAGCATTTAGAGATTTCTGTTTAAGTTTAGTTAATAACTTCTTAAGATCAGATCTATCATTGCAAGCAAGAATATCTCTTGTAGTTTCTTCATCCATAACATAACCCTCTGGAACAACATGCAATTCATATTTAGGGGGAGAACCTTCATCATCACTATCTTCAATAATATGAGTTTCAATTATTTCATTCTCTCTAGCCCTAGCAAGTTGTTCATCAAGAAATTCACCTAATGGGACAGTAGTATCAAGCACAAAAGTAGTTTCATCATAAGTATCATGCATAGTAGAAGTGGAATCATCAATAACATGTGACATATCATAATTAATAGCAGAAGCAGGTTTAGGTGTCGCAAACTTACTCAAAACAGAAGGAGAATCTAGTGCAGAGCTAGATGGCAGTTCCTTACCTCCCCTCGTAGTTGAGGGGAAAATCTTAGTTCTTTCGTCTTTCAAGTTCCTCATAGTGATCAGCAGATATAAATCCCAAGTGACTCAAAGAATAGAGCTATGCTCCCCGGTAAGGGCGCTAGAAAATTGTCTTGATAACCCACAAGTGTAGGGGATCGCAATAGTTTTCGAGGGTAGAGTATTCAACCCAAATTTATTGATTCGACACAAGGGGAGCCAAAGAATATTCTCAAGTATTAGCAGTTGAGTTGTCAATTCAACTACACCTGGATAACTTAGTATCTGCAGCAAAGTATTTAGTAGCAAAGTAGTATGGAAGTAACGGTAACAGTAGCAAAAGTAACAGTAGCAGTTTTGTAGTAGTTGTAACAGTAGCAACGGTAAAGTAAATAAGCAAAGCACAATATGTGAAAAGCTCGTAGGCATTGGATCAGTGATGGATAATTATGTCAGATGCGATTCCTCATGTAATAGTTATAACATAGGGTGACACAGAACTAGCTCCAATTCATCAATGTAATGTAGGCATGTATTCTGAATATAGTCATACGTGCTTATGGAAAAGAACTTGCATGACATCTTTTGTCCTACCCTCCCGTGGCAGCGGGGTCCTAATGAAAACTAAGGGATATTAAGACCTCCTTTTAAAAGAGTACCGGACCAAAGCATTAACACATAGTGAATACATGAACTCCTCAAACTATGGTCATCACCGAGAAGTATCCCGATTATTGTCACTTCGGGGTTGTAGGATCATAACACATAATAGGTGACTATAGACTTGCAAGATAGGATCAAGAACTCACATATATTAATGAAAACATAATAGGTTCATATCTGAAATCATGGCACTCGGGCCCTAGTGACAAGCATTAAGCATAGAAAAGTCATAGCAACATCAATCTCAGAACATAATGGATACTAGGGATCAAACCCTAACAAAACTAACTTGATTACATGGTAAATCTCATCCAACCCATCACCGTCCAGCAAGCCTACGATGGAATTACTCACGCACGGCGGCGAGCATCATGAAATTGGTGATGGAGGATGGTTGATGATGACGATGGCGATGAATCCCCCTCTCCGGAGCCCCAAACGGACTCCAGATCAGCCCTCCCGAGAGAGATAAGGGCTTGGTGGCAGCTTCGTATCGTAAAACACGATAAAACTTTCTCTCTGATTTTTTTTCTCCGTGAAAGCAAATATATGGAGTTGGAATTGAGGTCGGTGGACGTCCAGGGGGCCCACGAGGCAGGGGGCGCGCTCCCCATCCTCATGGGCAGGGTATGGGCCCCTTGACGCTGATTCTTTTGCCAATATTTTTTATTAATTCTGAAAAGTTGCTCCGTGGATTTTTAGGTCATTCCAAGAACTTTTATTTCTGTACAAAAATAACACCATGGCAGTTCTGCTGAAAACAGCGTCATTCCGGGTTACTTCCATTCAAATCATGCAAGTTAGAGTCCAAAACAAGGGCAAAAGTGTTTGGAAAAGTAGATACGACAGAGACGTATCAGGTTCTCAAAATCTGAGGGAAATACTTATGCTACTTTGCTGCATCACCCTTTCCTCTTCAATGGAAAACCAATGCAGTGCTCAAGAGGTAGCAGCCACTACCACACGTTGGGCCTTGAAATATGACCCCGCTCGACTTATTAACCGCCCTTGTCCTCTGTCCAGGAGTTGCAAGTAGTTTCTGGTGTTTGTAGTTTGCTGGAGGCCGTGCACAATGCTGACCCGAGGGGTGGGCTATGATGCGGTAGGCACATGGCACGGTGTACCGGGCGCCCGTTTGGTGTCTCGGGAACCCTGCACACATCGTTCAGGGCCGTATGTGGAAACTTCAGTCGGACTCCCTGCGGATGGAACCTGAACAGGTAATAAACCTGGACTAGGGACTTGTGTGGTTAGTCAGGTCGTGGTCTACACCCACATCGACTTTTGCTTGAAGTCTGCCGAGCACATCTCGTGTGCAGACGCTAAGTGGTGGAAACATGTGTGAAGAAGTTCACCACTACAGGGTTATAAATGATCTATTCGAATAGTCGCGTCCGCGGTAAAGGACCTCTGGGTTGCCTATACTGTTCATAGACAAGTGAAAGTGGATACTCTAAAATACGCAAGATAAGCGTGAGTGCTATGGATGGCGTTCTCGTAGGGAGACGGGAGCAGATCCATAGTGGTGTATTGATATGGTGAATATGTGGACTCGTGTGCGCCACCTCAAAGGAGTTACTTGCAGTCGTAGTTCAGGATAGCCACCGAGTCAAAGCTGGCTTGCTGCAGTTAAACCCCACCATCTCGTTGTTGATATTGATGCATATGTAGCTAGTTCTGATGTAAGTCTTGTTGGGTACATTTGTACTCACGTTTGCTTAATTTATGTTTTGTAGAGAGACTCTTGTCTCACTAGTTGTTCCACGTGGACTTCGATGTTTAGCTTGTTACCTCAGCTATGATCTTGTGCCCTCTGGAGGGTCTTGTAGATAGTCCGGCTCCTTTGCCCTTTTCATTTGTAGATGTCTGTACTCAAACATGTTAAGCTTACGTATGTGTTTTTGGCTTGTATGCTCTGAATGTTGGGTCATGATACCTGATACGTCTCCGTCGTATCTACTTTTCCAAACACTTTTGCCCTTGTTTTGGACTCTAACTTGTATGATTTGAATGGAACTAACCCGGACTGATGTTGTTTTCAGCAGAATTGCCATGGTGTTGTTTTATGTGCAGAAAACAAAAGTTCTCGGAATGACCTGAAACTCCACGAAATATCTTAGAATAAATAATAAAAAATCCTCGCCAAAGATGAAGACCAGGGGGCGCACACCCTGTCCACGAGGGTAGGGGGCGCGCCCCTCCCCCCTGGGCGCGCCCCCTACCTCGTGGGCCCCCTCGTGGCCCTCCAACGCCAACTCCAACTCCATATATTGGCTTTCGGGGAGAAAAAAATCAGAGAAAAAAGAATCATCGTGTTTTACGATACGGAGCCGCCGCCAAGCCCTAATCTCTTTCGGGAGGGCTGATCTGGAGTCCGTTCGGGGCTCCAGAGAGGGGGATTCGTCGCCGTCGTCATCATCAACCATCCTCCATCACCAATTTCATGATGCTCACTGCCGTGCATGAGTAATTGCATCGTAGGCTTGCTGGACGGTGATGGGTTGGATGAGATTTATCATGTAATCGAGTTAGTTTTGTTAGGGTTTGATCCTTAGTATCCATTATGTTCTGAGATTGATGTTGCTATGACTTTGCTATGCTTAATGCTTGTCACTAGGGCCTGAGTGCCATGATTTCAGATCTGAACCTATTATGTTTTCATGAATATATGTGTGTTCTTGATCCTATCTTGCAAGTCTATAGTCACCTACTATGTGTTATGATCCGGCAACCCCGAAGTGACAATAATCGGGACCACTCCCGGTGATACCATAGTTTGAGGAGTTCATGTATTCACTATGTGCTAATGCTTTGTTCCGGTTCTCTATTAAAAGGAGGCCTTAATATCCCTTAGTTTCCAATAGGACCCCGCTGCCACGGGAGGGTAGGACAAAAGATGTCATGCAAGTTCTTTTCCATAAGCACGTATGACTATATACGGAATACATGCCTACATTACATTGATGAACTGGAGCTAGTTTTGTGTCACCCTATGTTGTAACTGTTACATGACGAACCGCATCCGGCATAATTATCCATCGCTAATCCGGTGCCTACGAGTTTTCCATATACTGGTTTACGCCTATTTACTTTTCCGTTGCTACTGTTATCATCACTACAAAACTACCAAAAACATTACTTTTGCTGTCTTTACTTTGTTACCGTTACCACCACTATCATATTACTTTGCTACTAAACACTTTGCTGCAGATATTAAGTTTTCAGGTGTGGTTGAATTGACAACTCAGCTGCTAATACTTGAGAATATTCTTTGGCTCCCCTTGTGTCGAATCAACAAATTTGGGTTGAATACTCTACCCTCGAAAACTGTTGTGATCCCCTATACTTGTGGGTTATCAATACCCATGATTGTAATACTTGGCTCCTCGGAGTCTATTGAATAAATACTTTGAGTTGTAGAGTCTTGTTGTGATGCCATGTTGTATTTGCACATATCAAGCATATTGTGTGTATGGTTATTGAAATGCTTGGTATGTGTGGGATCCGACAACCTAGTTGTTTATTCTTGGTAGCCTCTCTTACCGGGAAATGTCTCCTAGTGCTTCCACTGAGCCATGGTAGCTTGCTACTGCTCCGGAACACTTAGGCTCGTCGGCATGTGTCCTTCGTTCATGTGCCTGTCCCTTTGGGGAAATGACACACCTTGTTCCTTTAAGTCTCTATAGCTTTCTACGACTTGGATTCATACGTTGTTGATCGACACGTTCGTTGCTGGGTCATCTATGCATGTCCCTGTAAGTTAGTGCCACCTTGGGTTTACGACTAGTCATATCGGCCCGGGTTCTTTGTCATATGGATGCTAGCGACGCTGTCATATATGTGAGCCAAAAGGCGCAAACGGTCCCGGGCCAGGTAAGATGGCACCCGTGGGAATACCGTGTGTGAGGCCACAAAGCGATATGATATGTTACATGCTAGATTGGTGTGATATAGGATCGGGGTCTTGGCAGCTTTGGTATCAGAGCCTAACTGCCTGTAGGTTTACCAAGCCAAACTGGTCGAAGTCGAGTCTAGAACTTCTTTAGTTATATAAGGGAATAGATTGTGGAAGGGAACGTAAGGCTCTTTTACTCCTTATACCTTATGCCCTTCTGATCCGAGTCATCCTATCTTTTCTACGGGGTTATGGAACTAGGCTTTCTCTTCTTTCTATCAGGATCACGTGTTACTAATCCGTAGACTTATAGGATTGATGGATTCAAGCCTCAGTTAAGTCCCTACTACTTCTGTGTGTTCATAGCTGACCTCAGAACCTTGGTATTGTGGTGATGAGTGGTTATGACACCATTTTGCAGGATGTCTCAAATCATTTTGAGCATTTACAACCATTATGTTGTCTGAGTCATCCCAGGTTTCTAAACAATCTGATGCATTTGCACAATCCTTTTCCTCTGTTTTTGATGTCTTTTGTGCCAGATTAACCACACTAATCGGTGAGTTGAGGTACTCTGTTGCCTCGACACATGTGTTGGAGCTATTATTATGACCTAGGTGTCTTATAGAATCACCTAGTAATCTAGCCATGTCTTGTTTCCAATGTGATGGTTCTAGCCGTCATTCTCGAAAGCATCCCGTGGTGCCATTTAGTAGTAGGTATTCTACTCCTGGGTTTTTAAACCCAAGATTCACTCAACTTACTTCATGTTGATAGTGTTTGCTAGTTCCTTTAGGATATTAGTAACCTTTGTGATAGTCCTCGAGGTTCATGATATCGTTCTTCCAAAACCATGAACCGATATGGCAGAAGTTCTTGAACCAAAAGGTCACAACAAGAGTGCTCTTGACGCGTTCTTCGTTCTACAGTGTGACTCTGCCAATCCTACCCATCTGCATGGGTTATCCGGAAGAAATATGTTGAACTCGTTCAACATGCTAATCCATGCATCCACAACTTAGAAAATCATATGTTCTTTTGAGTTGTCCCTCTTTAGTTGTTTTCTGGCCCTCATCTATCAATTGATAGTCATGAGTAGTTATGCACTTGTGTTCATCGATGCCTATTATTCTTGTGGTCCATCAAGCCATTCTATTCGGAATGACTAGGAGAAACAAACTCTAGTACCTTATCCATTTCCAGGATTGGGTCAAAGTAGTTGTAATCCGCAAATCAAAATGCTAATCCTGCTTCTGATTCTGTTCTACCCTGAAGTATTACCGTCTTATGTCAAGAATGTCATGGGAATTGCACACCATCCTATGAATTCTTGATATAGTGATACCTCTCGCCATCGTTGTTCATTCCTCGGTCCCCGTGTTATTGCAACCAGAATATCGATAAGTGAACCATGATGTGTGAAATCAATACTCCTAGCAACCTTGTTGCTTGGTAGTTAAAGGACAATAATTTCATTCTTAGGATGTTGGTTACTAAATTGACATTCTAAGATTGACCGTGCTACCTAGTCCTTATTTCCTGGTGCACTCTTCGATCAATGAGTTAGGATAGTGTCAATCCTTGCTTATTTGATCATATTGTCTTGCCTCGGAAGCAAGATTGTTCCCGAGCTTAATAACATATCGGTGGTTCATGATTTTCCGAATATCTTCTCGGAGGTGTCACCAGGTTGTCACCTGACCGCTATGTTGAGTTCGTGATCAAGTGGTTTATCCCTTTGAACCACCCTTTCTCCAAGAATCTGTGTCGATTACCCCTGAGCTAGTTGGTTAAGCCAAATAACAACTAGGAGAGCTGGAAGATAAAAGCTTGTCCGACTTAGCTCATTTTAAGGGATATCTTGTATGTGTGTTGAAGAAAGATGGTATTTCCATCGATTGACCCTCGTGATCAGTTTATGGACCTATCAGCTTATCCAATCTTTGATTTGAGTATGGGCTATCGTCAAATCAAATCAGAACCAACGATATTCGTAATGTTGTCTTACTCGTGGTTGACCCCTCGAGCATACACCATTATATCTTTTGGTCTGACCAATGCTATCACCTTGTTCACATAATTGTGGAATTCCACTTATATGGAAACCTAGATGAATTGTTGTTGAGTCCATCAACAACATCCTTATCCTCTCCATGATTTTGTTGAGCATTAAGCTAGTGTTGGAAACTTTTGAGAGCATTTCTTCATGCTAGCTCATGAAGCATATGCCTGGATGGAAGAAGTGACTTCCTCTAGTTCATGTGCATTTGATGTAAGTTGCAGCCGTGAATTCGAGAAAGCTTGTCTTTGCTTCTTCTCGAATCGTCCCAAGTTAGTCATGCATGTGCGAAGTACTCTATGGTTTGATAGGTTGGCCGCCTCCATTCTATATGTGTTTCCTAGCACACCAAGCCACTGAGTGACTCGTTCAAGGAGAAGAAGTTCCTTCTTAAGAGCATGCCTTATGCAAGGACTTTGATATCCTCGATGATGGTTCCCCAACCTGAACTCGTTAGTGTTTTATTATAAGATTCTCTCTCTCTTTTATTTTCTTTTCTATTTCTCTGTATTTTGTTTTGATTTGATTTAAAACATCAATCATTTTTTAAAACTCCTTGCATAAGGCACTAATGGCGCCCCAGCTGGGGCGCCAGATGGACATGTTCCCCAGCTGGCCCAGCACTGTGCGGCCCACTGGCCCACAGTGTCAGTCATCACCAACCTCCCGCAAGAGCAGGAAGGCTGCTGCCTGTCGCCCGCGCGCCGCCCCTGGCCACCTCCTGCTTGCCACCAAGGCGCCCCCGAGCCTACCTGACACGTCTGGAGACACCCCGCAGCCCCCTCTACCTCTCCCCTCGCTCTCTGCTCTCTCCCTTCCTCTCTAGCCCTCTCTCCCGAGCTCACCCGAGAGCATCGCCGGAGCGTACCGACGCATTCGCCGCGTCCAGGACCACTGCTGCGCCTCTCCAACGGACCATGGAGCTCCGCCTCGACCACCTCCCCTTCCTCGCCGAGCAACGCACCGCGGGAGCCCCTGCAACACCACCATCGTCGTCGTCTTCAACCTCCAACTCCTCTTCGCGTGCTCTCTAGCGCCAACCCGCACCAACCCCGAGCTCCGGCAGCCACCGCGGCTCCACTCCGCTGAGCTCCGGCCACCCCTCGACCTGCTGCTGCCTCCGCTGGATGCGCGGGTGCAAGGGCTATGCCCTCGTGACCTCGGCGAGCCAAACCACTGGTCGTAGCGCATTTCTGAACATTGCCGCCATGTTTGTGTGCTCGCCGGAGTTCAACTCCGACGTGCTAATGTGGCAACGTCGTTAGTCGCTAACAGCCCCACTAATTAACCCTAGTGAGACTGACAGACGGGTCCCACCGTCTAATTGAATTGGGTTAGCTTCTGTTTAGATTTAACTAATCCCAGTGGCCCACGCGTCAGCTTTGACCATGCTGACGTGGCCATTGACTGGGCCCACATGTCAGCGACCTAACCAGCCGTGAGTCACTGACTAGTAGGCCCCACTGGTCAGGTTTGACCTGGTCAGCCACGGTTGACCTGCTGATGCAATGCTGTTGTCATTGTCGCAGTATTTGATTTCTGGATTTAAAATAATTCAGAAATTCCAGAAGATAGTATAAACTTCAAAAATTCATAGAAATTCAACCATAACTCCGAATGAAGTAATTTATATATGAAAAATGATCAGAAAATCCAATCTATCCATCTGTACTAGTATCATGCATGTTTAAACAACTTAACCTTGTTGTTTAGTTCAAAACATGATAAAGCACTACTTAAATTCATAATTTGAGTTTGGGGTTGAACCTTGGTTCAAAATGACCCAAACCCATCTGGTTGTAGTTGCATTAGCCCAACACACTCATATTGCCATGTCATGTTCATGCATCATATTGTTGCATTGCATTGATTATGTTACCTCTCTGTTGCCGGTACTTGTTCCCTCTCGATAGATGTGGTTCAGACGATGAGTCTGATGACACCGATGAAGAGCTATTACTATATGCAGAAGTGCCAGGCAAGCAAAAACCCCTTGTTCATTCCGATACAAACCCACTCTCTCGCTTCTACTCTCTTTTATTGCATTAGGACAACAACGATACATCTGTTACATGCTGTGGTAGTTGAACCCCTTTCCTCTGCATGACCTGTCATTGCCACAGTAAATAGATGAAACCCACTAGCATGAGTAGGATTTGTTTGAGCCCTGATGTGCCTACTCATTCATGCTTGTTTGTCATGCCTTCTATGCTTAGAGTTGTGTCAGGTCTGATTCATCGAGGATGAATTGGAATGGTGATGAACATGTCCTACTGTGTGTGAGCTAAGTGTGTGAACATGATTTGGTAAAGGTAGCGGTGAGAGGCCATGTAGGAGTACATGGTGGGTTGTCTCATTGAAGCCGTCTTCAGGAACTGAGTTCTATGTTTGTGATCCATGAACATCTACTTCCACACGTTGGGCCCTGAAATATGACCCCGCTCGACTTATTAACCGCCCTTGTCCTCTGTCCAGGAGTTGCAAGTAGTTTCTGGTGTTTGTAGTTTGCTGGAGGGCGTGCACAACACTGACCCGAGGGGTGGGCTGTGATGCGGTAGGCACGTGGCACGGTGTATCGCGCGCCCATTTTGTGTCTCGGGAACCCTGCACACATCATTCGGGGCCGTATGTGGAAACTTCGGCCGGACTCCCTGCGGATGGAACCTGAATAGGCGATAAACCTGGACTAGGGACTTGTGTGGTTAGTCAGGTCGTGGTCTACACCCATGTCGGCTTTCGCTTGAAGTCTGCCGAGCACATCTCATGTGCACACTCTAAGTGGTGGAAACATGTGTGAAGAAGTACACCCCTGCAGGGTTATAAATGATCTATTCGAATAGCCGCGTCCGTGGTAAAGGACCTCTGGGTTGCCTATACAGTTCATAGACAAGTGAAAGTGGATACTATAAAATACGCAAGATAAGCGTGAGTGCTATGGATGGCGTTCCCGTAGGGAGACAGGAGCGGATCCATAGTGGTGTATTGATGTGGTGAATATGTAGACTCGTGTGCGCCCTCAAAGTAGTTACTTGCAGTCGTAGTTCAGGATAGCCACCGAGTCAAAGCTGGCTTGCTGCAGTTAAACCCCACCACCCCTTTGTTGATACTGATGCATATGTAGCTAGTTCTTATGTAAGTCTTGCTGGATATATTTGTACTCACATTTGCTTAATTTATGTTTTGCAAAGAGACTCCAGTCTCACTAGTTGTTCCGCGTGGACTTTGACGTTTAGCTTGTTACCTCAGCTATGATCTTGTGCCCTCTGGAGGGTCTTGTAGATAGTTAGGCTCCTCTACCCTTTTCATTTGTAGATGTCTGTACTTAGACATGTTAAGCTTTCGTATGTGTTTTTGGCTTGTATGTTCTGAGTGTTGGGTCATGATACCTGTTCGCACACGAACACGTCATCGTGTACCTCGAACGTCGGCGGATGCTTTTCAGTACCCGAAACCCCACGCGCCCAGGAGGGACCCCGTCTGGATGCGCGGCGGTTATGGGCTACCCTAGGTCGGTCCGCCCGCCCCTAGAGCCTCGAGGATCGCTGCCCTTCAACACGAATAACGAACAAAGAACGAGAGAGAAAGAACCAGGGAGAGATGTAAAACTAGGATAAAAAGTAGATGAGTTTTGTGATTGTGTGTTATTATTCAATCGACCGTCACCGCTTAGGTATATAAGAGGCGACTGGACTTCCCGTGCAAGGAAAAAGGCTTGGATTCATGTCCAAAACCCTAGTCAAATTCGGATTGTCTGAACTTTACAAAACTGTCCGGTTTAAATTGACTGGACCTTGCGGGTAATTTTTTAGGTGGTAAACAACCTCGGATGGAAACAAGCCCAAAGCAATACTGATCATTTCAACGAGATGAACAACTTTCATGTTGAACGTTTTTTAATCAAAGGTCATCTTGAGGGTCAAATCGCTCACGCAAAATAGGCTATTATTCGCGCTACCCATCACACAGGGTGTCTGGTGGGGCGCGCCACTTTTGGCTCGTGATAGGGCTGTATTCGGATGGCTGTAACTTTTGCATTCGAATTCGGATTGGGACGAGTTTTATATCAAAATCGACCGTTTCAACGAGAGGAAGAACTTTTCAGTTGTAACTTTTCCCATCCGATCTCATCTTGTTAGGGTTTTGTGCCATGCAAAAATCTGGTGTCAACACATGCCCCCCAGTTTTTCGGCAAAGCTTGCGCGCCGAAAAATAACTTGCAATACGTTGGTCTAAGGACGATGTCAACACTCCATCGGCCATTTATATGTGCTTAGGATGATTATTTCTATATCGGCAATGTTTATGCTTAAGGCGATAATTTTATATCGACCATTGATTTTAACTTCTTGTTCACATCATATCTTGTAACTGATTACCACAAATCGGCTTTAAAGAGATAGGAATGAACTCGTTCCTTGTAGCACTAAGGAAATCAAACTCCGAGAGGTCACGCCCTGTTAAGCAAGTAACATCGGGATGATTCCAATCCACCGATGCATCGGCCAAAGCAACACAAGCCAAATTATCCGCGTGAATGACTTCTACCTCATCATCGACCCATTGTTTTAAGAATTGATGCATGGTAGATGGCACACATTGGTTAGCATGAACCCAATCGCGGCCTAATATAACATTATAGCTACCTTGCACCTCGGAGATGAAGAATGTGGTGGCCAAAGTTTTACTTCCCACAGTGAGTTCCATGCACATCACACCTTTGGCCTCTATCTTTTCTTTACCCTTAAATCCATTAAGTACCATATTGGTCTTCATCAATGCATCATCATCTAACCCCAACTTCTTGAAGACCGAGTAGGGCATAAGATTTACCACGGCACCACCATCAACGAGCATCCTAGCAACCGGCGATCCGTTAATATGACCTTTGAGGTACAACGCCTTCAAGTGTTTCACCGGTTCTTTTGGCTTCTCGAAGATAGCATTCTTAGGACCAAAATCCAGCTGGGCTACCTCCCCTTCTTCACCTATAGCATGGAACTCGGAATGTAAGTAATATACCATATTAATATTCATGCCTTCCCCAAACTGGCGTAGATTCATAATCCACCATCTCATCTTCATCTCTCAATGTGTATATTGGGCTTAAATATTCCTCAACTGAAGGGGATGTTTCAGGTGATGTGGACGATGTAATAGGGGTTGCATCATCCTCTTTTGATGGTGAAGGTGTTGCTGGAGCTAATGTAGAAGCATCTGTGTTTTGTTTTTGTTTAGGCCTCCATACTTGTTTTGTGAGTGCCATGGGCCGAATTTCACTTAACAATTCGTCCCTTTGACTCTCCTCTTTCTGCTCTATCTTCTCGTGGTTCCTCATGCGTTGTACTATCCTTTTCATGGTCTTGGTTAAACCAGGAGGACACCACTTAGGTTGAGTATATTTGCGATCCCTTGGTTTAGCCTTGCTTGTGCTCGCCTCATGATCACTAATGGAACCCTGCTGAACAATAACAATATCACCATTAGAAGTAGTCAGATTACCAAAAATTGGCTTTTCGATCTCCTTTTGCTTGTCGTATTCTGAAATTTCTGCATTAGATGACTTAACACACCACACTTTTTTACTGGCCTTACTTGGAGAAATTTTTGTTGGCCGATTAGCACCATAGCTCAAATGGCCTTGTGTGGGATAATAAAGCCTCTCGCGAGCAGGCCTTCTAGGTGATGCCCACCCCATATGGAAAGCATAAGGGGCCATTGGGGGCTGCCCCCATCCTCCATTGAAGTCTCTCATGTAATACGGCGCATAGGAGGGTTGTGATATCCATGGTGTCGGTGCCCATGACCCATATGGCCTTGCATAGCGTCGAAACTCTTGCTCCGGAGGTGATCTTGAATGCTTTGAATGTGATGGCCGATTGGAGCTAGAACCGGCCGCTTGACTTGCATATTTGGATAGCTACATATCAAAAGTTGGCTTGATTCGCTTGCACTTAGCTTCACTCTTTTCCCACTTGCCAACTTCTGAATTCTTGGGCTTGAAAATTTTAACATGAGTATCTTCTTGTACTTGTAGTTGCCCCCGAGTGCAAGATTTTTTATGGTTATCTTCAATACTTCCTTGCCATCGGGTTGCTTATCAAGCACAACCTCTCTTCCCAAGACTTTGTCATCCTCCTTGCCTTTCCTGAGTTCACCAATAACAACATTATCTTTATTAGCAGATTCGGCTATGCTAGGCCGAATTAACATTTTATTTCCCTACAAGTCCATGGTGTTTATCGGGAAGGGCTTTTTATCAACTTGCATCTCAGCAAAATTCAATCGTCCGTCATTAATGGCCGATTGTATAGTGATTACATCTTGTTCGTCAATGAGGGGAGGAAAATTGATGTATCCAACCGGAGTGATGTTGCCTGGACGGTCCTTCTTGAAACTTGCAAGAAACGCCTTAAAATCCTCCTCCTCGTGCTTCTTCTTGAGAGCTTCAAAAGCCTCTTCACGCTGCTTCTTGCGTGTTTCATATGCTTGGCGATGTTCCTTCGATAGTTCATCAAGACTGGGCTTAATGATGTTATCGGCGTCAACTTCTGAGGGCTTGGGGAGACTAGACATGGTTGATGATGATTCTTGATATTTCTTCCCCAGTGGAGTCGCCAAAAAGTGTGTTCGCACACGAACACATCACCGTGTACCTCCAACACCAAGGGTGATGCACCACAGCTCACGTCGAAGGAGACCCGCCCGGAAGCGCGGTACGCAAGCAATCCGGCGGGTGCTTTTCAGTACCCAAAACCCCACGCGCCCGGGAGGGACCCCATCTGGATGCGCGGCAGCTATGGGCTGCCCTAGGTCGGTTCGCCTGCCCCTAGAGCCTCGAGGATCGCTGCCCTTCAACACGAAGAACGAACGAAGAACGAGAGAGAAAAAACCAAGGAGAGATGTAAAACTAGGATAAAAAGTAGATGAGTTTTGCGATTGTGAGTTGTTGTTCAATCGTCCGTCACCCCTTAGGTATATAAGAGGCGGATGGACTTCCCGTGCAAGGAAAAAGGCTTGGATTCACGTCCAAAACTCTAGTCAAATTCGGATTGGTTTTATCTGAACTTTCCAAAACTGTTCGGTTTAAACTGACTGGACCTTGCGAGTAATTTTTGAGGTGGTAAACAACCTCGGATGGAAACAAGCCCAAAAGCAATATTGATCGTTTCGACGAGACGAACAACTTTCATGTTGAATTTTTTTTTATCAAAGGTCATCTTGAGGGTCAAATCGCTCACGTAAAACAGGCTTATATTCACGCTACCCATGAGACAGGGTGTCTGGTGGGGCGCCCCACATTTCGCTCGTGATAGTGCTGTATTCGGATGGCTGTAACTTTTGTATACGAACTCGGATTGGGATGAGTTTTATATAAAAATCGACCGCTTCGACGAGACAAAGAACTTTGTAGTTATATCTTTTCCCATCCGATGTCATCTTGATAGGGTTTTGTGCTATGCGAAAATCTGGTGTCAACAATACCCATGATTGTAATACTTGGCTTCTCGGAGCCTATTGAATAAATACTTTGAGTTGTATGGTTATGTTGTGATGCCATGTTGTATTTGCACATATCGAGCAAATTGTGTGTATGGTTATTGAAATGCTTGGTATATGTGGGATCCGACAACCTAGTTATTTATTTTTGGTAGCCTCTTTTACCGGGAAATGTCTCCTATTGCTTTCACTAAGCCATGGTAGCTTGCTACTGCTTCGGAACACTTAAGCTAGCCGGTATGTCTCCTTCTTTGTTCATGTATCTACCCCTTCAGGAAAATATCACACGTTGTTCCTTTAAGTCCCTGTAGCTTGCTATGACTTGGGTTCATACGTTGTTGATCGACACGTTCGTTGCTGGGTCATGTATGCATGTCCCTGTAAGTTAGCGCCACCTTGAGTTTACGACTAGTCATGTTGGTCCGGATTCTTTGTCATATGGATGCTGCCGACATTGTCATATACGTGAGCCAAAGACGCAAACGGTCCCAGGTCAGGTAAGGTGGCACCCGTAGGAATACCGTGCGTGAGGCCGCAAAGCGATATAATGTGTTACATGCTAGATCAACGTGACTTAGGATCGGGGTCCTGACAGCATCGCCCTCTTTGTCGCCACCACCGCGGCATTGTCGTCGTCTGCGCGTCCGCATGCTAAATCTCACTTCGACCGTCCCGGCAGCGCGCGGACGCTCCTCTGCCCAGTGGTTCGCCGAGCCCTGCTACCTCTTGAGCACTGCGTAGGATTTCCCCGAAGAGGAGAGGATGATGCAGTAAAGTAGCGTAAGTATTTCCCTCAGTTTTTGAGAACCAAGGTATCAATCCAGTAGGAGACTACGCACAAGTCCCTCGTACCTACACAAAATGATAGCAACTCGCAACCAACGCTTAGGGGTTGTCAATTCCTTCACCGTCACTTACGAGAGTGAGATCTGATAAAGATAATATCTTTGGTATTTTTGATAGATAGATGCAAAGTAAAAAGTAAAGGCAAAGTAAAAACAAAGCAAGTAAATAAAGTGATATAGATTGATATGATGAGAATAGACCCGGGGGCCATAGGTTTCACTAGTGGCTTCTCTCAAGAGCATAAGTATTCTACTATGGGTGAACAAATTAATGTTGAGCAATTGACAGAATTGAGCATAGTTATGAGTATATCTAGGCAATGATCATGTATATAGGCATCACGTCCAAAACAAGTAGATCGAAACGATTCTGCATCTACTACTATTACTCCACTTATCGACCGCTATCCAGCATGCATCTAGAGTATTAAGTAAAAATAGAGTAACGCCGTAAGCAAGATGACATGATGTAGAGGGATAAATTCATGCAATATGATAAAAAAACCATCTTGTTATCCTCGATGGCAACAATACAATACGTGCCTTGCAACTCTTTCTGCCACTGAGTAAGGATACCGCAAGATTGAACCCAAAGCTAAGCACTTCTCCCATTGCAAGAACTACCAATCTAGTTGGCCAAACCAGAAAGATAATTCGAAGAGACTTGCAAAGATAACTCAATCATACATAAAAGAATTCAGAGAAGAATCAAATATTTTCCATAGATAATACTGGATCATAAAACCACAATTCATCGGTCTCAACAAACACACCGCAGAAAGAAGATTACATCGAATTGATCTCCACGAGAGGGGGAGAACATTGTATTGAGATCCAAAAAGAGAGAAGAAGCCATCTAGCTACTAGCTATGGACCCGAAGGTCTGAAGTAAACTACTCACACTTCATCGGAGGGGCTATGGTGATGATGTAGAAGCCCTCCATGGTGGATGCCCCCTCCGGCGGAGCTCCGGAACAGGCCCCAAGATGGGATCTCGTGGATACAGAAGGTTGCGACGGTGGAATTAGGTTTTTGGCTCCTGTCTTCGGGGATACGTAGGTATATATAGGAGGAAGGAGTACATCGATGGAGGTCCGAGGGGCCCACGAGGTAGGGGCGCGCCCAGGAGGGGCGCGCCCTCCACCCTCGTGACCTCCTCGGGCACTGCTTGGAGTAGGGTCCAAGTCTCCTGGGTCACGTTCGGTTGGAAAATCACGATCCCGAAGGTTTCATTCCGTTTGGACTCCGTTTGATATTTTGTTTCTTCGAAATACTGAAAAAGCCAAAAAACAGCAATTCTGGGCTGGGCCTCCGGTTAATAGGTTAGTCCCAAAAGTAATATAAAAGTGGAAAATAAAGCCCAATATAGTCCAAAACAGTAGATAAAGTAGCATGGAGCAATAAAAAATTATAGATACGTTGGAGACGTATCAGGCATCCCCAAGCTTAATTCCTGCTCGTCCTCGAGTAGGTAAATGATAAAAAAATTGATGCGGAGTGATACTTTGGCATAATTTCAATGTAAATCTTCTTAATTGTGATATGAATATTCAGATCTCAAAGATTCAAGACAAAAGTTCATATTGACACAAAAATAATAATACTTCAAGCATACTAATCAAAGCAATCATGTCTTCTCAAAATAACATGGCAAAAGAAAGTTCATCCCTACAAAATCATATAGTTAGGCTATGCTTCATTTTCGTCACACAAAGATGTTCCCAACTTCTATACCCCCGATGACAAGCCAAGCAATTTTTTCATACTTCAATAATCTCAAACTTTTTCAACCTTCACGCTATACATGAGCGTGAGCCATGGATATAGCACTATGGGTGGAATAGAATATGATGATGGGGATTGTGTGGAGAAGACAAAAAAGGAGAAAGTCCCACGTTGACGAGGCTAATCAATGAGCTATGGAGATGCCCATCAATTGATGTCAACATGAGGAGTAGGGATTGCCATGCAACTGATGCACTAGAACTATGAATGCTCAACAAAAGAAAACTAGTGGGTGTGCATCCAACTCGCTTGCTCACGAAGACCTAGGGCATTTGAGGAAACCCATCGTAGGAATATACAAGCCAAGTTCTATAATGAAAAATTCCCACTAGTATAAAAAGACAACTTATGAGACTCACTACATGAGGAAAAAGGTGCTACTTTGAAGCACAATATATGAGACTCACTACATGAAGAACAAGGTGCTACTTTGAAGCACAAGTGTGAAAAAAGAGATAGTAGCATTGCCCTTTTTTTTCTTTTTTTGGGCCTTTTTTTTGCCTTTCTCTTTTTTTATTTGGGCAATGCTCTAATAATGATGATCATCACACTTCTATTGATTACAACACAAGGATTACAACTCGAAACTTAGAACAAGATATGACTCTATATGAATGCCTCCTGCGGTGTACCTGGATGGTGCAATGAATCAAGAGTGACATGTATAAAAAATAATGCATGGTGGCTTTACCACAAATACGATGTCAACTACAAGATCATGCAATGGCAATATGACAAAATTAATATATGTCATGATGATGATGGTGGAAGTTGCATGGCAATATATCTCGAAATGGCTATGGAAATGCCATGATAGGTAGGTATGGTGGCTGTTTTGAGGAAGATATAAGGAGGTTTATGTGTGATAGAGCGTATCGTATCACGGGGTTTGGATGCACCGGCGAAGTTTGCACCAATTCTCAAGGTGAGAAAGGGCAATGCACGGTACCGAAGAGGCTAGCAAAGGCGGAAAGGTGAGAGTGCGTATAATCCATGGACTCAACATTAGTCAAAAGAACTCATATACTTATTGCAAAAATTTAGAAGTCATCAAAAATCAAGTACTACGCGCATGCTCCTAGGGGGATAGATTGGTAGGAAAAGACCATCGCTCATCCCCGACCGCCACTCATAAGGATGCACAAGCTAGGTACACTTCATGTTTCAAATTTGTTACATAACTTTAATCATACGTGCATGCTACGGGACTTGCAAACTTCAACACAAGTATTTCTCAAATTCATAATCACCCAACTAGCATGACTTTGATATTATCACCTCCATATCTCAAAACAATTATCAAGCATCAAACTTATCTTAGTATTCAATTCACTCAAAAGGAAGTTTCACATATCTTGAATACCAAGTATATTAACATTAAGCAAATTACCATGCTATTAAAGACTCTCAAAATAATATAAGTGAAGCATGAGAGATCAAATAGTTTCTTTAAAACAAATCCACCACCATGCTCTAAAAGATATAAGTGAAGCACTAGAGCAAAAATTATCACGCTCAAAAGATATAAGTGAAGCACTATAAGCAAAACTATCAAGCTCAAAAGATATAAGTGAAGCGCATGGAGTATTCTAACAAATTCCAATTCATGTATGGCTCTCTCAAAAGGTGTGTACAGCAAGGATGATTGTGGTAGACTAACAAGCAAAGACATAAATAATACAAGACGCTCCAAGCAAAACACATATCATGTTGGTGAATAAAAATATAGCTCCAAGTAAGTTACCGATGGAAGTGGACGAAAGAGGGGATGCCTTCTGGGGCATCCCCAAGCTTTGACTTTTTGGTGTCCTTGGATTATCTTGGGGGTGCCATGGGCATCCCCAAGCTTAGGCTCTTGCCACTCCTTGTTCCATAATCCATCAAAAGAATTCACCCAAAACTTGAAAACTTCACAACACAAAACTCAACAGAAATCTCGTGAGCTCCATTAGAGAAAGAAAACAAAAGACTACTTCAAGGTATTGTAATGAAATCATTCTTTACTTATATTGGTGTTAAACCTACTGTATTCCAACTTCTCTATGGTTTATAAACTAATTTACTAGCCATAGATTCATCAAAATAAGCAAACAACACACGAAAAACAGAATCTGTCAAAAACAGAACAGTCTGTAGCAATCTGTAACTAACGCAAACTTATGGAACTCTAAAAAATCTACCAAAATAGGAAGTCCTGGACAATTTGTTTATTGATCAGCAGCAAAAACAATCAATGCAAAATCACGTTCCTGTGATTTATCATAACCAAATTCATGCGCGCAAAGTTTCTGTTTTTCAGCAGAATCAAATCAACTATCATCGTAGGTTATCCTATAGGTCCTACTTGGCACAAACACTAATTAAAACATAAAAGCACATCCAAACAAAAGTTAGATGGATTATTTATTCCTAAACAGAAGCAAAAACTTTCCGCAAAAAAAACAGAAGCAAAAACAAAAAACACAAAATAAAATTGGGTTGCCTCCCAACAAGCGCTATCGTTTAACGCCCCTAGCTAGGCACTGAGATTTCAATGATGCTCACATAAAAGACAAGAATTGAGGCACAAAGAAAGCATCATAAAACATGTGACAAACACACTTATCTAACATACTTCCTATGTATAGGCATCTTGTAAGCAAACACATTATCAAGGCAAGTAAAAACTAGCACATGCAAGGAAGAACAAAGAGATGATAGCAATCTCAACATGAAGAGAGGTAATTTAGTAACATGAAAATTTCTACAACCATATTTTCCTTTCTCATAATAATTAAATGTAGGATCGTAAGCAAATTCAACAAAATAACTATCAAATAAAATATTTCCAACGCGATCCACATGCATGCGAAGTTGACACTCTTCCAAAATAGTGGGATTAACATTAACTAAAGTCATGACCTCTCCAAACCCACTTTTATCAAAAATACCATAACATTGAACATTCTCCAAGTATGTGGGATCTAAAGTTGACACTCTTCCAAACCCACTTCCAAAATTATTGCAAACACTATTATCAATCTCATATTCATCATGGGGCTTAAATAAACTTTCAAGATCATAAGAAGAATCATCCCAATCATGATCATTGCAACAAGTAGTAGACATAGCAAAACTAGCATCCCAAAGCTTAGGGTTTTGCATATTATTAGCACAATTGACATCAAGAGAATTTATAGTAAAATCATTGCAATCATGCTTTTTATTCAAAGATCTATCGTGAATTGCTTCATAAAGTACTTGATCACAATTTTCAGATTCACGAATTTCAAGCAAAACCTCATAAAGATAATCTAGTGCACTCAACTCACTAGCAATAGGTTCAACCTAATTGGATCTCTTAAAGAGATTAGCAAGCGGATGAGGATCCATAAACTTTTAGCAAGCGAAGATGCAAGCAAAAAAGAAGGCACATGGAGACACAAGCAAATAAGAGACAAGCGAAAAAGAGGAGGAGATTGGGAAAGAGAGGGCGAATAAAACGGCAAGGGTGAAGTGGGGGAGAGGAAAATGAGAGGCAAGTGGCAATAATGTAATGCGAGAGATAGGGATTGCGATGGGTACTTGGTATGGTTGACTTGCTTGCGTGAGCCTCCCCGGCAACGGCGCCAGAAATTCTTCTTGCTACCTCTTGAGCACTGCGTTGGATTTCCCCAAAGAGGAAAGGATGATGCAGTAAAGTAGCGTAAGTATTTTCCTCAGTTTTTGAGAACCAAGGTATCAATCCAGTAGGAGACCACACACAAGTCCCTCGTACCTACACAAAACGATAGCAACTCGCAACCAACGCTTAGGGGTTGTCAATTCCTTCACGGTCACTTACGAGAGTGAGATCTGGTAGAGATAATATTTTTGGTATTTTTGATAGATAGATGCAAAGTAAAAAGTAAAGGCAAAGTAAAAAACAAAGCAAGTAAATAAAGTGATATAGATTGATATGATGAGAATAGACCCGGGGGCCATAGGTTTCACTAGTGGCTTCTCTCAAGAGCATAAGTATTCTACGGTGGGTGAACAAATTACTGTTGAGCAATTGACAGAATTGAGCATAGTTATGAGTATATCTAGGCAATGATCAGGCATCACGTCCAAAACAAGTAGATCGAAACGATTCGGCATCTACTACTATTACTCCACTCATCGACCGCTATCCAGCATGCATCTAGAGTATTAAGTAAAAACAGAGTAACACCGTAAGCAAGATGACATGATGTAGAGGGATAAATACATGCAATATGATAAAACCCCCATCTTGTTATCCTCGATGGCAGCAATACAATACGTGCCTTGCAACTCTTTCTGTCACTGAGTAAGGACACCGCAAGATTGAATCCAAAGCTAAGCACTTCTCCCATTGCAAGAACTACCAATCTAGTTGGCCAAACCAAAAAGATAATTCGAAGAGACTTGCAAAGATAACTCAAGCATACATAAAAGAATTCAGAGAAGAATCAAATATTTTCCATAGATAATACTGGATCATAAACCCACAATTCATCGGTCTCAACAAACACTACGCAAAAAGAAGATTACATCGAATAGATCTCCACGAGAGAGGGGGAGAACATTGTTTTGAGATCCAAAACGAGAGAAGAAGCCATCTAGCTACTAGCTATGGACCCGAAGGTCTGAAGTAAACTACTCACACTTCATCGGAGGGGCTATGGTGATGATGTAGAAGCCCTCCGTGATGGATGCCCCCTCCGACGGAGCTCCGAAATAGGCCCCAAGATGGGATCTCGTGGATACAGAAGGTTGCGATGGTGGAATTAGGTTTTTGGCTCCTGTTCTGATCGTTCGGGGATACGTAGGTATATATAGGAGGAAGGAGTACGTCAGTGGAGGTCCGAGGGGCCCACGAGGTAGGGCGCGCACCTAGTGGGGGCGCGCCCTCCACCCTCGTGACCTCCTCGGGCACTGCTTGGAGTAGGGTCCAAGTCTCCTGGGTCACGTTCGGTTGGAAAATCACGATCCCGAAGGTTTCATTTTGTTTGGACTCCGTTTGATATTCTGTTTCTTCGAAATACTGAAAAAGGAAAAAAAACAGCAATTCTAGGCTGGGCCTCCGGTTAATAGGTTAGTCTCAAAAGTAATATAAAAGTGAAAAATAAAGCCCAATATAGTCCAAAACAGTAGATAAAGTAGCATGGAGCAATCAAAAATTATAGATACGTCGGATACGTATCAAGCCCCTCCTGCTCCGCCCCGTCACGACCGGCAGCGACGAGTTCGTCGTTAGCATGCTCCGATCTCCTCTCCCTCGCGTTCAATTTCACCCTGGCCCTAGTGCTTACCATACAAAAGAAGAGAAAAAAGGCCCCCAGGCAGGGCAGAGCAGAATCATCCCCGGGGGTGCACCAGCGGGCTGGCCTCACATGAGCGTCCTGCCCCCGTTGTCGCGCGCCGGCGGCTCGCCGCCCCACTCCGCCAGCGTAGGACCCCCGGCCGCGCCGGGGTGCCACCTGCCCCACCTGGGCCGAGCGCCGCCCCTCCCCGTTGCTCCACGGCTCCTCCGGCCGCGCGCCTCCGCGCAACTTCTCTGCTCCCGCCGACTCGTCAGCGCCCCTGTGGCCGGCCCCTCTCGCGCCCGCCCCTCCACCTTGTCGCCGTGCGTCCGCGCGTACAACCCGCCCTGCCCCGCGGTCGCGCCCGCCGCCCGCGATCCTCCTCCTCTGGATCGAGGCCTCCTTCGCCTCGTGGCTCCCTGCCACGGCTGCTGTCGTGCGGCTGAGCAGGCCGCCGCCGTATGCCGCTCCCCTGCCTCCCCGCCGCTTGCTGCTCCAGGTCGGCTCCCGCTTCGCGTGCCTCGTGCCGCCACCTCCAGCCGCCTCCCCACAGACGCCTCCGCGTGCACACCCTGCCGCTGGCTGCATCGCGCCCGTGAGAGGCCGGCTTCCCCACGGGCCCGTCCGCGCCGCTGTGTTCCTCTGCGTGCGCCTGTGGCCGCGCCCCTCTGCCTGCGCGCCTGCTCACCCAGGCCGGCTTGCCGCCCGCACCAGCTTCTGCCTCCTTCGCCCGCTAGCTCGCCGGCCTATGCCGTGTCCGCGCGTCCAGCCGACAGCGGCCCCTGCCTCCTCCTGGCTGCCTGCATCGCGCGCCCGCCTACTTGTCCCCCTTGCTGCCTCCGCCTAGCGCGCGCCGACTCGCCCTCGCGGCCTCCGCGCCCGCCCGCCGGCTGGCTGCGCCCGCCGGCTTCCGCCACTTCCCAGCCGCCGGCTTCCCCACCCGGCCCCGCCTGCTCCGCACTGGCTCCTGGTCCAAGTCTCTGCTACGACCGGCCGCTCGTGCAGAAAGAGTTGGGGCTGGCTGCCTAGCCGGATGAAGAAAAAGGGGTCGGGTGCCAAAAAAGAAGGTGGGGTCCGGCTGCTCACGAGGAGTCGGAGAGAAAGAAAAAGAAAGAGAAAAGAGCCAGGCCGGCTGCTAGAAAGAACGGAAAGGTGCCGACTGCCCGTTAAAAAACAAAGAGAAATATACATGCAACATGCATGCATGGTCGGCCGCACGCCCACATATGCGGTTGCATGCGTGGCCGGCTGCACAACCGCGTGCATGGCCGAGCAGTTGCGTCGACTACTCGCGTTGCCGCCTGGCCGGCAGGCGGGACAGCCCGGCCGCCCATCCGCCTCGATGCCCAATCGGTTGGACCCGACCGGCCGGGACCCCCTTCGAGCACCTAGAGGCTCGAAGGCTACACCCAGCGGGTGCGCCGGCACGCACGGCAAGCACCGTGCCGCGCCGGCTGTCTTCGTCAACCTCTGCCTCGTCTGTGTCAAAGCAATATGAGCTCCTCACCCGCATATTTTACACCACACGCAAGCACGGATAACCCCGAGCGATGCTTGGGGACCACCTCCACATTTTGTTACAGTTGCACCACTGTTCGCCCCGGCGCCAGCCAGAGTTGGCTTGGAGGCTGGCCGCTTGACCTGAGACGTTCCTTCCTGCAGATGGCTTAGTAGCGTGTGCGGTACCAAAGGCTCACTCTTCGTCTCAGCTACAGACCGCAGCGCGGCTATCCGGCTAGCAAGAGCAAACGCTGGAGGCCACCCACGCGAAACACGTCCGGGGAGAAAACGGTTCGGGCGACCCAGTCGTTTGCTTTATGAGTATCTGTTTGGTTAAATCTGCTCCGAGAGTCTGAGTATTGTACACTTCACTTTGCGACCCACTCTCAGCCACAAACCGCAGCGCGGCTGTCCGGCTAGCAAGAGCACAAGCCAAAGAGCGGAGGGAAAATGAAAAGGATTGAAGGGGGCCTAGACGAAACTGAGTCAGCACCCTCTGCATAATCTTGCACTGCTAAAAGCAAACAATTGATATATCTGCGCAGACTAACTTTGTCTTTTGCACGATCATCGTTGAGGGGAACCCCTCCTCGCCCAGAGGCTCGTTGCAGGCCCGACGCCGGCTGCAACCGACATCCCACTGCCTGCTTCATCTATAGCAATAACCCTCCGCCCGGCTCTTCGAGTCGCCCGGAGGCTCAGAGGCTACACCCAGCGGGTGCGCTGGCGCGCCCCACTGGAAGCAAGTTGCGCCAGCTGCAGCCCGCAGCCGGCTGACATCACCAGCATCAGTCAGAGGACTCCGCGTCCACGCTCGACACCATCAGTCGGTGAACTCCGCGTCTGCGGCCGACACCATCGCGTCCGCGCCCGACACCACCAGCCGGCGGACTCCGCGTTCACGCCCGGCAGGGCCCCGCTCCCATCAGCTGGCAGACTTCATGTCCCCGCCCGGCACCCTTAACATCGTCGGCAGCTTCATCATCAACAACAAGACCCACTGCCCAACTTTTCCAAAGTTGCCTGGAGGCTCGAAGACTACACCCAGCGGGTCCGCTTGCGCGCCCCCACTCGGAATCATGCCGCGCCTGTTGCATGCCCTCCGCTGGCTGCAACCAGCCCCTTGACGACATCTTCTACACCGGCAACTACGAAAAGCCTCCGCCCAACTTTTTCAAAGTTACCCGGAGGCTTGGAGGCTACACCCAGCGGGTGCGCTTGCGCCCCCACCGGAGGCAAGCCGCGCCGGCTGCCGTCCGCAGCCAGCCGTCATCGACATCTTCTACATCAACACCCGCTAAAAAACCTCCGCCCAACTTGGCCAAATTGCCTGGAGGCTCGGAGGCTACTATCGGGGTAATTGACCACGGGTATCCCGAAGACGGCGAGACAATATTTCAAGACATCGGGGCTAGCGAAGCCCCTCACTCCGGCTGCTCCGGCCGGCTCGACACCCGACTCCAGACGCCAGTCGGATGGGGCGCCCGCCCGCTCGGGCCGACTGCTCCATCCGGCCTGCTACACGGAGTCCACTACAGCTCCGACCGACACCGACAAGACGACCATACCACGGACGAGATGGTTGTACCCGACACTGCTATAGTAGTGCATTGTAATAGGTGTCACGCGTCACCTCGCATAGTGTGTCTTCTCCCTGGGCACTATTTATGAAGTGACCCAGAGGACAAGGATGACATCCATGCCATGCCCACCACGCCCCTCACCTAGCTTAGGAACTAAGCTAGCTCCCACTATATATATGAGCCTCCATCCATCCATCCAGGATGGACAAGGCACACACGCCACATGCACTTGGCCGACCACAAAGGGCTCACACCCACGGGCATGAAGAACGCCCATCTAGCTAGCTACCTCTCTGCTACTTCTTTGCATATACGAGATCAGGTGCCCATGACATTCATCTCGGATACAGCTTCAGGAGCACTTTGTACTGCCAGATGTACACTTCACGTATATATCCAAACATGCAGGAGTAAGGGTATTATCTCTTTGGAGAGCCCCAAACCTGGGTAAACTAGCGTGTGCTACTCGCATACCCGCCCCCGGATATTCCAGGGCAGTCTTGCCCTCACCTTAAGCCACCATGTGGCATCTGTCGTCTCGCAACCCCCTGTGAGAATACCACAACACTAGTCGTGCAGCTAGCGGCGGCCAAAGCCATTGGCCACTGCTTCGTCGCCGGGGAACCTCTCCACCATGGCGAGTGCTTGAGGACGGTGAAGGAGAAAGGGCATGATGAAGCTGGTCGGCGCTGGAGGCAGGCAAGAGAGAGATGGCTGTGGCGAGTGTGCGGCGAGCGGTGACGAAGGTCGACTTTTATAGCGGCAAGGGGGCGGCATCAGTGTGGACGCGTGGCGGGAAAGGGCGGCTAGCCATCACTGCGCCACCCGTGATCAATGGAAGGCTGATCGGCGGCAGCCTTGACATTGATTCACGAGGGAGACGAGGTGAGGCGATGAGGACGAGGAAACCTAGTCGTCGACTCGATGGGCCCACGGGGTGGGAATCGGACGCAGCATGTTTTGACGCCATTTTTCTTCCCCCTGGTGCCCCTGGTCGGCCGCCAGCGCCCTAGGTTCGGCCTGGGTCCGCCGACGCCAATTTCGGCCCAAAGCGACGAATTTTGGGCTCCTGGGGACGCGACTGGGCGGTTTTTTGGCACCGGCGATAAAAAGGTGCCCTGGGGGGCTCTTGGGGGTCGGGTGGAGATGCTCTAATACTCCACCCAAGACTGCTATTCAACATGCCTCTTAAAGTATTAAGTAAAATAGAGTATTGCATTAAGTATGATGACATGAAGTTGACGATACATTACCCGCGGGCGATTAAGTTGATGGACATGGCCACCGTGAAGACTTCCCTCTCAGATAGAGTACCAGAAAAGGCCTCTAGATTAGATCATCGTGGAACAGAGAGGTGCGGCGGCGGCAACAGAAGAACTCCGATATTTTTAGGGGCTTTGGGACAAAAGATAAATATAGGCGTCGAGAGGGCAGTGCAAAGGAGCACCATCAGGTCCACGGCCCACCATGTGCCCCTAGCCGCATGGTGGGGTGCGTTGAGGCTGTGGGCCACCTCTTGGCCTAGGTCGGTGAACTCCCGAAAGCTTACCGATGCAAAAGAATTTCTGGATTTTGGAGCTCCGTAAAATTATTTTCACCGGAAGTCCAAAAACATGCATAAAACAACTATTACCACTAGGCACTGAGTTAATAGACAAGGCCAGGAAAATCATAAAAAATGCGAGTACTATGCTAGAGTAATATAAACATGGCATTAAAGAAGCAAAAAATTATAGATATGTTTAAGGTGTATCAGAGGGCAGGGGCATAACTGCCTGATCTTAATGCTTACGATAATGACCATGCATAACCAACTACCTCATGACCATAACTGGGTGCTAACAACCGTTTAATTATTCTTCAAAGTTCATATGGTCCTCTTCCTCGCCCTGCAATTTCAAACGGCTTATCATCTCCTCAAAATTGCTCTTGCTTCCTGTTGCACGATGGGCTGACACAACACCCATTTGAGGTAGATTGGGACCAAAATACCACCATTGCTTGCAACCAGCTGCACTAAATCGATGAATCACCACATAAATACTATGAACATCTCCAATAGAAAATGCAAATTTGGAGACGTAAAATAGGAGATGTGAAAATTTACATCTCTAGAAAAGTGCATGTTACATCTTCAAAAAAGAGACAACTCCAACCAATGATGTAAATTGGTGATGTAAAAGTGCAACTCCAATAGATGATGCAAATGGAGATGTAAAAACTAGAATTGGGCCAATTGAGCAGCGGCGGCCGAAACATGGTGAACTGCGTTCGAATCAGGGTGGCGACCACGGGGCAAAAGTTGTGCGGGCGGGGCGGCGGTGGGTGTAGGGTCTAGGCGGTGGAGCGGCAAAAAATACGAACGATTCGTAGTGTGCGGGCGGAGTGGCGGTGCGGTGGTGGCTAGGCGGGTGCTTGGTAGTCGGGTGATGGCTGCAGCGACAACATAAACGGTGGCAGAGCGGCGAAAAATAGTTCGATTTGCGGTATGCGGGCTGAGCGGTAATGCGGTGGTGGCTGGGTAGGTGCTTGGCGGTC